>NC_088932.1:38005000-38172500 GCF_038396675.1 Hydra vulgaris | reverse complement strand
TTATGCCAGTTTTTGCAGTTGGTTCGCACTTATGCCAGTTCGCACTTATGCCACTTCGCACTTATGCCAATGTTTGCAAATTCTTTTGGCGCACTTATGCCAGTTCGCGCTTGTGCTAGTTCGCACTTATGCCAGTTTCTGCAAGTGATTCGCACTTATGCCAGTTCGCGCTTGTGCCAGTTTGCACTTATGCCAGTCGCACTTATGCAGATTCGCAGTTATGAAATTCGCACTTATTCAGTCGCCCCCGCGGAGAAACAAGTTGATATATATATATACATATATATATATATATATATACATATATATATATATATATATATATATATATATATATATATGTATATATATACATATATATATATATATATATATATATATATATATATATATATATATATATATATATATATATATATATATACATGTATATATGTGTATATATATAAATATATATATATATAGACACATGTATATATGTATATATAAATATAAATATAAATATATATATATATATATATATATATAATATATATATATACATGTATATATGTGTATATATATAAATATATATATATATATATATACACATGTATGTATGTATATATAAATATAAATATATATATATATATATATATATATATATATATATATATATATATACAAATAAACTTATAGAAAGATAGAAAATATTGTAAAATTTATAACAGGTAAAGCATTATTTATATACTTCTAATAGTTTGTTAACTTAAGAGTCTATGAGAAAATTGAAGAAAGCTTAAAAAGTGTTGGAGCAAACATGACAGGTTTTAAAAAGAAGTTAAGTAGCTGGACGAAGCAAAAACTTTTACTTGCTTACAAAAATCATGAATTAGGGTAATGGTCTCATTTTAATTTTATTTTTAAGTTATCAAGATATATATTATTATCTAAATATTCAAGTTATTATTTTTAATTGTTATAATCAAATGTGAGTAAATTATTTAGAGAATCAGAACCATTTGGAACATTCCTCGCAAAAAGACTAATTAAAAAAGTATTGTTTTTTAAATTTATTATTAGTAAGAAATTAACTATTAAGATTTTTATCTATATTTTAGTAATTTTAATTTTTGTTCTGTTAAACTTATTCTGTATTTTTTATCTTTATATGTTTTTATTATGTTTGTATCTTGAAAAATATATCTATATCACTGCACTTTTTTTTTATATCTTATAAATATATTTTTAAATATATCTATATCATTGCAAATTTTTTTTAAAACCATGTTAAAAACAGATCTTTTATTTTTAAAGTTACATAGGAAGTTAGGTTTGGATCGTTGCCAGATGTTGTTTTGTGGTGCAGCTCCAATATCAAAAGAAACATTAGAGTACTTCCAAAGCCTCTGCTTACCATTAAATGAAATTTATGGAATGAGTGAATCTACTGGTCCTGTAACAATGTCCACACCAAAACAATCCAAATTTCTATCAGTTGGAAAACTCTTATCTATTAATGAAGGCAATATTTTAAACCCTGATGAAATTGGTTGTGGCGAAGTAAGATATTATTAACTACAATTAGTTACATTAAATTTGTCATAAACTATAATAAATTATTAAAAAAACTTTAACTAGTTATAATTAATTTGAAATCCTCTTATTTGATATAATAAGCTATTTATATTAAAGTTCAGATTTTAATTTTATTTTTAGTTTTTTTTAACTTTAATGCATTCATTCAGGGTTATAATTTTGTGTTCAAAAAGTTAAAAAAATTTATACTTTTAATAACTATATAAAAAAATAAAATACTAAAAATAAAAAAATATTAAGAATATATATTATTAATTATTAAACTTAATATTCCTAATTTATTCTGCTATTTTTTTTTAACTTATATTGTGCCAACAACAATAACAAACTCACATTAACAACAACAACAAAAAATTCACATCAACAACAAAAACAACATTAACAACAACAACAAAAAATTCACATCAACATCAACAACAAAAAACTCACATTAACAACAACAACAACAACAAAAAACTCACATTAACAACAACAACAACAACAACAAACTCATATCAACAACAACAACAAACTCACATCAACAACAACAATAACAAACTCACATCAACAACAACAACAACAACAAACTCACATTAACAACAACAACAACAACAAACTCACATTAACAGCAACAACAACAACAAACTCACATTAACAACAACAACAAACTCACATAAACAACAACAACAACAACAAACTCACATTAACAACAACAACAACAACAAACTCACATCAACAAAAATAACAACAGCAAATATTTATAAGTAGGATTATAGTTATAAGAAAAGATTATTTCAAAAATTTAATGTTTAATGACTTTTTATAGATAATTTTAAATTCATTTACAATTTAGCCATTTATTTTTATCCACTATTTTTAATGCTTGTTTTCATTTGCCACTATTTATTTGTTTTTGTTTAATAAAATTATCCTTTAAGCACAAATGATTTTTTTAGTTAAGCTTCAGAGGTCGCAATGTGATGATGGGTTACTTAAATAGCGAACAAAAAACAAAAGAAGTGTTAAGCAATGATGGCTGGTTAAGAAGTGGAGATGTTGGAAAGCGTGATAAGGTTTTATTTACAAATATTTATGTATATTACAAATTAATATATAATGATTTTTTCTGAATATTTAACAAGTTACATTTCTTGCACAAATGTCAAATGCACTGCCTTCTAATTTTGGTGTGTAAAAGCTTCAGCATTTTTCAAAAATTACAAGTATTAAAAAAAAAAAATTAAAAATAATATCTAAGTATCTATTTAAAATCAATATCATAAACAGTGTGATATTTCTCAAAGCACAACACATACCCCAATATTACATTTGTACAATTGTTTTCATGGTTTGTTTGGTTCATGAAAATACAATACAGTTTATGTATTACTCTGTATATCAAAAAGATTTTCCTTTGAGTGTTGGGTATCCACCATGTTGCTCAAAAGAAGATTCCATGTGTATTCTGTTTTTTAAAGTAGTTTGGTCTATCATCTTTAAAAGATTAAAAAAAAAAAAAATCAAATATAACATTCTTTTTTATTGTGTTGTGTTGCATACATTTGGTGTTTTTTACAAGCTATAAAAAAAAGGCTGCATACCATTACTTTAATTTCTGGCATTTTTTTAAATCAGTCTTAACTAAAGTTTAAACTGAGCTTTAAATTTTTTTGAGAACACATGATTAGTTACCACAAGTTTTGGAATTATAAGTGGTACACTAATTTAAACATGTATATGCCTATACATTAGTCATCACTGCATTTCAAAGGTTTTATATTGCAAATAAGGGGTAAATGGGTGTTTTAACCTAAATTGTTAATGACATACACAAAATATAAAAAATTGAAAATGAAAAAAAATTAAAAAAGGAAGTATAATAAGTAGAAATTTACATATAATACACATAAATTATGCACATAATATTTATAATACACATAAATTATGCACATAAATTTAAATCTTTTCTCGCTTGATTGTTGTTTACTTTTTATAAAAATTTCATCATTCAGTTTAAATACTTTGGCTAATTTTTTCATGTTTTTAATAAAGTCTTACTGGTTTTTGATAGTGTTTGACTTGTTTTTCATATTGTTTGACTTGTTTTCATAGTGTTTGACTTGTTTTTCATAGTGTTTGACTTGTTTTTCATAGTAATTGACTCATTTTTTTATAGTTATGCATATATTAAATGGGTTTTGAGCCTCAAATCATCCACTTTAAACCAAGTTTAAAATAAAAGTTGGCATCTTAGTATCACTATGCTTAAAGATTTGCTATTGCAGATAGTGAAATATTTGGTTTATTAAATTCTTAAGCTTTTAGTTTTTGGGTTTTTTTGTTAATAATTCTCTAATTTTTTTCATGGTTAGTTAACATAGATTTTTTTTTAGGTTTCTCAAGTAATTTAAGTTATACATATTTACACAATTATTGCATAGTGCTAATTAACAATGAGGTGATAACATGATATAATATATTATATAACAAAGCATGAAACAATATAAAAAGTTTCCTTGTAAAATTTTAAGACTTGATTAAACTGCTCCAAGGTTTCAGGTTTCAAAAAAAAAAATTAAGTTTTATGTTTTCAATGATTTTGTCTAATATGTTTATAAACTGCTTCAGTAGTACTTGCTCAATTTGTTTCTTGGCAACAGCTGCCATGTTTGTCAAGGTGTTTTAAAGTTATATGATTAAGAAAGGATTCAAACATCAAAAATTAGAAAAAAGGGAACTTTATTTTTTTCATTTGTCTTTGCGAGAGGAACATCTAAAAAAAGTTTAGACAGGTGTTCAAATTATTTGTTTCAGATGCTAAGTTTACATTATTGAGTAAATAAGTTTTCTTTCCGTTGTAAAAAAGTGGGGAATAATTTGTTTGTTTTCTTCACTGGAAAAACCATTTAGATTAAAACTGATTAAAATTTTGATCTTAGTAACTGATCTATCTATTATTTTTTATCTTTTTAAAATTTCAGCAGATGTGACAAATAATGCTGATGCATTATTTAAGCTGATATATAATATCAGTAGATCCATTATAATTTTTTTATTATATCTTCTCTCTGTTTTTTGTTGTTTGGTGCCAGGTGCAATATTAAATTACAAGAGTAAAGTAAAGAATTACTTAAAGTAAAGTTGAAACCTGTTTGTCTATGCAAAATAAAATGAATAAAATAAATAATATTAAACATAAAGTACACATAATTGCTTTTTTTTTATTAATATTGTGATCAAATTATGATACAGTCTCAAATAATGACTTATAGCAGGTAAATTGGTTTGTATTGCAAACTTAAAAATGCAAAAAAAAAAGACAAAAATATTTTTTCTAAATTAATAAGTTTTTTTAAATGTAAGTGTTGTAAAATGTTTGTTTTTTTAATTACTTTTCAATTTTTTATTTTAAAATAAGTTGTTGTTTGTTTTATAAGCTTTTTTTTTTTGTATCTATTTAGAATGGTTTCTTTTATATAACTGGAAGAATTAAAGGTAATTAAATGTGTTCCTTTGTTTTAGAATTTATGCGTTTAAAAAGTTTTGTTAAAAATGTATTATTTCCTGCAATATAAATACTCATAGAACAAATATAAAATAAAGAAAACAGTTCAGATTTTTATAAAGTTAAAAAAAGCATTATAAATATTGTTTTTTAAATTTTACAAAAACTTTCAGAAATTTCTTGTAAAATTTAAAAAAAAAGTTTTGAATCATTTTTTTACAGAATTGATCATAACTGCAGGAGGTGAAAATATAGCTCCAGTTCCAATTGAAGATAATATCAAAGCTGAATTACCTTTAATATCCATTGCGATGGTGATTGGAGATCAAAAGAAATATTTGACATGTCTGTTGACTCTTCGTGTAAGTGTTTTTACGTCATTATGATTTTTATTTTTAATTTTTGAAGATTACCAAAAAACATTTTTTAATAAATCTAAAGAAAAACCAAATAAAAAGCGTTAACATTTTCAAGGACGCTATTATACTGAAGTTTTTTCATATCATTTATAACACACTAAGACACATGTCATTTATAATACTCTAAGTTTTGTACTTCTATCTCTAACTTTTTCTCCTGAAGCTGCTTGCATCCAGATATCGAGTTCAAATTGACATTGATTATATTCTGAAATAAGTTGTGAAGTTTTAATGGCTTTTACAATAAATTCTTTTCAGACTATCTTGACCTGACCTCTCATGGAAACCATATATACAATACATTGTAAAGTTAGCATCTGCTAAGGTTGCCTCCCTTTATTGTGCTTGCCAATTCCTTTCTCCAATTCCTTACTGCAAGATCAGGCCCAAATGTAGTTGGACCTGAACTGGCTGCAAAGTTTGAACCTCTGTCCCACTGTCATGGATCTTGGATCTCTTTCTTTTTTCTACAAATCTGGCTGTTTCATAACAGTTTTTGCTCAAAATTTGTTCCTTCATGCTCTAGAAACTTTTAAATGTCTTTTTTTGGGCATTTTCTCCTGTCTTCATGTTTTCCTAAACTATACATTTTTAACAATTTTTTACTTCTGTTAATCATTTTCTTGATCTTTAATGATGTTCTTTATTTTCAGGTAACACCCAACTTAAATAGTGGTTGTTGGGAGTAAAGAAGTTTTAAAAAACAATCAAAAAATGATAAATTGATAACGTTTGTAAAACCATTATTATTTGTATGAGATTTATTAAGTACCAAATGTACCAAACAAGGTAACAGATCATTAGCCCTTAGATTGTTACTAATGTTTATCAGTTTTGAAAAGTATGTAAATGCTCTTGTTCTACATTGTGTGACAAATAGATATCAAATGTTTGGTGTTAAATTTTTATTGACTGCAGTTGGTATTGCTAATCTTACAGAACGTTTTTTTCCTTTTATAATATGTTCTGGTGTTGTTTTAGAATGAGTGGTCTATTAGAGACATCATAACTTGCAGAATATCATTTCATTTGACTAATTATTGTTTATAAACAAAGCATTAACTCTGGTAAGCATTGATCATTACAATGTTGTTGCAATCTAAAATCAGCTGCTTGACACTGTTTATAGACAATTGAAAGTATGTTAGTTTTGACTGTTTCAGATTGTTAATAAAAACAAAAGGTTTATTATTATTTAAACTAAAACATTTAAAACCGTCTTAATTAAATTATAGACCCCATTTTTCTGTCTAATTAAGTAATTAAAAGATTCTTTTTTGAGGCTTCTAACATACTGAAATTTTTTGAAATGAAAAATGTTTTCATTTCAAAAATGAAAACATTTTTCTAATTAAAAAATGCAAAAATTTACAAATACAATCACTTGCAATCAAACAGCTGCTAACTAAAGCAAAACAGCTGCTAACTAAAACAAGACAAATTACTGAAATTGAATACTCTCTAATTTTAACTTGAAGGAAAATTTGAATAAATTTTTATGTTTAAAATGAAAGATAATCTTTGCTTAGGTTGACAACTGTTAAATGTAATTTAAAATTTTAGGACTAAATGTAATCTTAATACTGATGGGATGAATTTTATTTAAAATATCAAAGAGTTTTTTGTTAAAAATTTTAGGAATTTTTCCACAAAGATTGTGGAACAATCACAACAGTCACAAGAATTTTTCACAGGAATTTCCTGCAAAAAAAAAAAAAAAAAATTTATTGGTTCAGAATGAAATAACTTTATTGAGTTTTTAAAGAGAGCACAAAAGTAATATTGTGGGGAGAATGTATTTCTAAGTTTTATTTGAGAATAATGATGAAATGAAATCTGACATTCTTTTATTGTTAATTACGCAAAAACCATATTTTTAACCATATTCTTTAAAACAGCTTAATCATATTTTTAAAAGCTAATGTGTTATTGTTTAATCGTAATGTTAATCTACTGAATAAAAAGCTGGAAGTGCAGAAAAGGAAGGATATAAAGATAAATATAAAGATTTTTCTATCATTTGCAGAAAAACAAATCTCTGTCAGTTGCAAAAAGATTTTGCGAGAAAACTTAAAGTCAGCCAAGATTTGATAGAAAAAGTGCTTAATTCTCATGAATATAAAGTATATATATTGCAGCTTTCTGTTTTTTAAGCATAAAATTTCTCAAAATGTGTATCTTAAAAAAAATATCAACATATGTGCTATATATACATAAAATTAGAGCATCTCACCCTTCCTAAACCAAGGATATCTATACTAATTTAAAATTTAATAAAAATAACTTGATTAAAACTTGAACTAATAGAAATTTAAAACATTTTATTATTTCTATGATATTTTAACGTCAATAGTATAAAGCATTAAAACTTTAGAATAAAAACTATTTTAACAGAAACTATTTTAAGATGCTCTCACAAAAGCACAAGGTTTTCTTTTTGCAAAGTAATATCTTTTCCCACTCTTTTTTTATATTTGTTTTAAATACTTATTTAAAACAAATATAAGAAGTATTTATGAGTTAAATACTCATATTTAAACTCAATTAATAAGTTTGTAAAAATTAATAAACTCAATTAATAAGTTTGTAAAAATTAATAAACTCAATTAATAAGTTTGTAAAAATTAATAAACTCAATTAATAAGTTTGTAAAAACTAATAAACTCAATTAATAAGTTTGTAAAAATTAATAAACTCAAAAAGTTTGTAAAAATTTTTTACACATCGTGTAACATTAATTCGAAATTAAAACTGATCAGTTTTTTTTCATGTCCATTTTAATATATCTTTAAAAAAAATTATTTTTCATAACTTACACAGGTTCTTGTTTTAAGCAAAAAAAATCTTAAAACAAGAAAAAAAAAGACTTGTCCGCCACGTAAGAACTTTTTTTCTTGTTTAAAGAATTTTTATTCTTAAAATAAGAACTTTTTTTCTTGTTTTAAGAATTTTTATACTTAAAATAAGAACTTTTTTTCTTGTCTTAAGAATTTTTTTTCTTAAACATCTTTTTTTTCTTGTTTCAAGGACTTTTATTCTTAAAACAAGATTTTTTTTTCTTGTTTCAAGAATTTTTTTGCTCAGAATAAGAATTTTTTTCTTGTTTCAAGTATTTATATTCTTAAAATAAGAATTTTTTTTCTTGGTTCAAGAATATTTTTGCTCAAATAAAGATGATTTATTTTTATCAATAAGAATTTTTTTCTTATTTCAAGGACATTTTTGCTTAAAATAACTCCTCCTATAGGCTACTCATCTGACTCAAACGAGTTTCTGTTGAGCTTTAAATAAAATATAATGTAAGTGTAAAATATAATGTAAATTGTGTATGCCATCATGACATGGGAGTCATAATCCATGTCCATTACATAGTGTATTCCAATAAGTCCAATCACGGCGTCAGAAAATGAAATACTTCGTAAAATAATTTTTTTGCCATGCAAAAGGATTGCCTCGTCTCCATCATCTGTTATGATAAGGATTTATTTTATCTGAAAATAAATTTAACTAACTCAAATCTAAAATTTAACATTAACATCTTTTCATATGTTAAAATTTTAGAAATCCTTACTTTGATATATATATATATATATATATATATATATATATATATATATATATATATATATATATATATATATATATATATATATATATATATATATATATATATATATATATATATATGTATATATATATGTATGTATATATATATGTATATATATATATATATATGTATATATATATATGTATATATATATGTATAATATATATATATATATATATATATATATATATATATATATATATATATATATATATATATATATATATATATATATATATATATATAAATACACATGCTGATTTAGGTGTGACATCATACCCAAATAGCCTGACATCATACCCAAATACCACTGTCACATTAGAGAAACATGGGTATTTTTCTAAAACTGTTGCAATTCTATCAACTCTGTCAACTGAACATTTATTTACCCAGGTCCTTTTTTGAGTAAATTTAGCATCCAAGTTCTAATAACTTTGTTCTGGAGCATTTAATTAGATCATGTTATAAAAATAAAGATAAAAGAATGTAAAAAACAAACAAAATTAATTATTAATATTAAATTTACTAAAAGTAATGATTTCTTTACTTACATTACATTGCGTATATTTGAAAACTTGCAATGCCTAAAAAGAAAACACACACATATATCACGTGTGTGTATAAAACATACACATGCATTTCATGGATATTTAGAAATAATACTAGTACTAATCTAAAAAAAATTAGCAATAACAATATTAAAACAGCAATAATATTATATTACATATTATTAAACCAAAAGCAATAATAATAATAACCCACAATGAGCCCAACATTTTACAAACAGTATCTCTCCAAAAAAAGGCATAAAAACAAGTTTTAATATAGTTTAGTGATTTGAATTGAATATAAAAAAAAATTATTCCATGATTAAAATATGGTAAATTATTCCATGATTTTATGCATTAGTTTGTGATTTATGGTTGCACTAACTGAACAATGATTTAGGATATATAATTTAAGGTTACTAAAAGATATATTAATACAAAGAAAGTACAAGCAACAAGGCAAGGGGGCGAATCCATTTAACAATGAGTTTAATAAATTATTTACAAACAAACAAGGAGGTGAATCCATTCATAATGAGTTTAATAAATTATTTACCATATATCGATTCTTTCTCCAAAAAAAGTGCTTAAAAAGTAAATCAAAAAAATAACAATAGTCATCAAAAACTATCCATATAAACAGAAAGCTCTTTTAAATTTTATTATATTTTTATTCACCTAATTTTAAAATACATTTTTACAGCAAAATTAAATTTAAGCGACAACTAAAAAGTAGTCAAGTATAAAGAAAATAATAATAATAATGAAAAAAAAACTTTTATATAGAAATTCTCAAAGTTTATTTCAAAAAAATAAAAAAATCACTCAACATTACAACAACAACAACAACAACATCCAAAAGCAATATATTTACCAGAAACATAGATGCTTTACATAAGCATGTTACATGCTTATGTAAAACATCTTGTATCATGCTTATGTAAAGCATGCTTATGTATAACATGTTATACATTAATTTAATAACATGGCATGTTAACATGCCATGTTATTAAATTAATGCAGGGTCTATCAGATAGTGGGGGAGGGGGAACAGGAGGGGAAATTTAGTGGCTTTAATTTAATGATTTTTTTAATGATTTGTTTAGGAATACCTGTCAAAAGGTAGGGCCTTTAATATATAAATATATATATATATATATACACACACACACACACACACACACACACACACACACACACATATACACACACACAAAAATAAATAAGGTCCTCGTTTTTTAGAATTTGTCACAAATCCTTTCAACCTCGTTTTTTAGAATTTGTCACAAATCCTTTCAATTTTTTATAATATTATTATGATATTATAAAATTAGTAATAATGTTTTAATATCCTTAAATAAGAAGAAAGTTCTTAAAATAAGAATCAAGTTCTTAAGATAAGAATCAAGTTCTTAAAATAAGAATCAGGTTCTTAAAACAAGAATCAACTTCTTAAAATAAGAACAAAAATTCTTGAAATAAGAACAAAAATTCTTGACCAAGAATCTTCGATTTTGCTGTGTATAACAAATATTTTTTCATAGAACAAACAGTAATTTTTGTAACGTGATACCAGAGTCTTTTTTGGGACTTTACGTCATTGCTATGTAATATATCTTAATATAAGATATAGTATCTTTAAATATCTATGTAGTTTCTTAAATTTTTAATTAAATATGCATATGTAATTGGTATAATTAAAAGTTAGTTTTATTGTATTGTGTATATTGTATTTATTTTGTATCTTCCATCTAGAATATGGAAAAACTTTGTATTTTACATTAATCATAAATAAACTTATATGTAAAACAGTTGTAAATAAACTTATATGTAAAACAGTTAAAGGAATAAAAAAATAAGTTATGTTTTATATTTCTATTACCATAATTGTTAACTTTAATAAGTTTAGTATGTTAAATTTGTAAATATATATATATTTGTAAATAAATAAAATTTCTAGCATCATTACAAAACAACTTTTTAAAAACAAAGTTACTTTTTTATATATCTCTTTAATTTGCTGCAAGTTTGCAAAGCATATGTACGAATGCTTCAAAGCATATGTACGAATGCTTCAAAGCATATGTACGAATGCTTCAAAGCATATGTACGAATGCTTCAAAGCATATGTACGAATGCTTCAAAGCATATGTACGAATGCTTCAAAGCATATGTACGAATGCTTCAAAGCATATGTACGAATGCTTCAAAGCATATGTACAAATGCTCTTTACTTAAAGGTGTATATATAAGTTTGATGTATTATTATGTATTATATAGGTTGAAATAGACATGGAAACAGGGTTGTCAACAGACAAGCTTTTACCGATGGCTGTGAAATATTGTAGTGAACTTGGAGTTAATGCTACTAAGTCCCAAGAGATAGCACCAAATGTTCCAGAACCACTACGACAAGCAATTCAATCAGGCATTGATTGCGCTAACAAAAAAGCCATATCAAATGCATCAAAAGTAAGCAAAGATTTTTTTTCCTATTTTGTTAAAAAGATCTTAACTTTTTCATACACTATTAATTTAAACTAAAAAGTTTAAATTTTGTTTTATTTGTTTATGATTTATTTATTCTCATTGTTAATTCATTCATCTTAAATAAAATTGTTTTATTTGCATTTCATTTTTATTGTAAAAAATGCAGTTAAGCATATTTAAAATGCATAATTCACTGCATAATATTAAATTAGTAAGTTAGCGTTATAGAAAAACAACATTTAAAAGTTGAGAGATTTTCAAATATAATTTATTTGAAACCACCAGAGTCAACATTGGAAATGGAGATAGTTGTGACTATTGGTAATCAAATTAAAGATAAATCATTTTAAAGATAATCAAAAGTTCACTCTAAAGATTATCTCTAGAATGATCATAGAGTAAAAATGTTGTTATCTAGTTACATATGATTTTACTTATAAAAAGAGTTTATTATCTAAAAAGAACATCGAAACCTATTGACATTTTGTTAAGATTATCACAAATAGATATTTCAAAAATAGAAAAATATTTTTGACCACTGAACTGGAATATATGTAAGTAACATTTCTAGATTTTCTTTTTCTATTTTATTCTATTTTCCTATAGTTTTATATTTTATAAACTGTTTACTTTGTTCAATACTTTTTTAAACTTTTGTCTAAATAGAAACTAAACAGCTAAAACTTTCAAAACATGAATAGATATAAAAAAAAATCATTTAAGGAATATGTTGTATACTTAGAAAAAAATACACGATATAATTAAGGCGTAAGCCCTACATCTTGATATCTGCCTTATTTTGATGACTTAATACTATGTGCCCATGCCTCTTTTTATCTGCAACAATGAAATCAACAGCTCTAAGAGCTACCACAGATTTTAGAAAAGTCTTTTTGCCAGCTGGCCTTAGAACCATTAGCTGTCTAAAATTGAGTTTTAGAGCTGTACCCTAATTAAGAGATAACAAAAAGAAATGCATAGTCACTACCAAGGAGCAACAATTAACAACTTAAAAGAGTCAAGAAGATTGTTCATCATTTAGGCAACAAACATTGTAATATAAGTTTAGATCTATGACAGCTTATTAGAATGAAGGGGTGCAAGGTTGCTTAACAGAGATTTTCTATGTACCCCTAAAGTTTTTGCTTATTAGATCTGCATGACAGTAGCCAAATGGAGTTAACATTTGCCAAAGGTAATTATTTTAATTGAGACAGCGTTTCTAACTTTTATTCAACCAAGAGTCCAAAGTAAGAAGTGTTTTGAGTCAGAGTTGAGTTTTTCTACCTTTTGCCTAGAGAAGCAATTCCTTCAAGGCTGTAGGATATGAGGCAGGGTAATCACAATTTATTCTATTCTAATTTAAACTGTGAAGATAGTAATAATTTTTAGGAGTATACCATTTTGATTCTTACAGAGTATACAATCAAACATATTTTTGTTTTTCCTACTATCTGTACTATTGGGATAATATGTTAGGTATACAATACCTAATAATTAGCAATTATTTAAATCTTTTATATGATTTTTACAAAAATTTTTTGTGACTGATTATCTCTTACTTTCGTTTGTATTTTAATTGCTATTTGTTATATATGTTGCTTAGAAATTTTTTTGGTTTCTATTCTTTGTTGGTTATTATACCATATTTATGTATAGTTATTATACCACTATTATATAGTACTAATTTCTTTAAATAATCAACTTTATCTATATTACACTTCTAGTTTATTCTACAATAACTGTTAAACTGCCATCACTGCAAAACTCAAAGTCGATATGTTACTCTGAAACATCTTTTGAAAGTTATAGAATTTGGTTTAACATTTATGCAAACATCATTATGGCGGTACCAACAAGAAAAGAAAATCACACTAAAAGAAAAAATTTTCCTAAAAATTCTATTATTCTTATTAGGTGACATAAAAATATACCCGGGCCAATGTATTTAAATCAAACTAACACAGAAATAGAAGAAATTGAAATCCTACGATATTCGAAACACTTGCAATTCTTTCATTAAAATGTTTGTGATCTGTGGAAAAAACAGTCTAATATCGTCAATCTGTTTAACAGCAATAAAAGCGTTGACATATTTAGATTAACTGAAACCCATATTAGCAAAGAGGACCCTAGTGAACTATATGATATTGAGGGTTATGCATTTCTAAACAGCACACGTCAAAATGGACTTGGCGGAGGAGTTGCAGTCTACATATCCACTAAGTTGAGGTGGGTGAGACGTAATGATCTACAAACTAACAAAATAGATAGCATTTGTTTTGAAATAATTCTTTGAAATACAAAGAGTATATTATTCTGTGTCCTGTATCGCCCACCAGATGCCTTGAAATACCTAAACCCCAACTTCCCTATTTTACAATACACTAAACAGGAGTTCTGTAGTTTGCTTTCTAGCTATGATTGGTTCTCGGTTCTACTTTCAACTAATGTATACACATCACGGACTAACATGAAACACATAATTTTAAAATGTCCCCAAATATTGAAAAATGCATTTGAGGCAAACCATGTCCATAGCTAACAGTGGAAGTTACATACCATATGAACATACGTGACAATCTACTTGCTTTACATAAATTTTGTAAATTAAAGTTAGCAATTGACAAACAGCTTTTTAAAAACAAAAGAAATGAAGTTAACGCTTTTATAAAACTATCAAAACAGGAACAACCACTGAAATATACTATACAAATCTGCAAATGAAACTGAAAGTTTCTAGTATAACATTAAAAATATTTACCCTTGCAAAGCTAAATCTTCAACTAGTACAACATTTATTATTAACTTGTCTCCAACCTCTAATCTTCGAGAAATATCATCTGCTTTTTGTGAATGTTTTTGTAATTCGGTATCTATTTTAAAGAATTAATTTTTTAAAAGACTGTGTATGGGCTTTATCACATTGGGAACCAACTTGTACTTACAGGTCTTTTAATTTTATATGAGTAATGGTTTATCAAATAGAAAAAGAATTACGTGGGTTAAAAACAAAAAGTCTATCAGCCTAGATGGTATATCATCATCAATACTGAAAGACACAGCTAACTTCTTGTCTAAACCACTTACTCACATAATAAACATGTCTTTGAAGACATCAACCAATCCAACTGACTAGAAATGCTCAAGAATTCTTCTAATTTACAAATCAAAGTCCCACAACGACATTCAAAACTACTGACCTATATCTGTAATACCAACTATATCAAAAATTATCAAGTGAGTTGTACATATCCAATTATCAAATTATTTAGAGGAAACCTGGTGCAAAAGTCTATAACAATCTACCATTAGAAATTAGGAAAATCAACTCGTTGGTTGAATTTAAAAATATGTTAAAAATCTATTTTTAAATGTTTTTTATAACATTTCTAATCACCTTATTACTTCAATTGATTATAATTTTTATTATATTTTATAATAGGACATTGTAACAGAATTGTAATAATTTCTGAAGTAATTTATCTGGTAAAAATATTCGTCAAATAAAATAAATAAATAAAAAAATTTTTATTGGCTTCTATTCTTTGTTAATTATTAGTCTTTGTTAGTTTCTATTTTTTGTTGGTTATTGTTCTTTGTTGGTTTCTATTCTTTGTTGGTTATTGTTCTTTGTTGGTTTCTATTCTTTGTTGCTTATTGTTCTTTGTTGGTTATTGTTCTTTGTTGGTTATTGTTCTTTGTTGGTTTCTATTCTTTGTTGGTTATTGTTCTTTGTTGGTTTCTATTCTTTGTTGGTATTGTTCTTTGTTGGTTTCTATTCTTTGTTGGTTATTGTTCTTTGTTGGTTTCTATTCTTTGTTGGTTATTGTTCTTTGTTGGTTATTGTTCTTTGTTGGTTATTGTTCTTTGTTGGTTTCTATTCTTTGTTGGTTATTGTTCTTTGTTGGTTTCTATTCTTTGTTGGTTTCTATTCTTTGTTGGTTTTTATTGCACTTTTGATTAGTAATCAGTGTAGAAATAAGATTGCCAAGGTAAGATGTCAACCTCAGACATTTTGAGGTCATTCATAAAGGACGTCATGCTAAGATCAACTAATCAAGAAGTAAGAGAGTGTTGGCTCTCGTGCATAGAGATTTTTAGAGTAATATAGCGCCTTATGTTCAATGGAATAGAGCCAATAAATTTCTATTTCTGGTTAGTATTTAAATTCTGAATGACATCCTTTATAGACGACCCCTATATTTTATGTGTCAACCTCAGACTTTGTTAAATGTTTCTCTAATAAATATTGTACTGATGACTGTCAAAATGTTTTTTTGTCTGTTTTTTTGTTCAACTACTATTTACTTCAGTTAAATTTATTTTTCATTATTTAAAAAATATTGCATATCTATAAAAATGTTTTAATGGTTTATTCATTTTTATGTATTTATTATTTTATTCATTTTTATGTATTTTAGTTAAAATAGACTTACGCTGTAGGCTTAAATTACCAAGTGATGAGTTCAAAATCGTTTAATAATAATCAAGCCTAATCAGCTTCTACTTATAACTCTTTACCTCCTCAGATTTAATATTTGTTGAGTCTATTTTAAAAATCTTTATGTTTGTCTATTTTATTGTTTCATTATAGGTACAAAAATGGACGCTGCTCCCTTTTGATTTTACCACGGTTGGGGGAGAACTTGGTATGTTTTATTCCTTTTTTTTTATTGTAAATGTTTGTATAAATAGATAATACAAAGTATTGTAAGATGTGTAAGAAGTGTGTTGAAGTAAAATACAAAGTTTTTTGTGTACAAAGATAAGTTCTTAAATCAATGTTATTGGATTCAGTGAGTCTTTCTCAACTTCTTAAAGTTAATGCATTTTTAAACTGTTTTCATCTTCCCGAGATTTACAATGATGCTGTTTATTTTTTAATTGTTGTTACAAGCTTTTCTCAACTCTTTAACTCCAAAACTTGATCCTTGATGAAAAAGATCTCTGTGTAGAGAAACAAGTTGAGCACAGTACTACCAAAAGTGTGGTGGAAAAGCAAATGCTCTACCACTAAACCAATATTGCAGTTGATAAATATACTTGCCAGGTAATATATGCACTCTTCTGTATTTTCAATAGTAAGTTGTTCTTTAAATATCTGAATCATGTCGTATTATATTAGGCTCCATGATATTTAGCACATGTTTTTTGTCTTTGAAATATAAAAGTTAAAGACTGCTCAGCTCTTCAAATCACTAATGAATCAACACAGTGATTTGATTTTGTACTACAAAATACAAAGCAATAATTTAATCATGGCGCCATTAGTCTTTTCCATAACGAGGCATTAAATGGCATCAGTAGATATCAACAGAGATGAGGTGGACACTAATTCCATCAGTGTTTTAGAACAGTTTAATTCAACAACAATCATCTTTTTATGATTGACATCTTTATAAAATTTTCCTAATTCAATAGATAAATGCTTTTATTTAGTACTGCTATAGCATTTAATGAAGTTTTAATGTAGCTGAATTTGAACGATCAGGTATGATCATGTTTTTGGCTGTGTTTTTATTTGCTGTTATTACATTTATGCTAGATTGTCAATCATATGCTATTTGAGTGTACACAGCATTTATTGCAAAATAAGCACCTACTTTTCCACTTCTCCATGCTTTAGGCTATACTTTCTATTCTATTATTACACCTGTTTTGTGAGATTAGCAACAAAATGTCACATGTCAATTTGAAATTTATTTTAATGCATAAGGTAATGTGACTAACAAAAAACATTTCTCACTTATTTCTTTGGTAGCATTATTTGCGGATTCAAAAACATTAATTGAAACAAACTAACTGTGATTTTAAATATGCAATGAAAAATAATTATTAGCAATACGTCGAATGCCGTAGTATTACAACTTCTTTATTGGAATCTTTTGTTTAACTGTATTAAAAGCTTTTCTGTACTAACGAACACACTGCAAACAAAATAAATGCTTATAAGAGCATGGAAATTTCTAAATAAAATCCAAATTAGTAGATACATCAAATGCATTAATTTTTCAAGAATTTTGCTGATACTTGAGGGATACTTTTATGGTATAACATACATAAATATTAAATAGGAATATGCTGCTATTAAACGAGAGATTAAATAGTTTTGAAAATAGTGGAGAAGTATAATAAAGAAGTTTAAAAATAAAGGTTTAACTCTGATTGATCCGGAAGTCTAATATTCTAATATTCGAAAATTAATATTCAGCGTTTTTAAATATTTATGGCAGTTATTGAATGTTGGGGTGAACGAATGTTGTTTTAGACTAACTTTAAAAAATAGGGTTTATGCATAATTAAATCGTTTTTAAATTTACAAATAGTTTTTCAGAAATGTAATGTTTTGCTATATAAAGTTTTTGTTGGAGTACCTTTATAAACATACCCACTAAGATTTATTGGAATTATTTGATAGGATGGGAAATCACTTTTTGAAAAAAATGGTTTTCAACTTTTCGTAAAAAAATTAAATAGATCAATTATTTAATTGGTATAAAATCACATAAAATAAAATCAATATCAAAAATGGGTAAAAAAACTATAAAGAAAATGGATTACACACCACTTTAAAAACTAGCTTTAAATTACGAACAATATTTCAATAATTTTAATTTTTCCTGAGGAAATAGGATTTTGAAAATCACAAAATGTCCACTGACTGATGGCACAATGTTGTTCTTATATTGGACACAACATTGCTTGGAATTGAAAATACTTGTTTACTAGCAACTTAGCCTAGTTTTATAGGTTTAAGTTCATCATCTTTTCCGTTTCTTTCACTTGTTGCCTCAAATAATTCAGCTTTCAGTGTCTTTCGGTTTGTGAAGTTTTCTGCAGGCTCTTCAAAAAACTTGTTAACTAGTTTTTCCATGACCTCTTTAAAAATGCATTACTCTGATAAGTAATTTTTTCGATTTGCTTTTTTAACTGAATTGGTGTTCACATTAGAGTTTGAAAATACTCTAGACAATTAATCTTGAGATAATTTAATGATTTTGGTTTTTGAAGCTAAAGGGAATACACAAGGTTTCTCTGTTGAATCGGAAATGAAAGTTTACCAAAAGAATCGTTCCCTTAAAGTAGTTAACCTTGTTTTTGTCAGGAATTAAGTTTAATTCTTTTCCTTTGATATAATTTTAAAGAATGATGTTTCTTGCTGAAACTTTTCGAAACTTACACACTTTTTTCATTTATGAAACTGATTCTTTGTAAATGTCAGACAAAGTTGATTGTTTCTAATTTTCAGGAATATGATGTTCTCGTTTACAAACATAATAAAGAGGATCTTTATAACTGTAATCTTCTGCTAAGTGGTGAAAATTAATGTTTAAATTTCTACGCTTTCTTATGCTCTATTGTATAAAATTTTTTACCATATATTTTACTGAATCTATATCTGTAATAGTTTTAAATTTGGCTTCGTCATAAAACCCATGAACGATATCCATTACTCTTCGTTGTTTCTTAGTAATAACTATCCTCGTTGTTGAAAAGACATGAACGAGCTATTCGTAATCCAATAATTAGAAAGTTGCAATTTTTGATATGATTTCTTTTAAATTACTCCTTTTTATTTTCATACAATTTAAAATATTTGTTATTGTATATAATATATACATATATATACATATATATATATATATATATATATATATATATATATATATATATATATATATATATATATATATATATATATATATATATATATGTGTATATATATATATATATATATATATATATATATATATATATATATATATATATATATATATATATATATATATATATATATATATATAATAGTAATAATAATAATAAATGCTGTATATTCAATTGTTAACTCTTTGTTTAAAGTACATTTTTTTTTAACAATTTAAATGCTGAAATGAACTAGGACAAAAGTACATTTGTAAAAAACAGTAAAGTTAATAATATAACAGTTATATTGTTGATATTGTGAAAAAATTGAAATATATTGTTATAAATAATTTGGTTTTTAGGCCCGACACAAAAACTTCGTCGTCCTCATGTCATGAAAATGTACCAAGAAACTATTGACGAAATGTATAAATCATAACAAAGGCTGAAAACGAGTGACTCTAGTCCTCACTGTGGGTTTTCACATACTTTTTAAATCAGCATTCACTTTCATTACAATTTCTCTACTGCAAAAATGATGTTTTTAAGACTTCATTAACAAATTATTACACAAGCATTTATTATTCTCAATTAGTTGTCATTTGTAAAAATTATGCATACGATTATTTATACATATGTAAATTATTTATATGCTGAGTTCATTATTATACTCTATTCGAAAGTTCCTATAAAATTTAGGAAAAAAAAAAGTTTCAAAAACTTTTTTAAACTCATCGGTTTCAATTTAATCGGACTATATCTTTATGGCTAGGCTGGCGTTTTAAAGTGAAAATAACTTTTATCCCATTTATATATATGCGTGCGTGTGTGTGTGTGTGTGTGTGTCTGTGTGTGTGTGTGTCTGTGTGTGTGTGTGTGTAAACTTGTATTCATTTAGTTTTTTTGTTCGCACATCAATGTTGTGGAATTTACAGTTTTTTAAATCTTTTGTCAACTGTTTTCTTACTTTTTAACAATATTCTTTGTTTTCTTTTATGACTGCCAACTAGATCTGCGAGCTGCCACAATTAGCAAATCTAGAGCATCCACATCCAAATTATGAGACTTCATGGGCAGCCTAGTCATAAAAAATTAATCAAAATCAAGCAATCAAAATATTTTTTATAGTAATCAGATGTAGTGCAAATACTGTTTTGAAGAGCAGTCACTTATCTAAAGTTTATACTATTTCAGCTACGCCATCAACCGATAATCATCTGAACCATGCTTTTTGAAACATTGGGTTCAAACTGTAAAACAAATATTTTTGAATTCGTTTAAATGTTGTACGTGATTGGTGATTTGAAATTTCCATATTAGCTGTTCACCCTGTAGAATTGCGCTCTTCTGACCAGCTTTATTGGTTTGTTAAAACCGTTTTAAATAATTTCTCCCTCAAGTCCCTTTTTGTGATTATACAACTAATTGTACAGCTAATATGAAAAGATTATTCAAGCTGTTAGGTCATCAACGTTTTACATGCACTGCCTACGAAATTCACCTGCTATTAACTTCAGTTAG
This sequence comes from Hydra vulgaris, assembly GCF_038396675.1. Classification (NCBI taxonomy): domain Eukaryota; kingdom Metazoa; phylum Cnidaria; class Hydrozoa; order Anthoathecata; family Hydridae; genus Hydra; species Hydra vulgaris. The sequence goes on along the minus strand of NC_088932.1, from coordinate 38,151,206 downwards.
CATACAAAAAATTCCAAATTAAATTTACTGGTACAAAAATGCAAAGAAGTAATCAATGGTTCACATTTTAAGGGGTATATGCTATCAAATGAAATTGAAACTCTGAAAGGCGAGGAATTATTTAAAAGAATTACAAGTCTTATTGAGCTGCCAATTGCTGGTGAAAAGCATCCCATTCAGGATTTTGAAAATGAAATTCAAAATGAAAGCATTTATTTACAAACAAAGTTACCTAATTCTCATGTACATAAGAAATGATTGATTCTATCTTAGATTTAAATATTTATATTGACACTGTGTTGAAAAAAGTTGGAAAGTATGATTTATGTTTTTTTCAGAAAATTTGGAATTTCTGCACGAATTGCAAAATTTCTTATCGCCATTTCGAGAAATGGCTCTACTTATTGAGGGGTCACCAAATTTGTCTTGTCTTCCTCTCATGGTCATTAAGATTAAAAATTCCTGCCTTGCTCAAATGAGATATTCTTCAACCATAAAGCAATATAAAAAGTTAGTTAAAAAATCCATTAAAAAACGGTTAAATATCACTAGTTTAGTTGAGTTAGCCTGACAAAAGTTTAGTTAACAAAAAAAAAATGAAACTTTTCTTTTGTCTACACAAAGTTTTTGAGATAAATCAGAAGAGTAAAAGTGCCAGTGTATCCCAAAGTTTTAAAAAACTTCGACTCTCTTTAATAAATGAGACAGCAAAATCCTCACCAAGTTTGGAATAATAGAATACTGACTTACAAGCGGAAATTAGGACCCATAGAATGCCTTTTTAATACAACTGGTATCATATTAAATGGAAAAAGATCATCCTTGGCTCTGCATCAAATGAATGCAGTTTGTTATATCCATGATAGTTACCATATCGTTGGTCTATGAGCTATATCATGTATTTTTTAAATTAAGAGACTTTTTAATAGACATCTTGATATGAATTTACTTTTTAAGATACAAACACGGCGTTAATTTTTGACCAAAAATCTTTCAGCGTGAATATTTCGCGCGACTATTAAAACTAAATGTCGTGTAGACTGGAATATTCTTACATATTCTTACATTTGGTTCAGTCTAAGGACCATTTGTAAGATTTTTTTATAAATAAAGTAAAAGATAAGTACGAGTTTATCTCTGATGTTTCTATGTGACTTTTTGACTAGTTTTCAGAAAAGTGGCAGCCATTTTAAAAATTTTTTTTATTACTTGATTAAAAAACAAACACTATTTTTAAGACTTTATCTTGAATGTTAAAATGTAAATGTTGTACAATTTTTTATTTATTTGTCACTTGACATTTAAAAAATTTTTTTTTTAATTTTATAGTTTATAAAATATTTTTCATAAAAATATTTATTATTAGATATATATATATATATATATATATATATATATATATATATATATATATATATATATATATATACATATATACATATATACATATATACATATATACATATATACATATATATATATATATATATATATATATATATATATATATATATATATATATATACATATATATATATATATATATATATATATAAAACAGTATGAAAAAATGTTTACAAATATCTTAACTTGCTACGTGTGACTGGCTACACATCAGTGTTGTCCGTGTTTAACCGAGAAATGCAATCAGATAATTTTTTGAAGTAAGTTTATGTTTATTCTACATTATTGTGTTATTAGGATATTTACATATATACTAAATATTTTTTAATTTTATTTGGCTGAGGTAAGTAGGCTTTGTGAGAAAAAAAATGCATGAAAGTTTTTGAAGTTCCAAGTTTTATCTTTTTATTATTGGATCTTCATAATTGTTTATATTAGTTATTATTTTTACTTTTATATTTTTGTTTTGTTTTCTGTTTGATTTTGTATTTATGAATTTCAAAGTTATGCTCATTAAATTTTGAAATTGTCTGGATTTTATTCTGCATTTTTTTTTATATACTTATATTGTAACTTCATTAAATATTTTTATGAAGGATAAATTTTTTGCTTGGTTACATATTATTAAGTTATTATTAAGTTGATAAACAAGTTTATTATTGATTACAACAGTTTTATTATTGAAAGACCCCCAGGAATGTAAAGACTGGTACTACTGTGAATAAAATGTATAAACAGCTACAAAAAAGTATTTTAGGAATTATAATTAGTATATTTAAACAACATATTTGAATATGTTACATTATATAAGTAACAAACTGAAGTGTGCACAAATTTTTTATTTTTACAGATTTAAATGTTTTAATTAATAATTTTTTATACAAATGTTGGTGTATATCTTAAAAAACTGTATTTCTCTCATTTATATTCATTAATATCCATTTATATGTTGCATGTTCAAAAACAATTTGTAATTTGTTTTTCAAAGTTGATAAACATCTGATACAAGGTATCAGATATACTTTGTATGTTATAACAATCTGATACAAGGTATCCGATTGTTAAAAACCTTGATGTTTGTGTTAAGGTTATCTAACTAAAGCCATGACCCAAGCAGGGATGCGGAGTCCCAAAAGGACTCTGGATTTTTATGTCGCAAAAAGATTACTTCAAGTATTGTGAATTTCAAAATAGGTATCACAGATGTAATGACTTGCAAGGCTGCCCAGTTTTATGGCTTTTTATTAAAAAATTTGTGTTGGCAAACATCAAAAAGAATGTGCAAGCAACAAATTTTTTGGTTTCATGTTATTTCTGAAAATCCTTTTGCATTTTGATTATATCACTATTTCAGAAATTATATTTGTTCAAATTAATTAATATATTTTTAGACTTGGATTTTATTTATATCATTTCAAGATATTTTCATATAACCTTTATAAAAAAGATAAGATATTCAAAATATGAAAATAATTTATTTCTATTAGTTTTTATAAATATTACCTGTTATAAAAATATCAATAAGATGACACCTTTCTTGGTGTTATGCTTTTTTTTTTTAATAAATTAAGGTGTAGATGTATATTTTAGCTCTATTGGTTTAAGATTAAGTTAAGGTTAGCTATTTAATCCACAACATATCTAAAGCTAGGCTGTTCAACAAGCTAATCAAATTACAGTGTGTGTAGATTTATGGAATAGAATTTACAAATTGAATGAAAAAAGAACATGTATGATAAATTGATAGGACAGTAGTAATTTTTTATTTTTGTTTTTTAGGTATTGGCAGGCTGTTCTTGACGACTTACTTTCCTGCAACAAAATCAAAAGAACCTTCAACTACAAACCAATTAAAATAAATTTTTAGGCAGTATTTTCTTAGAAGAATTTTCCCTTTATTTTATTTACTAATTAGATTACTTATATTTCATAATTTCTTTAAATTGTTTTTGGATTTTTATTTTGGATTTCAATTTTGGTGTTTTACGAAATCTTAAGTTTAAAAAATTATTTTACATAAAGATTTTTAGTTTTTTGATAATTAATTTTTATTCAGAAGTACAATTGTAATTGGAGTGTCCGATTCTTGCAATATTTTTTCTGCAAATATTAATTTGATATTATGCTATCAATGTGAAAGTATAATCTCAAGATATAATTAAAAAATGGTAGGACGAGGTACATAAACATACGCTTTGTTTTCTTATAAATAAAATTCAAGTTTAGTGCAAAATGTCTGTGTCGATAGAAACCACTCGCAAAAACTTTAGATATTTATTGGTCTATTAAAATTTTACTGTTATTTTTACATGGTTTCCACTTACTACGATTGTAAGTGTGAAAACACGCGCAAACTGGCAATCGGGAGATTTTTGAACAAAAATTAACGCCGCGACTTATAAATTATTCTAAATTGTACTAACAGTTCAAGTCTAACTCGCGTTTCTTATTATGATATGATATAAAAATTAGCTGGCCAGACATAAATATCCAGCTTTAGCCAGCAATAAAACCATTTTAACCAATCGTGAATAGCATTGAATCATGTTCATACAAGTTTATACGGTATTTATCGTTCTCATTTACTCTCGTAATTATAATGTTTTGATTTGTTTTTAAAAGTTGGCATTGGTATTAAAAAGAAATGAATTATTTCTTTAGTCGGAACGTAAATTATCAATTGACAGACGATAAGATACCTAACCATGAGCGAGATCTCGTTTCTCGTGAGAAATGGGACTTCTCGTGAGAAACGAGAAATAGAAAATTCTCGCGAGAAGTAGAACGAGACTTGAATATATTATTTTCCAAATTAAAAATTATTATAATTTACAAAATGCTTAATAATTTGTTTTTTTAATTAATGTTTTGACTTCGTGATTTTAATAAATCTAATTAAAAATTTAATTTGTTCATCGCCACCTCAAAAAAAAAACACAGCCAACATTACGTTGAGTATTCTGAAAAAACTGACGACTCTCTTCTTCCTCCTCCTCAGAAGAAACAACGAACCATGGTCAAAATGCTTGAAACAAAGTCCAAATATAACAAAGATAATTCTATTCAAAAACAGTTTGACTCTGCTATGCTGGATTACTTTTGCACTGATCTGGCATCCTTTTCAGCAGTCGAAGGAAGAGGTTTCAAGAAATTGTTTGACATTGCAAACCCTAAACTGAGCCTTCATCACAGAACAACATATTCAAGAAAGCTTTCAATTCGGTCAAGAGAAGTTCAAGCTGGAATGAAGAGCATAATAACGCAGATTACGCCAATGGACTTCTAGAGCTCAGGACTGCTACATCTCTTGGACTTTTTCAATCATATTTTGCAATGTGCAGTTCGAGACTCATTTGGAATGACAGCTGGAATGAATGATGCGTTGCAAACATGCAAAGATTTGGCTTCTTTAACTCACCAGTCAACAATTGCAGCTGAGTTGCTTGAATCAGAATCAGACGCTCAAGGAATCAATTTTAGACAGTTACGCCAATCTGTTGACACAAGATGGAATAGTGAACTGCATTGCATGGCTTCTGTCCTACATCTAAAAAGTTCAATCATCAGCTTAAGTGCAAATGAAGATATTTTTTCTTCAAAGACCATCAGTGCATCACAGTGGAAATCAATCAAGGGAGCAGTAGAAATTTTGGCACCATTTAAAGAAGCTACAGAAACGTGGTCGGCTGAGTCTATTCCAACAATTAACACTATCGCCAATTCTCTTTATTTAATCCATGACAAAATTGATCAATATATTGAGACGGATGGAAGAAATGGCAACGGTGTCTTGTATGCAAAAAACTTGAAAAGCTGCATTGAGAAAAGATTTCCTCCTTGTCACACTGGAAACTTATTGAGTGCTGCAGCAAACTACTTAAATCCTGCTTTAAAGAGACTTCACTTGAAGCTCTTCAAAAAATTTCAAACAACAAAAAAATGGTTAGCCTCACAGGTTAAGGATAATGTTGAGTGCCAACCTGTTGCCAGAGTCCTTTCAGCAGATTTGTCCCCTAATTCAAAACTGAAGCGCAAGTTAAACGTCAGACTTGAAACACAAGAGCCAACATCTGAACTGAATCCTATATTGAGCGAAATGTGCCAGTATGAATATCTCCTTGATGCCAAAAAAGACTTTCCTATTCTTGATTGGTGGAAATTGCATTCAAATACATTGCCAGAACTCTCTCATTAGCTAGACAAATTTTAGCTATTCCAGCAAGTTCAACTAAATCAGAGAGAGCTTTTAGCTCAGGTGGAAATGTCGTCCGATCATCCAGACACAACTTACACCCAGAAAAAGTAGAACAAATCATCTTAATCAGAGAAAACATTGTCTTGTTGGAAAAGTTTGGCAAAAAAATTCTGAATTAATATATGAAAAAGTTGTTTACATTTGACAAATGTCATTTGTGTCTATTTGTCAAAACCATTTTTTTTGTTAAATTTCTCGTCTCGTTCCCGATCTCACGAGAAGTACTAACTTCTCGTCTCGGTCTCGTCTCGGTTTGAAAAAACCTAGTCTCGCTCATGGTTAAAGATACCGTCTAACCATTAAGTTCTTGCATTACCTTTTGTTAAGGTATGCGAAGTAAAGTCAATTTTAAAAATTTCGCGAGTAGGGTTTTTTTAAATAGTTGATAATTTATTCGATGTAGCACACACTGATGCTTTGGAACGGATGAAAATCGAACGAGACAAATTATTTTTTACAAATATAAAGAAAACCAGAGCATTCAGTATGTTTAGCAAGTGAAGACAACAAGTTCTCCAAAGCTCTTTGACAAAGTACAAATAATGTGTTGTGACACAACTGCATTTAAAATGGAGATTTTGCATTTTTGGAAATTATAACTAAGCAGAGATTTACTAGTCCTAGCTTGTCGCCATCACGTTTTTGTTTTAAAATATGTATTTGAAATTAAAGGTTACAAATGGCCTTGATTGAGCCGGTGAATGTTCAAAAATTCAGAGGCAACTGAACTACAATTTAGAGACAATTGGACTAAGGAGACATCAAGAACACTATTAGTCCTGCTTCTATTGAAACATATACTGATATCGTCACACGACAATTTTGTAATACAAAAAAAAATAAAAAATAAAAATTTAGATAAACAGACTTCAAAACAACAAAGAAGTTTGCTTTCGATTAGCAATTCATGTCACTAAACACTTCATGCTTTTAACTTTGCACTCTTCATCCTTTTAACTTTAAAAGTGTTTTAGTTTTTAAAGTATAGCTAATAGTCTCTATATAGTTTTAAAGTAATGCCATAAAAAAGTTTCATAAATAGTATTCTGCTGCATTTTTGGGCATTTACATGTTGCTTAGGCGTTTCTAGAAAAAAGTAAGAGCATCCAATTCACAATTATATCAATATTTTGGCAATCGTATTAAAAAAACTCATTCATGTTATAATATTTTAAAAAGGTATTAAAATTCTTATGTGTGTGTGTGTGTGTGTGTGTGTGTGTGTGTGTGTGTGTGTGTGTGTGGGTGTCTATCTATATATATATATATATATATATATATATATATATATATATTTATATAGTTATAATCAAGAAATAATTGTGAGGTTTGAAACTTTGAACATTTAAGAAAAAAAATCTAAAATACTTCAGATAAAAATTTGGAAACTAAGTTTAGAAACCTTAATTAATAATTTCAATTACTATTTAAGTTACTGCAAGTACTAATTCAAATTTCAAAGACTAACCAATTTATTTTCAATTACTAATCAGGCGTATTGACGTATATCGAATACTTAAGCATTTAAAATGCGTCAATACGCGTGGTTAGTATTCGCTTCTTATAGTTAAGCCTGCGCAAAGTAAGCATTAAAAATTAAGTAATTTTATAGAGTGTATGCAGACATTAAGTCGATGTCACTGTTGTAAAAAAATTGAATATTGCTTGATGTCATGATCCAGTAAAATTCTTTGCGGGTATGATTGTACTACCATTGGTGGTTACTGGGATATAAGTCCCGAAATCTGGTTACACCGTCTGTGGAAAAAAATCCATTTTCAAATTTGAATAAAATCGCATTAAAAAAACTGCAATATATTTAACTCTAGAGCAATAAAACTTAATCTTTTATAACTTTACTTTCATCCACTTTATAAACTTTGATAGATGGTGCTAAATAAAATGTCTAAGAAAGAAAATAAAAAAAATTGGTTGCATTTGTTTAGTTTAAAAAAGAATATACTAGTTATCTGTATACAAAAATTTTTTAATCGAAATTGCTTTTTCATAAAGTCTTATGATAAAATTCTGTAAAAAAGCTTGAGCATTAGTTGTTCAATTCATTTTTTTCATAAACTTGGAATCTAAATTTACAAAAAATATGCCAAATTAAGCAAAAAACCATGAGGGGAACAGGAAGACTGTTTGCTTCTTGTGCCTTGACAAGGCTAGTCAATTGGCTTTAATGATCCAAAAGTCTCAACTGGCATTTGTGAGCGTTCCCGCTTCAACCTTAGGAGGCTTTAGGAAGGAAAGCTTTAAACCTAACCACAGCTTTTCGAATTTGTCACTATCAAAGCTTATCCTGTTACAAGAGATTCAGTTTGTGATTGCTTGATTTGCTCAGTTAGCTAAGTAAAGCGCAATTTCCCACATCCAGTCTTGGAAACACAGAAACCTGAAGTATACCAGAACTCAGTTAAAGAAGATGTTCTCAATGCGTATCAATTGTTGGCAAGGGTCTTCCACACAATTGATCAAAGTCTACCTTGCAAAAGAACTTAGCAGAAGTCGTGTCAAAGGACTCTGTGGTAGCTGCAAGATTTGCAGCATTAATCATTGTCAACAAGGATACTTCACCCCATGGAACAGTTTGTCTCAGTAAACCTGAGGGAATAGGAGACCACCCTGTTCCAGTTCTTTCAGGTAACATTGGATTAGATATTTTTATTTTTAGCTTCATATTTTAAGACTATGTAATGCATAATAATGTTAAATCTCTCTTAATTATTTCCAAGGTTCATCTTCAAAAGAAAGAAAGCTTCTCAATGAAAGGCCAAAACTGACAGAAAAAGATCTTGTTTATACACAATAAAAAATAGGACTTTCTAATTCTGGTGTCAAAAACCTTGATATTTTACCAAAATTTGGACAAAACTGACAAATCAGGTCGATAAACTTGCCGTTCACCGCAAAGACTTGAATGTTCTTTGCCAGCAAGTTCTTTAAATTAGAAACCTCTGTAATAACTACATTGTAAAGCTGGGAGTGGATGGTGTTGATGGTTTTCTAAAAGTAAGCTTGGAATCATGTAAAAAGATTCAGCCTCACAATCATCGCCATCAAAACAGCTTCTCACCAATTTTCTGGTCAAATATTCTAGAGTTAAGCGTCATTTATTGATTGCCATTTCTGAAGGTATCCAGGAAAACTATAGCATGCTATAGTTTTCCTTGTTTGACATTGCTAGCAATGTTAGCAGGTTTTTGATTTGGTGAACCTTGAAGAACTTGAAGAAGGTTTTTTTCTGAAGCTGACAAACATCATTTGTGATCTACAAGCACATTCTAGTGCACAACCATGCTCTTGGTGTGACATTTCATCACAAGATCTTGCAAAGTGTGGATCTCTAGGGAACTTTTGTATCAATCAGAAGAGATTATCAGGCATTCAATGTGGCTGGTCCTAACATCAAGAAGGCAAGTTTATTCCGAAACTTAGTTCATGCACCCATCATCAACGCCTTGTGGTGAATCCTTTGTCCTTAATATGCTTCAACCCATGGAGCTTCATCTGTATTAATTATCTTCTACAGTCTCTCTGAAAAAAATGGAGCAATTCAGACTTTCTTATTTACAACTTTAGGACACCACCATTACTCTCAAGGTTCATGCTGTCATCCAACATGTTCCACAATTCATCCAACGCCACAATAGCTGTTTGTTAGTTTATTCAGAGCAGAGCAAGCACTTCATTATCATTTCAGTACCCATTGGGAAAGGTAAAAGAAACTAAGCAACCGCCCAGAGTGTGAATACAGACTGCGAAGGCGTATCACAGACAAAGCAAAAAAAAATTGGTTAGGAATATTACAAATCATTTTAGACGTGTTTCTCAAAAAAAACAATTAGAATTGAAACTTTGCTTTGTCAAAATTGAAGAAAATTTTTATTTACCAGTGAATTAACTGCATAATTATTTTTATTATATTTTTAGGATAAATAAAAATTCTTAAAACCAATTTTATAAGTTTCTTATCAACTATGTATTTAATGCGATTTTATTCGAAATTTAAAAATGGATTTTCTTCCACGGACGGTGTGACCAGATTTAGGGAATCATATCCCAGTAACCATCAATGGTAGTACAAATATACTTCCGAGGGATTTTTCTGGGTCATGACACCAACCAGTATTTCATTTTTTTACAACAGTGATGTCGTTTGCCAATTGAACATTTATTGATTTAATTTGTTTATCAAGCCGACATCGGCCCGATGAAGTAAAAAGATACCGATCTAATATTGATATAAAAGATGTCAGCAAGACATCAGGCCAACGTTCATGTGTTTTCTGGGTAAGCAACCTTTTTCAAAGCTTATGTTGAAAAACTGAATTTTTAAAATTTTTTTTAGCTAGATAGACTTAGAAGACTGAGAAACGGGAAGTTGTTGTAGTTGACGTTTAGTTTTTTTTTGCTTTTTTTTAGTTGACGTTATGTTTTTTTGACGTTGTGTTTTGTTTTTTTTAATTGTTTTTTTATCAAGAAGGAGGGCACTAGAGCAGGCATTCACAACTGTGTACGTCATCATAAGTTGTTTCAAAATAAAACAAAAATTAAAAGAAAAATTGACAGTAATTGATTTAACTTTTTCTTAAACCCGTTATAGAAACCTTTCTTACAATATTAAATCTTTCACACTTTGTAAAAAACAAAATTTTGACAAAAACAAAATTTACTAAAATCCATAAAAAAAAAGTATAAACAACTTAGTACTTAGTACTTAGACTGTTTCACTAAATTTATAAAATGTAACATTAATTGTTATTTATAGCATAACGTTAAAAAAAAATTAGGAGCAACGTTAAGCGTTTAAAATGTAAACGTAATGTTAAAATATATTAATATAGCGCTAAGCGTTATTTATAACTTTTTTAAGAAAAAAAAAAACTTATCCGTATTTTATTGAACAGCATTTTCTTGAATGAAAACTATTCACGAGGATGACAAAAGAATATTTATTTACCACGATGGCAACGGAATAATTATTCCATTTTTTTGTTTTTTTCGTAAGAGCTCAAGTTTTGTTTTATTGGAAATAGTAAAATGCCCACAATAGTTAAATACAACTCTTGAAATGCATCCTTGGCACAAAACAGTGCGATCTTTGCATATCTCAGCCATGTTTACATAATATAAATCAGTTTGTGTAGATGGTTTATTTGCGTCTTCACATAAGCTGCAAGCTCTTTGCGTTACTTTTACAGCACCCTTGCATTCGAGGAAAATAAAGTTTGCTGTCCATACTCCGTCAATAAGTTTTGCGTGACTTCGATTAAACAGTTCTAGACTCAGATCAAAAATGTCCTTGTTTTTGTATTTATAATAAATTGATTGGATTTCTTCTTCAAACTTGTCTTCCAAAGTCAGACATGAAAAGCGTTGAACAACGAGGCGTTTAGACGACGATCTTTCTCTTTTTTCATCATGAACTCCTAACATGGAATGCTTATCAGAATTCATTGATGATAATAAAGCTCTCTGGAGAGTAGAAATCATTATTATTGATAGAATTTAGTTATGTTATAGTTTATTGTAAAAGTTGTTCAAATTCTGAAAGTTGTTGATCAATCTAGTTGAAATCTCTAGAAAAACACACAGCTGTTAATCTCATACTACATAAAAAATATTTGAAATATATATTCATCCGGTGAAAGATTTGAAAAAGCAAAAGGAGCTTTAAAACTTTACTTTACATAAAAGACATAGGTATTTTGTAAGAAAAAAAAAAGATTGTTATAAATATAATTGATAGTCGGATTTATCACATTGTAATACAGAAAATAAAACTTTTTTTGTTGAATTCTGAAAAGCGTGACAGGTGATAATCCTCTGGATTCTCTGTCATCGAGTCATTCATAAAAGATCTGAAATTATTTGTCTTAATCTGCATAAGAATTAAAAAAGAACCATACATTTTAATTTTATAATTGTATATATGTAACTGTGGGAGATGATAACAAACTATGGGAGGTATAAACAAACAGTTACAAACTGATAAAATTTATAATATTAAATATAAACAGTAAGAAAAATTTGTTTTGTAGTGTGAAGATATTGGTTTTCTAAATCTTTAACTGACAATTTTTTACAACTATTATAACTTTTATACTGACAATTTTTTATATTTATTTGATTTCATGTTATATTTTTTTGTATAATATGTTAAACGTATTATAAAAATAAATATAACATGACATCAAATACTCATAATAAAGAAATCAACAAATCTGACTCTATATTAGATAAGTTAGAGAAATCTAAATTTGATAACACTAACCCTAACCTTTATATTTTTCTACATTTTTTTCGATTTTTTGTGTCAACGTGTTAGATGCGAAACATTTACTACAAAGTTGCGGAAAGCGATTGGACTGATTGCAATTGTTTTTCAACTTCTCTTGAAATTTCCTTTTGAAAAGCCAAAGTAATATTGATGGATGGTTGCAAGCAAGTTGACTGTGCAGTTGACTTTCGAGCTGGTACTTTACAAATGTATCCTGATGCTAGATGGTGTTCGTGTAGATTCAGTAGGCAGTGGCTGATATGGTATAGCTAGTGGTGTTGGTGGGACTGGCATAGATTCTGTTGAGATGACAAAAACTCAGATTGAGATGGAAGTGTTTCAAACGTATTATCAATTTGTAATTTAGATTGATCAATTTTCTTAATGTTGAGCAGAAACAAACCAGTGTTTTGAAATTCAGTGACTATTTAGGTACGTTTAAAATATACCAGAGCTAAAAGGATTTGCTTGCACTTAATTAAAATATTCTTTATACAAATTGCTGAACTTTGTGTCTGAACAAAACTTTTAAAGTCATTTGGGCCAAACTCTTTTAAGATTTTTTAGAAAATCTTAAAAAAAAATTTTAAAAATTTTCTTTTTTCAATCGAGTTTAATTAACAATGTATACATTTTTTACGCTGTTTTTTATTTCTAAGTACCTAATTGAGCTTTAGTAAATAGTGAATTATTTTTAATTAGTAAGTAACTCTTTCAATATATCGTTTTAAGTATTATTGAATGGATAATTTGTGATACTATTGCATGTGTATTACGTATGTACGTTCATAAGCATGTCGAAATTTAGCAATAATAAAAATAAATGAGCTAAATTCCGTATAAATTATCTATACTTTATTATAAACAGTTAGGCGGTTAATTTACGCAAAAATGTTGAATTAAAATTCAAAAGTCGAATAAAGTAAAGAAGCTATTAAATTTTTACATTACATTATGTTGTTTTTTGAACAATTTTAAACTCAACCGGTTTTCAGCATTTCTATTATCATTCTTAACAACTTCTAGGTTCTTTTGTATTCACTTCAATGCGTGCCCAGTTAACATTGAACAGTTGGTAAGTAGTTGGCTCGATCCTAATAACCAACTATTGGCTACAGTTGGGTTAACAGTCGGCTATTTAGTTGGTACCGTGAAAAAACGTAACGCTTTTACCAACACTTAGCCAACTGTTTTATAAACTGTTGGTACCATTAACGGCCCAACAGTAATAAAACAGTTGACTAACAGTTGGTACCATTACCAGCCCAACTAAATGATTTCTTTCGCAATTTTTTAAATTCGCCTTTGCACTTTAATTGAAAGTGCAAATGTTATAAATGTTTACAACTATCTTTACAACTTGACGTGATGGTGAAAAATAAGTTGCATACTTGAAATCAAAATGAGAAAGAAATTTACAACAATAATAAAAAACTAACAGTAGCAACCCCTAATACGGGTTATGAGTAATTAAATCATTAATAACAAAAACACATTAATAACTTATTATTAATGTGTTTTTGTTATTAATGATATAAATATTATCTAAAAAATTAAATACAAATTTATCTATAAATAATATTTGAACTTTGACTCCCTATCAGCAATGCCGTTGCTTATAGTTAACGACAAAAAGACCGCATTAACATCAGTTAAGTTCTTTTTAAAATCTGTCACAACACAGAGACCAGAAAAGGAAAGTCAAGTAAAGCCTGCAAATACCTAAAAAAATAAATATAAAAAATAACAATTTTTAATTAAAAAAGTATTATTTGCATTTTATTGTTAGTAGAACTAGGATAATAATATAACAGAAAATATAAAGAATAAAAAAATAGCTATAACAGCCAAGGTCTATCAACACAAAACACAGTAGCAATACCGCATAGCATAAAAGATTTGTAAGCGCACATTACTGTCTCCAGAGTAATTAAAAAAGAAAAGATTATAAAAAGGCTAGACAACACAATGTAGTAACACTGGCATATAAAACCACGACTTAATGAGATATTTTATCAAATAAAACACTTGGACTAAAAAGATTTTATTTATTGCAATATTTGAACAATCGAGGGACAATTAAAGTTAAACAATTTGAACAATTATACCATAAAATAGCAAGCAACTCGAAAAATGTTTCTTATAAATAGTCATTATCAACTGTAGTATTAAGAAATACGTGGAGCTCAGTAATTGCATAAGTTTTATTAATTCTCTCTCTCATCTAAGAGAGAGAGGGAGAGAAAAGAGTTTCCAAAGCAGCATGTTAAACAAAGTAAAAAAACATGCAGTAAATAGTAGTGACTGGTTTTATTATGTTACCAGTAAACAAAATTGTTTTTACCATGATTTGATTTCCAGTATTTCTTAATTAAGCTCCAGCTTCTCTCTAACTGTCGCCTAATGATTAATAGAGTAAATTTCACATCATATTAAATTTACAAAATTAATACCATGTTTCAACAGTAAGCAAACTAATCAAGTGATGACAAAGGCAACTAAAAAAAAGAACATAATTATGTTTGAAATTATAAAAAAATTTAAAATCATATTAATTTAAAACTGTTATTAATTGTTACTATAAATAACAAAATTCATACTTTGCTTTGTTCTAAAGTAAAATCAAGTTAACAGACATTAACACTGCTTGACACTGAAATCTGGCAAGTAAGTTTTCTGCTTGCTGTGCAGCATTTCTTAGATTTCAACGACGATTAATTTCATCTTGCATAGATCTATCTCTTTTACTTGACAACAACTATTTTCAAGTTGCCTATTAGCATTTACATTAATAACTTCTTTGAGCCGAATATTATCCATTTTAATTTCACTATTATCATTAAACATAATATCAGTAATATTACAATTGTTACAACTAAAAAAAAATGTACAAGAATCTAACAAATTGTGATCTTTTCTAATCGAAGACTATATTTAAACTTAAGATTTATTGAAATTAATATCTTTTTATGTTTGTATACATAAGTCAATTATCAAAAATATTAAACAATATTTATTTACATCAATTATTTTTAATTTAACAAAAAATCTAGACTACAATGCACAAAATTTTTTAAGTAAGCGATGAACAAAATAACTGACTGTAATTTGTTGATTACTTTCGTGTCAACAAATTACAGTCAGTTTTCCGTGTTAAATACATAAAATATATATCTAATATAATTTAAATCCAATTTAAATTTAAAAAAAAAAAAAAATTTACTCAAGTCAGTACCAGTTATACTGTGTGAAGTGACTAAAAAACACTTCTGTTCTTTCCAATTGCACTAAAAATAGCTTTCAGCTCTTTTCAATTGCACTAAAAAATAAAACAAAATTTGCATAGTTTAGTCGCCTAGTTCCTAATAATCTGAAAGTAAAAAACCAAGAACAAACAAACATTCATTTATTAAAACTAATATATTTAAACAAATTAAATTAAACAAAGAACAACATCAATTCTCTTTCAAGGCTAAGAAAAATTTTTCAGCTCAAATTTGCTTGTAGACCTTGCTTGTACAACCATGTGAATAAGAAACACATTTAGAAAAGCCTAGAAACTACTTAAAAATGACATATGCAACATTGAAGTTTAGACGTTGACTGGACAAATTATTAGTTGATGTTTTTAAAAAGTTCATACAAATTTACAATAATTTGTTTTTATATATCGCATAAATCTGTCACATGATAAATCTGAAATGAAAAACAAATACGTAACAAATACGTAATGAAAAACAAATACGTAACAAATACGTAATGAAAAACAAATACGTAACAAATACTGAAATGAAAAAAAACAACGTAACAAATACGTAAATACAAAGAAAAACATCAAATATGAATCGAAAATCAGTGTATTGATAGATTATTGTCAATAACAATAAAGGCATAGAAGTAGTCGTTTAGGGAATATATATATATATACATATACATACAGAAATACACACGTAAACATACTACTATATACGCACAAATACACTTTAGCTGTATTTTAACTCTTATTAATAATTAAAATAGAGCTAAACTGTCTATACAAATACAACAATGGTGTCATCATAAAATTAAATTAAAAGCTCTAACAAATGTCAAAATTTATATCTAAATGTGTAACTAAAAGATAAAAGTAAAATATTTGTACTTACCAGCGTAACGGTTATATTAAAAGGTGAAGGGGAGTTTGATTTTAAAAGTTTAATTAAAAAGTAAAAAAGCGTTTGAAAGAAAAAAATGATAAATTGCTTCAAATTAAACTCTTTTCACTTAGACCAGGCGACTGAACATTTACATAAAATATAATTATAAATACATTTGTAAAACTTACGGGAAACTTTTACGATTCAAAAACACGCTGTATACAGTCGGCTAATGGTTGGCACGGAATGCCAACAGTTAGCCAACTATAGCCAATACTGGCCCGTCAGTTGGACCAACTAAAGCGTGTTTACTGGGCTAACTCTGTCACTATCTTACAAAACATTACTGAACAACAGCTTATTGCTAGTCAATTTTTAATTCCAAAAAAAAATGAAACTATGACGTAATAATGTCTGACGTAATTATTAGTACATATTTTTTCACTGGTATAAAGTACATCATTTTTTTGGCACATCTTCATAATGATTTTCTTATAACGTCTTTCATTACCAAAAGTTATTTAAGGATTTCCTCTTATTTTTTGTTCGCCGACACGATTGTTTTCGTTTGACGTCAGAGCGACATAATCAATAACCAACAGCATTGATGCAATTTACCGTATAATTGAAGCAATGTTGAGTGCAAGTTTGCCACTTTTTAATTTTGCCACAAACGCGATTTGGTCTTTGGTGTATATATATTGGGGTATTTCATATTTTATCAATTTTTGAAATTAAACTCGCAAACCGGATTATAAATTCACCATAAGTTTGAGCAAAAATATACAAATATTATTTTTATTTTCAGGGTCCCCACCATTTTCAGGGTCCCCACCATTTCAATTTTGGGTCAAAAATGTTGAGTGCTTGAACGAACCCTTAAAATTTATCCGGTAAAGTTTTTTATTCTTTTAAATATTATATGATGAATTGAATATCAACCACATAAAAGGAGCATATTGAAAAAATTACAAAATTAGTCTGCAGAATCTTCTGAAATCGATGAAAAAGCCAAGTTTTTCTTCACAAAAAACCTATTTTATCACTGGATGGCGTATAAAATACGTCTTTGATTTTCTAATAAACTGTTTACAGACTCGAACAAAAATACAAACTGGATAGTTTTTATAAAAGCGTCAAATAAAGTCTTAAAAAAAGATAGTTTGATCAATGGAGTATCCTGCCCCCGGACACTAACCTTAATGGCTCCTACTTAACAAACATTACAGCTCAATAAATTTAAAATACGGAAACTTGATCAGAAAACATTATCAAAAAACGTATAAACCAAAGTACATAAACAATAATTTAAAATTTAACAACTACTTTCCAATGCTAATCAAAGTATTTAAAACTAAATTTGCGTTGCCATTAACAAGTAGTCTAAAACTTTTTAAAATAATATTCAAAGTTTAATCGATAGTTGGCTGGCATTAAAAAAAATTAAGAGTAACAACTCTAAAGCAGCAAAGAAATCTGGGTAAGAATTCAAAAAGAAGGAGGAGCAGGTTTTTTTGGATTGGTAAAGATAATATTAAAAAAATCTTAAAAAAAACGAGCCTTGATAAACTTTCATATTATGCTGATATCAAATTTGTAAAAGACCAAAAGTACAGTCGCCTTATGACTTTGAAGAGCAAAGACATGAATTTTAAAACGGTAAATAAAGAAAAGAAGCAGTTAAAAAATTCTAAAATGAAACAATTACCCCAAGTAGACGAATCAACTACAGAGCTAGAGCTTTTCTCAGACATAAGTGATATTAGTACAGAATCAGATATTTCTTTGATTTAGCGCACCCGGCCCAAGTAATCGAAAACAAGAGTTAGAGAAGGGTTTTGTTAAAGATATTACCACGACATCAGTATCAAAAAATATTTTATTAAGAGATCCCCACGACGTCCCTGGTGGTACCGCGCTCAACTTGTTTCTCCGCGCAGCGGCCTTGTTCTTTAAGGTTTGTGTTTCGGAGTTATAGAGTTGAGAGAGGGTTATAACCATTATTAAGTAGCCTCCTCATCTGTAGTGGCCTTCTCGGCCTTGAGGAGGTGAATAACAAAAAAAAAAAAAAGATCTAATGCATGTATCTACCGATTTAATCGTAAGTTCAGGCGGAAATTTCGCTGATTTTATTTTGTCTCATTCAACTATTTGGCGAGCTCAAAAAATTTATTCTGGAAAATGATGAACAATTTAAGAAAAATGTTAAAATTGCTACCGGTAAAGCAATTTTTCCCATAATAGCACATTTCAATGGAAAAATTATCGGAGATATCACAGAAAATAAAACAAAAAGAGATCAATTTGCAGTTGCTTTGTAAATCAAAAAGAAATCAATTTGCAGTCTCGGTAAATATTAATGGTAAAATGAAAATTCTTGGCATTCCAGCTATTGATTGTGGTATTGGACAAGCTCAATATGATGCTTTAGTTAAAATACTGAATGAATATGGAATATGTGATAACGTGAAAGATTTATGTTTTGATACAACTGCTACAAATACAGGAAGACTTTTTAGTACATGTCCGGTTTTGTCATAAGTCTGGTATATGTCCGGTTTAGTCATAAAAAAACTTCAATTGTACTCGAGATGGCTTGCCGGAGGCATGTTTATAAATTACATCTAAAACACTTTTGTGAAAAACAATGCAGTGGAAAAACTAAATCTCCAGAAAACTTAATGTTCAAAAGGTTCCAATTAAACTAGAATGACATTAAAAGTAGCATTGACTCTTCAAAGTTTGTAAAATATGATTCCAACCTATTGCTAACACTTTCTTAGAAAAACATAGACTCGACGCTGTAAAATTTGGCGAGATGGCTCTAAAGGAAAACATTTTCTTCAGTGGAGATTACAAAGAGCTATTAAAATTGACTCTTATGTACTTATGCCCTGAAAGAGTTTTTCGAATTCAAGCTCCAGGGTGCGTATTGCATGCACGTTTTATGTCCAAAGCTATTTATTATCTCAAGATTCAAATATTGAGTTCGCAACTTTCTTATGAATTGACAGATAATCAAAAGAAAAAAATGCAGTCTACGGCCAAGTTTATCTCAATCTTTTATTCTGTCTGGTTTTTAAAAACTTCTTTACCTTACCAAGATGCAAATATTGGAAAATGACGAAATATAGAGAATACGTAGAGCAATATGCTCAGAATTCTGAAACAATTTTAAATTGAATTGATGTCACAATGGTTTCAATGGAATTACATTTATGGTACCTTGATGACGCCTTGGTTCCACTTGCTCTTCTAGACCATGATATTTCTGTTGCAGAGAGAGAAAAGGTTGCGAAAATGCTCTTCTCAAAACCAGTTCCTAAATTATTTCGGCGTTCCGAGAAATTATATTTGTTTAAAGCTATTAACTTTAAGCTAGAAAATCCACCAAGTATTGGACAATTAGTTGAAGGAAATTCTTGGTTCATATTTAGTTTGTTAAGTCTTACTAAACTGAACGATAAACTTTGGTTAAACAGTCAGGCCCCACTATGGGAGTATGTTGACCAGTTTAAGATGTTTCCCAATTTGTCTCCAACCTTGCAGTGGTTAACGACGTTTCCAAAAGATCTATACAAGTTGTATTAGGCTTTGTAAACAATGTTCACAATGATCAGTCAGGAGTTACTACTTACTTTTCATCAAAGGAGAGAAAACCTTCACGAGACAAAGACTAAGGAAGATTTACAATTAGTACATGAAACAATTGCAAAATAAATGATATAGTACTTAAATGATGACGTTTGTTTAATGATGAAATATTGAATTGTAAATATATACTTTTTATTTAATAACACTTAAAAATTTCATTCTTTTTTTTACTTTTTTACAAAAATAACTTTGCAACAATACCACGAAAATCATTAAAAGTTAGAGAGCTACTATATACTTGATAATCTTGAGGCAACAAATGTAATAACAACAATACCACTTTTTACCATGTTGCAGTAAGTTCATCCAGTCTTTTTTTTAAAAAAGAACTAAAATAAATTATTATTAGTAAGCTATTAAGGTTAGCGTAAGGGTCAGGTTACCTCCAAGGATAAAAGAACATTTTTTTAAGACCTATATAAACCTCATTTGACACTGTTATAAAAACTATCCAGTTTATTGTTTTTTCCGCGTCTGAAAATAGTTTATTAGGAAATCAAAAACATTTTTTATACGCCACCAAGTTATAAAAAAGGTTTTTGTAAAGAAAAATTTCGATTTTTTATTTCAGAAGATATGAAGACTAATTTCTTATTTTTTTAATTTCTTTTATGTGATTAATATTCAATCCAACATATAATATTTAAAAGAATAAAAAAATTTTTAGGATAAATTTTAAGGTCCCCACCGGTGTTTAAAACACCCACAGTTTTTAGCCCAAAATCAAACTTGTGGGGACCCTAAAACTTATAATAATAATTTTTTTTTTTTTGCACAAACTTATTTTCATATAAATGGTCAATTTATAAATCGATTCGTGAGAATATATATGTATATATATATATAAATATATATATATATATATATATATATATATATATATATATATATATATATATATATATATATATATATATATATATATATATATATATATATGTATATATATATATATATATATATATATATATATATATATATATATATATATATATATATAAATATATATATATATATATATATATATGTATATATATATATATATATATATATATATATATATATATTTATATATAAAGTAAGATGAAAAAAAAGCAACTTTTTTACGGTACTTAAAGTTTCATGCCATATATTAATAGTGTGGTAATAACAACAATACCACTGTGTAAGTGCCGCAAACTGCATGAAACATTAAGTACCGTAAAAAAGTTGTTTTTTATTAATCTTACTTTTTTATTTATTTGTTGATCTATTTTGTGATTATTTCACTTTATATTGACCACTCTCAAATCGAAAAAATTGATTATTATTACATAATCAAAACAACAACAATATATATATATATATATATATATATATATATATATATATATATATATATATATATACATATATATATATATATATATATATATATATATATATATATATATATACATATATATATATATATATACATATATATATATATATATATATATATATATATATATATATATATATATATATATATATATATATATATTTAAAAGTCGAAAGAAGAATTTATAAAGAATCATTGGTCAGATAAACATAAAAGTCTTATTTACCTTGCGAATAAACGTTTTTTTTAGTTTTTTTTCAATATATATATTTTTGTTTCGTCATCTTCATAATAAATTATTTACAGTATTTTTTAGTTAAGATATGACGGAACTGACAGACAAAAGTCTTTTCATTAGGCCCCGTTTTATCATTTACACATTTAACAAATAATAAGCTATCATATAAAAAAATATTACAATCTCAGTAAAATAATATTAAAATTTTTTTTATTAAGTTATCATCATTATTGCTGTTATTTTTTTTTTTTTAGAGTGATATCACTTTTTTATTTTAGAATGATATCACAAAAAGGAAAAGTTGAAAAATAAAGAGTTATTGAGTTGGTGTATTTATTAGCATTTAATATAAGGCGACTAGCATGTTTTTGTTTTTATAAGGTACACGTTAGTAATGATGGATACCCAGCAAATCTCCATGCTTGGTCCATGCATGGGATTCATTGGCTGATGATTGGTACAACGGCGCAGGTGATGCCGTTCATATTCCAATGGTTAACCATGTTCGTTTTACGATCGGTCGACTGTGCCGATCGTGCCGAATTTTTTTCCAGACTTAAAACATGTGCAATTGAAAAAAAAATTGAGTTTGTGCATGCGTTATTTTTATAAAGAATTTTAAAATAAAATCTTCAAGAGTTAGTAAAAAATTAAAAAACAAATAAAGATAAAAATCTTCAACTTTGTAACAAATGTCCGTTTCCTTATTACTTTTCATTGATTTCTATTTGCTATAATCGATATTTTATTTGTTATAATTTTATTGGAATTCATTTACGAATGATAAGAAATCTTTTAGCAAAACGAATTGTAGTGGCATATATATTTGATTTTATTTTTTAAATGTTTTTTGAGGTACCAAATCATTTATACTTTATTTATGTTATTAGTATATATTATATTATTTATCTTATATAAAATAAATAATATAATATATATAAGACTTATGACAATATATTACATAATATCATAATATTTGATTTTATTTTAAACTATTACTTTGAAAATAAAAACTTACTTTAAGTAAGTAAATGTTTTTTGAGGATACCCAATCATTTATACTTTATATTATAAAGCATATTTGGGATTCTTAAAAAGCATTTACTTACTTTTAAAATAAAATCAAATATATGTTTTAAAGCATATATTTAATTTTTTTATAAAAGAGCATATTATATTATAAAATATATTGTCATAAATTATACTATACTATATATACTATACGATCGTAGGTTATACTATTTAATAATGAATATTGTCACAGGTTTTAACATTCAGCAAATGTTTTATTTCAACGAGGTATAACCTATGGCTTGCTAATTTTATACTAATAGTATGATTTAATAGTATGATTTAATAGTATGATTTAATATTATGATTTAATAGTATGATTTAATAGTATGATTTAATAGTATGATTTAGTAGTATGATTTAATAGTATGATTTAATAGTATGATTTAATAGTATGATTTAATAGTATGATTTATTAGTATGACTTAATAGTATGATTTAATAGTATGATTTAATACTATGATTTAATAGTATGATTTAATAGTATGATTTAATAGTATGATTTAATAGTGTGATTTGATAGTATGATTTAATAGTATGATTTAATAGTATGATTTAATAGTATGATTTAATAGTATGATTTAAGGATCTCAAATCATTTATACTTTATATTATTTATTTTATATTTATATCATTTATAGTATAAGTAAATGAGGTAATTCTACAGTTAAGCGGCCTAAAATAATTTTATTTTTTCGCTTGTTGCGCTCTCGTCAGAGGAGACTTTTTAATCATTAGGAATATCAAGTGAAATAATAAAAGAAAAACGATTGCTTCCCCATGCCAAACCCTTAGTCGACTTTTCAATATAAACATAAGGAATATTTTAATATACTTTTTATGTAGCAGCTCTTCCTTGTAGCAGCAGAACAAATTTCTGGCATAATCAACAGTAAGTATATTAATAGACAATTATTTTGTGGTAGTTAAGCGGATCAAATCTAAATACCTTGTTTTAAATTTAACAGTTGCAGTTCAAAAACATGAAAAAGGAGTATGTAATAAAGATGTCGAGTGGTCCATAAAGTGATGGCTAATGCGAGCTCCTGACAGAAATGGTGGTTGTGCAAAACGTGCCTTTAAAGTATAAGCTAAAAATACTTGATGGTTTTTTTATTTGTTTCAACTTTTTTTGATATTTTATATATTTTTCTTGAAATATAATGTTTTTATTGTTACAATGTTTTTATTGTATTAGTCAAGATTTACAGAGTATTGGATTTTATAGTTTACACTCATTTTTACAGTTTATCTTATATTGTATTCCTTCGTTTACTTCGTTTACCTTCGGTTACACTTATTTTTATTTATTTTGGTTACAATTTTATGCTTGTTTTGCGAGTTTGACCTGACATTCATTTTGCGCGACTGGATTTAAATCATATGTAGATTAAACATTTCCTTTTAATTATGCCAATAAGTGTAGAATCATAATTGTTCTCATCATCATTATTTTCATTTGTTCAGTTTTTTTAAATATTTTTACATACGATGTTAGCTTAACAATGTAATCAGTTAGTTTTTTTAATCTATAGATAAGTTATAATATATAAATATATTGCTACTTTTTAATGTAAGTTTAATGCTTTAATATCTATTTATCATTAGAAATTAAGCGCAAAACTGTTTAAATGAGTTTTAAATCAACTGGCACATCGTCAAGAGAAAAAGATTGCAGTAAAATCGGAGGTCTAGTATTATCAAGTGTTACCACATGAAGACACTAAATAGTAATGATGATCTTCCTTTATGCTTTTACTTTATTCCTTTGCAAGTTAAATATGTTTAATGTATTGAAATATTTTATTGAAATACAGAATATTTATAGTTACATTTTTGTAGATCACAATGTGTTTATAGCTATAAGATAATTGGAATATGTTTTTATAATTTTTATATATAGTATTTCATTTAAAGTATTTTTTCGAAAATAACACAATAATCTAATGTTATCATGGAGTCAATGAGTTCTGATTTATTGGATAAACAGCGTAAGATATTTTTTTTATATTGTATCCCAAGAAATTTCATTGATATAGAAATTGATATATAAAATGAAAGAAAACAACAACAAAAAACTCATCAAGTGTATATACATATGCACTTAATAAGTTTTTTTGTTGTTGTTTTCTTTTATTTTTTATACTTCTTTTTCTTTTTTTTTTGTTGTGTTCCTTATAATATGTAAAAATATGCATTACTTAATTAATGTAGAAGAGATAAATCTATTACTTCTTATTTAATCTTATTACTAACTTTTATAGTTTATTTTACAACTACTTTATTTTTAGCTATTTTGGTTACAATTTTATACTTATTTTACGATTTCTTCTCTTTTGGCTATTTTTGGGTGACTTGGTTGTAATTGCTAAATCTATCAGCTTGACAGGCAGAAAAATATGGATATTGAAAAGTACCAAACGTTAGTTCTTGCAAGCCTCAAATTGAAATGACGGTAGAAGTTTAACCGTTCGCTAACCTCAAACTTTTATATGTATTGTATTGCAAGGCAATTTTATTGAAATAAAAATATTTGATAATTTAAAACGTATTGCTAAAATGACTATATTTATAATTTAAAATATCCCACATTCCATTTTATATCACCTATGCGACTTTTTTAGGTAGGCAAACATCACTCCGCTTCATCTTTTTCTTCCTGACTTGTTTTACTTTAAAATTGTTAGGTTAAAATCTTGCATTTGTTTCCCAAAAATGAACCTAAAGTAGCATAAAAAAAGGCAATGGCAAAGCATCGGCTAAACGCCGTTTGAAAAACGGCTTCCATGCATGGACCATTCCTTAAACGGTGAGCAAGATTTGGATTGGACCATGCTTGTCGGCTGATGGTAGGCCAGTAATGACGCCGATGGTGGGCAATGCATAGGCTAAGCATGGCGAGTATACTGTGTAAGTCCATTCCCAGGCAATGTTCCAATTACTAATATAGCTATGAAGAAATGAAAAGTAAATAGATTTTAAACAGTTTTTATGCAACAATCATCTAGTATTATACATAATTTTAATACTTTTTGATATTTAATATTAATGTGCTCTTTCCAACTTATTTGCTCATCGACTAAAACGCCAGAATTTTATAACAGAATGTCCGTTGCAGCTTGGTAAATTCTATTGAAATATCTGGGAGCTTTAAGGGCAAAGTGTCAGACGTAAAAGATTTATAAAAGAGAGTACAATTGCTTTTAGTTGTGTTTAAAGAGAGTTTGTTGGCTTTAAACCACTCATTTGAGGTTGTCAAGTTCACGATTCAAAGCGATAAAAATTAAAGTAAAAACTTTAAATTATTATCTTATACTTCTGTAGACATAAGATGACGTTTTTATGTATTTTAATCAATAGTTATGATTTTAAATAAAGTGGATCTTTCCTGCAATAATTTACTATTATTTGATTATTACTAAAATAAACACCCTATTCAGCAATCGTGTTTTAACATGTAACATATCTTTATGTTTTCAATATATTTATTGACATCTGATTCGCAAGTAAATTTGCTGCCTTGCAATTTCAAACAAGCTAAGATATATCTCTTAGACGCCTAATGTTCATTTTTTTAGTTACCCGCTCTGTCTCAGTTGTTTCTGTCACTGGTTTTAACTGTATTTTATATTTTTAAATTTTTCAACAATGAGATACATTTCCCAAAATATTTCTAAATTACCTGAATCTTGAATTACCCCGAGGAAATTTTGTAATCGATGGTATTTCCTAAGCCGATTGCAATGAGCGCCACGCTGAGGAACAACGTTGGTTGTTTAACATTAACCAACGTTAGTCTGATTTATGTTAGAACGACTTTGCTTTTTTTTTACGTTCTTGCTTTTGTCAGTATTCCAACGTAAATACAACTTGATTTTACAAAACAAAAAATATTGCGCATTTTAAAATGATTAAAAAACTTATAATATAAGTAATGTTAAATATACAAATTATGCAAAAAAGTAAAAAAAAGTTTTAACAACTTTTGAAAATCAGATAAAATTTTAGTAACTTTTATTTATCATTACAATGTTAAAAAATTTGTTACCATTTAAGTTATATAGTAAAAATTTCTGACATATAATATTTCACATAATATTTTTAATATTTTATTTACAAATAAATTCATATTATTAAACTATAGTTTAATTAAATGTTAATAAAAATACTGAGTTTTTTTTTTATGACATTTAATTCAACTGCTTTAATACATAATATCTTTTTATTTATTTGAATGAAAATTTTTTGTTATTTTGTGAAACTAGTTATAGACTAGAAAACCTTATAAGCTTCCTTATATCTTGTGTAATGTGTTGCTTTAATAAGCTTGAATAGTAGTATTTTTTATTCAAAGATTAGTATTTTATTTTTTGTAACTTTTTCAAATATGGTCACCTATTTGAAATAAGGTGACCATATTTGAAAAATACCAGACGCGTACAAGGAATAAATTTGGTATGTATAAATACAAATGGTATTTAAATCAGGCCCGAAGCCTGATTTAAAATTCATTTCTTTAAAGGGGGAGCACTTTTTCAAGAGGCGCTAAAAATAAAATAAAACCCCCCAAGGGCAACTTTTTTTAGCGGCTATATTCATGTATTTTTTTAAATAAAATTTTGCATAAGTTTAATAAAATGATTAATTATATTTTTTATATTTTCAAGACGGTTTTGCCTTGCCCTTTTTTGTGTTGTGCTAACAAATTATGAATATATGTTTAATTTGAATTTTTTGCAAGCAGGACAAAGCGCAATGGAGCACGTACGCCCCTCGCTCCCGCCATGCCTACAGGCCTAGTTTAAATGGATTTTACTAAAAACTCGTTTATTTATTTTAAAATAGCATGTGAAGAAACAATTTCAAATCAATTTTGTCTGCAAATTCTGACCAACTATATTTTCTTAAATTAAATTTAACGAACAAAATAGCTGCCCAAGTTTTCATTGTAAGTTGGGGTTTCCCTTCCGTCCAAATATCATTACTTTTTTCAGAAATTGGTTTTTCAAATGATGACTACTTCATCGGTAACTTGCAAATGCTGTCTTATCATTAAAGGTAGAAGTTTTTCTTTTTTTCTAGATTTTATCTAGTCTTTCAAATCCTTTAATACTAAGGCAACTTCAGCAGCATAAATATCATCTTTCTCAATTTTTTTTACCGTGTTATAAAAAATATTGGCTTGACTGTAAACAAAAGACAATACTATTTCACCCATTTTGTTATTGAAAAAGTCAAGTAAAAGTTTCGAACAATTTTCTTTAAAAGTATGATCTTAGTAGCTGATATAACTTTTTTGATAGTTGGAAGTAAGTTAGCAAGTAAGGCCAATCAACGAACTTTTGAGAATCCTAGCAACTTAAGATATTGCACACTGGCCTCAGAAATTTTCTAAACTAGAAACTCGAACAGTAAAGCGGTAAAAAAATGAATAAATTTGAGGAATAATTATCTCCACATCAATAGATAAACGACCAGATAAAATATGAGCATTGCAACCAATACCAATGATTTCACGGTTTAGCTTAACGATTAACTTTTTGTGAATGTTGTTATTACCGTTTCGTTTAAAACCTCCGAAATTGGTATTGATGTTTTTTGCAGAAATAACCAAAACTTTTGAAGAAATATTGTTAGCACTGATGCATTTAAAGATAACTTCTGATAAAATATCTGATGTTTCTCCATTTACATAATCTATGTTAAACAGCTGAATTTGCACTCCCTCTTTAATATCAAAATAACGAGCTAAAATTGAATACATTTTAACGTTCTTGTGGTTTGATGCATCAGAAAGAATTGACGCATTTGATGCTTTTAAAAAAGCATTTTCTGAGTTAGTTTCACAATATTTCTTGAAAACGTTTACAATTATTGCTTCACATTTTGTACGCGCACAAGCAAATCTTGGATTATAAAATTTCTTAATTAACTTTGATGTACAATCAGTACTTCTAAAGCTATGGTTGTGTTTGATTGTGCGGAATGCAATTGTTCCTTTTTAAATGGCTAATATTTTTTCATTTTGAAAAAAGCTCTGACTCTTCATCAACTTTGTGATTTTGTATGACAATATAGAAGCATCCAATGCCATTTTTTGTTTGATAGATTTGCAATGATCTTCAATTGCAGACCGTCCACGACTACTAATGTCAAAGAGATTTCGACAAATAGTACATTTGAGGAGCTCATCTTTGATCTGCGTTAAGAAAGGAAACATTTTCTTTAAATTATCATTAAATGTGTTTAACCTTCTCTTCTTACTATTCATTTTTTGAATTTGAAGTATAAATATTTATAAAAACCTTAAATTACTTTTTTACGAACACTTATT
This sequence comes from Hydra vulgaris, assembly GCF_038396675.1. Lineage (NCBI taxonomy): Eukaryota > Metazoa > Cnidaria > Hydrozoa > Anthoathecata > Hydridae > Hydra > Hydra vulgaris. The sequence goes on along the minus strand of NC_088932.1, from coordinate 38,122,465 downwards.
AAAATAAATTGCAAAGCGTTATTTAAAATCAAAAGACATTCAGAGGCAAACATAATCTGCGCATTTTTTTATTGCAGTTTTTTCTTCTCTAATGGGAATTAAATTTATACAAATCAACTTTTTTTTTAACTGTTTATATATTTATATCAGTTAACTTAAAAATAATGAAAAATTTAAGATTAATTTCATTATATAACTATGTATTGTATAAGAACGCAAATTATCTTTACTTTAAGTAATACTTAATAAATGTTACTTTTTCTTAAATGCAATTACTAAAAGCACTATTAAATATATATATATATATATATATATATATATATATATATATATATATATATATATATATATATATATATATATATATATATATATATATATATATATATATATATATATTTATATATATATATATAAATAAAATACAAAATAGATAACAATACAAATTTAATAATTTTAATCCTTATTTTCCAATAAGTTACAAAAATATAAAAAAATAATCTTTGAATAAAAAAATACCACTATACAAATTCATAAAAGAAACACATTACACAAATTATATGGAAGCTTATTAATTTTTAGTCTAGAACTAGTTCCACAAGAAGTTCCACAAGAAACTAAAAATAACAAAATAAAAAGATATTATGCGATAAAGCAGCTGAATCAAATGTCATAAAAAATGAACTCTGTATTTTTATTGACATTTAATTAAACTATTAAATAGTTTAATAATGGATTTAATTTAAAAAAACCATCATTGCATTATTTATTAGTAAATGAAATATTACGTGAAATATTATATATGTTAGAAATTTTTCTATATAAGAAATATTAATAAATACAAAGTATTCGAAAAATAACAAAAACTTCAACAACTTTTGAAAATCAAATATAGTTTTAGTAATTTTTATTTATCATCAAAATGATAAAAAGTTTGATATATAATTGTAGAATATAAGGAAATAATGTAGAATATGAGGAAATAATGTAATAAATATTAGTATTACAGATTATAATGCCTAAAAACCAGATTTAAAATAACATTTTTTTCGATAACGGTTTTTTAACCAATTTAAAATGCGCAAGTTTTTTTTTGCTTTGTAAAGGTTGTGTTTAAGTTTGAATGTTGAAGTTGCATCGTTAGATGATAACGTTTTCGTTATTATCTAACGATGCAACTTCGTTCTATAATAACGATGCAACGTTATTATAGAACGAAGGAAATGGAAAATGCTTTTTTATAAAAGTTTTTTTATCATAATTGGCAATAAATATAATAAATGAAGCCAATTATAGATATAATATTTAGTCTTATGTGCAATTAAATACACGATGAAAAGACTAGATATTTAAGTATGCTTATTAAAATGCGTATTTGTGAAATAAAAGTAAGGGAAGATCCAACATGGGCAACTGACGCAGAAATAAATACTGAGCTTACCTTATGATAATATATGTGTACATCCAAGTATACAGTATATGAAATGAAATCAACATGGATGACCATGTAGTTTAAACCTTAGTGAGTTAAATAAACATTATATAATTTAGATTAAACAACTGGAATCCACTTTAACGTTGTCATAAACACATATAAAATTTAACATTAATGCACTAGATTAATGTTAAACAATGTATTAATTTTTGTTTTATTTCGAACAATGTATTTTCATTTTGCTCCATACATTCTGTATACTTATATATATCTACTCACATAAGTTTAGCACATTATTTAGGCAGACGCGGTGTAGTGGTTAGAGCTCTAACTCAAAACTCAGAGGTCCGAATTCTATGCCGGCTCTATAAATAACGACTCGAGTAAGGAAGTAGGCGTGAACTTCCTAGTTAAATGCTTCTCCAGGGTGCTCTGTGATAAGACCGTAAGGAATTCCGGGAGTATCTTAATAACTACAATATTAAATTCGTGTAAATTTCCTATGTTGCATCTTCTGGCATTTTATTTTCACAAAGTTGGTGTTTAATCGCACGTTTTTTACGTGGAAGTAGGCAAAATCGTTTATTTGCACATTTAATAAAAAAAGGGAAATTTCTTCCAGTTTGAAGAAAATTGAAAAAACTACGAAATTTTTGAATTTAATTTTTTATATTTTAAGGTATTTATATTAAATACAATTTAATTTTTAAATCGCATTTAATTTTTACGTCAGTCGACGAATGTACACTTCGCTGCGAGGAATGTACATTCGCCGACTGATTATTTAGGGATAGGTTCAATGGAGTGCAAATAGATTAATGAGGATTTCTGCTTGGGCAGGCAATCTTTTAATTATAAAAAAAGGCTTCTCAAAATTTTTTTTTACAATGAAAATTTAATTACATTAAAGTAATTTAATTTTTTATTATTACTTTGACGTCGTATTTACGGCGATCGTATTATATATTATAAATTTATATATATTATATATAATTGCTTACATTTTTAATGAATTTTTGTGATATGACTTAAATTTAAATTATTACTTTTCGTTAATATTTATTATTATAATACTTAGTTTTTTTTTCTGACGTGTGAATAGACTATAATAAGGTATAGTTTTAATAAGAAGATTTGTATGAAGGAGCAGTTTTCATCTCCTTTAACTTTATGGAGCAGCCTCAGAGAAAAAGTTAGCTCACAATGTCCTACATAGACAATTCATTAATTAACAACTTCAAAACTTTGCTGCAATTGATTAAAACATTAGGAAAAATCTCATTATGACAGTAAAGTTTACAACGAGATTTTTAATGGTTTTTAAAAATTTATGAGATCTTTACTGGGGAGTATAAAAATGCGAGAGCAAAAATCTCATACTACACTGTATCTATCGCCATTCTTCTTGGAAAGTTTATGCGCAAAAAGTAATCCTGATGCATTTATATTTTTTTCTCAATCCAATATTTGTACCAAAAATCTATGAGATCAATCAATTCTAGAATCTGTTCCAAGTATTCCGTCTTCTAGAATCCGTCCCAAATAACCGTGTTTTTTTTTTTTGCCTTTCATGTTTACGGAATATTTACTTCGCTTGTTGGAAGAATTAAAGTTAACTAAGGATGACTTGGAGTTTGCGTGCGTTTCTCTAACATCAAAATAATGGAGTTTCTCTTTTTCTAAATAAACCTTTTACACATGATAGATTTTTTAGTTTAGTGAGATTAGTACTTCCGCAGGCAATGTTACAGTAAGAAAGATAACTGTATAAACGAAAATTGTTGAATATTTTCATGCTTTTTTTTTGTTTTGTTTTTTAATGATGCATATATATTTATGTATGTATGTATGTATGTATGTATGTATGTATGTATGTATGTATGTATGTATGTATGTATGTATGTATGTATGTATGTATGTATGTATGTATGTATGTATGTATGTATGTATGTATGTATGTATGTATGTATGTATGTATGTATGTATGTATGTATGTATGTATGTATGTATGTATGTATGTATGTATGTATGTATGTATGTATGTATGTATGTATGTATGTATGTATGTATGTATGTATGTATGTATGTATGTATGTATGTATGTATGTATGTATGTATGTATGTATGTATGTATGTATGTATGTATGTATGTATGTATGTAAATATATATATATATATATATATATATATATATATATATATATATATATATATATATATATATATATATATATATATATATATATAAATTAGTAAAAAACACTTATCTAACTTTTTTTTTCAACTTTAAGTTTCACCATTGCTGGATCATCAGGAAGAGAACTCTTTTTGATGATCCAGCAAATGAATATTTTCTTGGGTGCTAACAATGTAAACTAGGTTTTTAAAAGAAGATCGCAAGAATCTTATCATTAGCACCTTAAAAATATTATAAAATTAACAAATTTACAAGTATCTAGTGAAGTATTTGAGCAGCCGTAGCAACAAGTTTATTCTATAGATGCAGTGCACGATACTGAAGACAAAACTGATTAAAATTTGTGCGACAAAAGTTCTTTAAAAAGATTTATATATCTAAGAGTGTAATTTTTGCTTGGAGTTGGGGGAGGCAAATTGTTTTTTTACATATAAGCAAAGCAAGAAACTTTCAAAACGTTGAGTTTAAATATATTAAAAATTTTTTTTTTAAATAAAATAAGGTTTACAATGAGTAAAGTTAATTATGCGAATTGCTTGTTTGTGACAGCGATAAAGACAAGTAGTTTACTTTTTTCAGTACTTCACTAAGCAATATTAGTACAGTTTCTGCAGCAGTAAATAAATGAGAAATAAAGTTGTTTAATGTTTCTCTTATTGAGATAAGTTCAAGCTTTGTATAAAAATCCAATGTTTTAAAAGACTTTAGTATATACATAATTAATATGTTAGTTCCAAGTAATGTTCTCAGTGAGTTAAACATCATCGAATTTAATAACAGAATCTCTTTGTATTTCGATTTCATTCAAGATTTGAGGCAAGTTTGAGGATAAAGAGTTTTTTTCCGAAGCGAATGAAAAAGTGTCTGTTTCTTGTTGAATGAAAAAAAAAAAACATTCATTGGATTTGAACCCACTGGTTCAAATCCAATGAATGTTGATTCATTGGATTTGAACCAGTAGGATAAAATTTTAAAAGTTTTTTTTCCGCATACACAGTAGGATGGTACATTAGCAAGTGGTAAATTGTTTCTCATTTAAAAACTTTTTCTAATTTAGATCTAGATTTTGTTCTTTAATTGGTGTTTAACCAAACAACTGACTCCTTTGCTGCAGGCCTTTTTTAATCAGTAGGTTATGTTTTTTTTTAAATTTTTTTTAATTTGATGCATCCATATTTTTATTTGATACATGTGCTTTTTTTTATTCATGAAAATGTTTATCAAATTTATCTCTTCTTTTCATGAAAATTGACAAGTCAAGTATAAATTTTAAGTTCAACTTCTATTTGTCTTTTTAAAAACAATTGAAAACAAAGTGTTGCTCCTTGCCTTCAGTTCTTAAAATACCAAATCAAAGTCTTTTCTCTCGCGGATTTAGTATCAATAAGTTCATGTGCTTATTAGTCCCGGAACAACTAGTACCAAAGCAGATCGGTTAAAAATTTTTCGAATGTTAATTTATCAAATGGTGTAACAAATTTTTTACAGCTTGTTAATCTCACAAAAATGTGTAACCGAGTGGTTATGTATTGGCAATTTTGCAGAGGTTGTTCTGCTCGTAAGACCATTTACTTGCAAGGTCCTCATAATACTCTTTTTATGAATGCTTCCGAAATAAGATCAGGTCCTAAATGCATTTTTCCATGGGTAATTGTATTTATAGACATACCAAACATACGTTATACTTTTTTAGCTGGTCCATCAGGTTTTTCTAATTACTAGAGTTTTTCCAGATTAACATATTACCCATACAAATTTTCGACTTTCTCAAAGCATTTGTACCAATTTTTTAACAAATGTTTTTTTTCTGTAGTGGTGTCATTGTCTACTAACCAAACTTTCTTTACTTCAGACTGTACTAATTTTAATGCGTTTATGATTTTCACAGTGCTGAAAGAGTCCGATGGCATAAAAGAGCCATAAGAGTACCGTGGAATAGTAAGCGACCGCGGTTGATATTTGACAGGCCTGAGCCGGAATTGATAAAAAAAATAGCCGGGGCTGCAAAAATATAAGATTATCATATAAATGAATTATTTTTATTTAAAAGTTATTAAAATTTTTTATCTCCATCTTCACATTATGGTTAAGATAAAAGTATAAAAGTTTTTTTTTAGATAATAAATGATGATTTATTTTGAATAAATTTTTTTTTTTCTTGTATTACTATTAATCAATATTATTTGAGAATCTGGTATTTATAATTCATACTTTTTGGAAGTTCATGTTCATTATGATAAATAACTTTAATTGCTTCAGATTTATCTTGCATTGAGCATTGGATCCTTAGAATGCCTTTTTAGCACAACTGGTATCATATTGAAAGGGTGAAGATCTCCTTGGCTCCGAATCGAATGAATGGAATTTGTTATTCCATGATAATTACCCTATTATAAGTCATTTATTTTTTTAATGGAGAGTTATTTTAACAGACATCTTAATATGAATTTACTTTTTAAGAGACAATGCTTTCTTTTTGCATTACTTTACATCATATTCGTAGTTTTGATTACGAAATTAAAATTTTACAAAAGTGTTTTTTTTTAAACGTTTGGCTTATAAGTTATTTTAAATTTTATTAACAGAAGTTAAAGTCTAACTAGCAATTCTTAATATGATTTAAAGTGAGCCATGAAAATTAGCTGTCCAGCCACAAAAGTGAGCCATGAAAATTAGCTGTCCAGCCACAAAAGTGAGCTAGCCATGAAAATTAGCTGTCCAGCCACAAAAATATTCGCCAGCTTTAGCTGTTTAGTCAGCCATAAAACCATTTTCAGCCATGAAATTTTGATTTGCATCTAACCATTTTCATACAAGTTTATACCGTACTTATCGTTTGCTCTCATTTATTATCGCGATTAAAACGCATTGTTTTACATTTAAAAGTTGGTATTGGAACTAAGAAGAAATAAAATTATTGCTTCCTTAGTCGGAGATGTAAATTATCAAATGACAGACGCTAAGATACCGTCTAACCATTAAGTTCTTGCAGTAGCGTTTGTTAACAAATGCAAAGTAAAGTCAACTTTGCAAACGCCGTTAGTAGGGTTTTTAAAATAATTGAGATAATTTATTTGATGTAGCACACACTGATGTTTTGGAAAGATATAACAAGATAAAATATTTCTTTCAAATACAAAGAGAATCAGAGCATTCAGTATATTTAGCAAGTATATTTAGCAAGTGTAGATGACATGTCCTCCAAACTACAGAGCTCTTTGACAAAATACAAATAATGTGCTGTGACACAACTGTGTTTAATTCAAGGAGATTTAAAGGAGTTCGTGCACTTTTGGAGTTAAAACTAAGCAGAGACTTACTTGCCTTAGCTTGCCGCCATCACGTTTTTATTTTAAAATGTGTATTCGAAACTAAAATTCACCAAGTCACAAGTAGACTTGATAACCTATTAATGCACTTATAGTTATTTATATGCTAGATAGATGTATAAAAGTAAATTGAATTTTGTTCTAAATATATCAAACTACTTACTTAAAATATTCACAATACTTACTTACAATAAAGTATTTCGTTTAAGTATAGTACTGTTTACGTACTTTTTTTTTTAGTTTTTCACTATGGTGTTAACTTAAAATTAGTACTTGTACTATATGTAAATGTTACATGAAATTTAAAATCTATTTCAAAATACATTTAATTTGATTTGATTTTAAACAAAAGAATTGAACTAAACTATGGGTTCTACAGGGTTAAAGGTCAGTCCTACCCTAAAAAAAACACATAGATAAGATGGACCAGAGAATCTTTTATACATTACCACCAATAAATGTTTCAAAACGTCTTTTTTCATTTTTGTCAAATATCCAGTTTTAAAGCAATTCTGCCCCACTGTGATTCGTCTTAAATTGACTAATCTAAACTTGAATGAACCAAACAAGTTATTACAAACAAACCTTTTTTTAGGCACCGATTTAATCCCCTTAAGTTTCCAGCCAATTTAATTTTAGATAAACCGTGTCATTGGGGTAAAGTGGGACAAGTGTGAGTAGAAGTTGGACAAATAAATTTAAAACAACATTTTAACACAAATTATTAAATAGAAATTAATAAAATCATCTAATCGACATAAAAATATTCAATAGCTTTCATCAATCAAAATAATCTAATGACTAACAAAATAATGGTGACTGAAAGAAGCAAGGCATAAATACTTCTTTTTTCTGTCCCACTTCACCCCAATGTAAACACTTTTTTAAGGTACATTTCAAAATTAGGGCTTCTAACGCACGCAAGGAATCAAAGCAATTTCTGCTAAAAAGAGGGGAAGAAATTTAATTGTTTACATTATTTAACAATTATTAGGCACCACTTCTAATAAAAAATTTTAGACAGCCCCATTTCTCCCGCATCCCACTTCTCCCCACTCTCCCCTACATTTTTGGAATCGACTAAGACTTTATCGACAAAGTCAATTCAGTAGAAATACGAATATAAATTTTTTTTCGAAATAAATTGTAATAAAAATAAAAAACTAATTTTTATTCGCTTTTTATTTTTTAACATGATATCATTTAAATTCTAATGGAACAAAGTAATGTAAGAACAGGGCCACTCCGACGACAGGAATTTATTCCCAATCCCCAATGACTTAGTCTTAAATACTTGCTAAATATCAGAAAGTTTATAATATCATTTTGTACCTGTTGATTGCATAGATGACATTTAGATTTTGAAGTTGTACATCTTAATTTTGCCCCAGGGCCCCGAGTCAGCTTGGGACGATCTTGTATGAAAGTATTTACGAAAATCATAAGCGTAGAGTAAACATAAAAAAAATTTAATGAAATACTAAACTGAAAGTTTAATTAGATATAAATATTTGCTAACATGTTATGAATTAAATAAAACTTTAAGATAGTAAACAAAAAGTTAGATAGTATGTAAAAGTTGTTATAGTACATGCTGTTATTAAATGAACAAACAAAAACCAAATCGAATAAAAGATAACATAAAGATTTTGAGACATAATTTAAAAAATATCTATAATGACAAATTTTTAAGCAAGTTTTTTTTTTTTTAATTTTTAAGCAAATTTTATATTTTTATAAATAAACAAAAAATATTGTGCAAGAATTGTTTTGATTTTTAACTTTAAAGTAGTTCTTACATATTTAATTAGATAGACTTAGAAAACTGAAATATGGGAAGTTGTTGTAGTTGACTTTATTTGCTATATTTTGTTGTTTTTTTAAAAAGAAGGGGAAGGAGGGAAGGAGGGGTGGGAGAGCTGGCAGCCACAACTGTGTACGTCATCATAAGTTATTTCAAAATAAAACAAAAATTAAAAGAATAAATGACAGAAAAATGTTTAGCTTTTATTCATTTTCTTACAATTTTAAATCTTTATGAAAATAATATTGTAATGAAAAGAAAACACACTTTGCAAAAAACAAAAATTTTGACAAAAACAAAATTTACTAAAATCCATAAAAAAAAGTATAAACTACTTTGTACTCAGTACTTAGATTGTTTCACTAAATTTACAAAACGTAACATTAATTGTTATTTATAGCATAACGTTAAAAAAAAATTAAGAGCAACGTTAAGCGTTTAAAATGTAAACGTAATGTTAAAATATATTAATATAACGCTAACCGTTATTTATAAATTTTTTAAGAAAAAAAAAAACTTATCCGTATTTTATTGAACAGCATTTTCTTGAATGAAAACTATTCACCAGGATGGCAAAAGAATATTTGTTTACCACGATGGCAACGGAATAATTATTCCATTTTTTTGTTTTTTTCGAAGGAGCTCAAGTTTTGTTTTATTGGAAATAGTAAAATGCCCACAATAGTTAAATACAACTCTTGAAATGCATCCTTGGCACAAAACAGTGCGATCTTTGCATATCTCAGCCATGTTTACATAATATAAATCAGTTTGTGTAGATGGTTTATTTGCGTCTTCACACAAGCTGCAAGCTCTTTGCGTTACTTTTACAGCACCCTTGCATTCGAGGAAAATAAAGTTTGCTGTCCATACTCCGTCAATAAGTTTTGCGTGACTTCGATTAAACAGTTCTAGACTCAAATCAAAAACGTCCTTGTTTTTATATTTATAATAAACTGATTGGATTTCTTCTTCAAACTTGTCTTCTAAAGTCAGACATGAAAAGCGTTGAACAACGGCGCGTTTAGAAGACGATCTATCTCTTTTATCATCATGAGTTCCTAACATAGAATGCTTATCAGTATTTACTGATGATAATGAAGCTCTCTGGAGAGTAGATATCATTATTGTTGATGGGATTTAATTGTATTATTATTTATTATAAAAGTTGTTCGAATTCTGTAAGCTGTGGATCGATCTGGATGAAATCTCTAGAGAAAACACGCAGCTGTTAATCTCATACTACGTAAAAAATACTTGAAATATATTTTATTCCGGTGGAATATTTGAAAAGGTAAAAGGAACTTTAAAACTTTACTTTACAAAAAAAGACATTGGAATCTTGTAAAAAAGAAAAATGAATGCCATAAATTTAATTAAAAGTCGGATTTATGACATTGTAATACAGAAAAATAGAAGTTATTTTATTAAATTCTGAAAAGCGTGACAGGTGATAATTCTTGGGATTCTACGTCATCGAGTCATTCTTGAAAGTTCTGAACTTATATGTCTTAATGCGGATAAGGATTAAAAAAAAATCATACATTAAAAAAAAAAAAAAAAAAAAAATTATTTATAAATATATATATATATGTATATATATATATTTATATATATATATATATATATATATACATATGTATATATTTATATATATATATATCATTATTATTGTTATTATTATTATTATTATTATTACTATTATTATTATTATTATTAATATTATTGCTCTAAATTACGTAGTTTGTTGGGGAAAAAAAGAAGCTAAAATGACCGATAAACAGTAAAATGAGTCAAAATGCGCTCCTGTTTTAATGCGCTCCTGTTTTAAGAGCATAAATATTTTTGAACAATTATCATTCATACATTGTTTATACAATTGTTGTATTAAAATATATAAATGGTACTGATTATTCTGTAAAAAATAAATTATCAAGTTGGTAAAGTAATAAACACGTTATTTTAAACACCCCTAAATTAGAGAGTCTATAAAGAGGTGCTCATTTGGTATTGTTTATAAGCAAACTTTAATTAGACGTTTCCATTGGCTTAAATTGTCAGGTTTGACGTGACTAAAATTACACAAATGAAAAAAAAAAACGTGCGCAACTTGCTGTTCTACGTAAACAAGGATTGTCGGTCGCTGCATTTGCTACACGTTTCAATGAAACACATAGCTGTGCTATAAATACATTTAAACAATATCATGAAACAGGTGGTCATAAAATTTAAAATCCCAAACTAGACAACTAAAGGTGATATTCTAAGGGCAGATAACTACATCCCCTGTTATGCAAGAATGTATTTGTTTTCCAATTCTTTTGTTGGTACTTGATAAGTAAATAATATATATTTCTTTTATATTAATACATATAATACATAATTCAAAATTTTACAAAACATTATAAAATTAATTTTGTATTTTTAAATGAATTATATTGCTTCTATTATCTAAATATAGGTTTGCTATTTATGTTTATTAACAGGACCGCTACAGGCATTTAAAAGACGTCATTTTTGTAATAAATTTTCATTAAAAAAGTACAGAAGTTATAATTTCAAATTTTTTTTTTTAAATTGTTCATAAAATAAAACTTTTTTTTATGTCAGTATGTTTAAAATATCTTAACTTCTGCATCAAAAAGATTTAACTTACTTGAAGTGAAAAAAGACTTTAAAAATTACTATAAAAAAATGCAAAAAAATGCAGGTTTTTGTAATTTTGAATTGGCTGTTCGTTTAAAAGACATCCTTCTCAAGCTAATCTAACTCAATCTTTATTAAGTTCTGGTTATGGTAATACCTCATTAAAAAATTTAGCTGCATATATTGATTTAGATGCATTATGATAAATTTTTAGCTACTAACACGCAACCTTTTTAGGGATTGTTCCGGGAACTCGTTCCCGTGAAATTCCCGGGAAAAATAATAACCCAAACATCTGAAATCCCGGAAATTTTTTCCGGGGTCCCGGGATTTTTTTATCGGTAACTATGGATTTTAATTACAAATAGTTAACTTTGATGAGCTGGAAGTAGTTAAAAGTTTGACAAAAAGTCTTGAGCTTATTGCTTTATGTTCTAAAATGATTTGTAGAAGGGAACCAACATTATTTACAGCTGATGACACATTAAAGTTTATTGTTATAGAACTTGGTACTCAAGATAAACTTAAGAATGCTCTAGTTGAAAGAATATGTCAAAGAAGAAAAAGCGATCTTGTTGGTTTATTAAGGTTTTTAAATAATCCACAGTCTTTAAAAATTGATATGTTTAATAACTTATTTTGCATTCCATATAAACAGAGTTGATAAATATAGCTATTGAATTAACTGAGAGGCTTTTCCTCGTATTTGAAAATATACCAAAAATACAAGATAAAATTAATAGTAATGATAACCTTAACAATATATAAGATTAATGCTAAGCTTAACAATAGAAATGTCAGTTTAGAAAAGTGATTGGAATCTATGGCTGAAAGATTAGAAAAGTTTGTGAAAAAAAAAGACAACTTTGTAGTTAATTGTAATAAATCAACTATGTGTCAAGAATTCGACTTGTTAGAAATAACTAATAAAAGATCACATAATTTAGATAAGCTTTATAAAGCACTTTTAACTATTCAACCATCCAGTGTTGAAGCTGAAAGAGTGTTTAGTTCAACAGGTTTATTTTTTACAAAGTTTAGAACTAGCTTATCAGACAGTCACCTGAATGCACTGTTTCTTCTTAAAGGTCACTTTAAATCGCAAAAATATTTATAAGAATAAAATTACAAAAAATTTTTTATTTGTTTGTATTTTATTTAAATGTACATTCCCAGGATTTTCCTGGGATCCCGGGAACACTATCAATAATTCCCGTTATCCCGGGAGGGCAAAAAGTCCGGAAATTCGCAATCCCTACTAATATTCTCAATCTTTATAATTCGCATAAAATTTATAATATAAATTTATATATAAATGCAAAAAGTTTAAAATTTTTTATAAATATCAATAACCAAGTCATGTTGCTTGGTTAAAAAAATTTACTTTTTTGTTTTAAACGATTGCATACGTTCATATTTTGATCGTGAATTTTTTGAAAAAAGGCATTTTTTACGTGTTTCATTTATACCACCGGAGGGGTAGAAACATATTTTATTATATTTTCCTATACTGCCAATATTAAATGACACTTTTAAAAAAATTTAATTAAAATGATTAAGTTTTAAAGTTTTTATAACAATTTTAAAGTTCAGTACTTTTGATGCGTTTGTCGATTTTTAGTATTATTGGAATCGCTTTTATTTATTTCCATAGAAACGTATTTTCTATTTTAATCAGTTATACAAAAAAATATAATATAAATAAGGTTATGGTGCAAAGACAAAAATAATGTTTATAAATTTACATAAAAATAACATTTATCAAAATATTAATTTATTTAAAATTACTATGTTAGTTTATTAATATTAATTATAATAGTAGCCAGGCAAATCAACATCACCATATTTTGTCTAAAAAAAGCTCTTTCTTCTTCGTCTACATATATATATATATATATATATATATATATATATATATATATATATATATATGCAAGACCGGAATTATTTTTTTTTATTAATTGAGAGACTGCCTGCCCCAACCAAACCCTCAGTCGATGTAGCAACACTCCCTTGCGGGTCAGGCTAAAAGATAGTAGATGTAGCAGCACTCCCTTGCGGGTCAGGCTATTTGTCAGTCGATGTAGCAGCACTCCCTTGCGAGTCAGGCTATAAGATAGTCGATGTAGCAACACTCCGCCTATGATTTACAGTAAAATAAAATAAAAATAAAAACATTTTATTAAAAAAATTAAAAATAAAAACATTTTATTAAAAAAAATAAAAATAAAAATATTGTTTATATTGTTAAAAACATTCTGAATGTTATATTGTTAAAAACATTCTGGTCAATTAAATTTGTGTTTTTGTGGTTTTTTTTAAAAACGATTTATTTGTAATTAAATTAATGGTTTTTACTTTCGTCCAACACGCAAATGTTGGACGAAAGTCAAAAGTAATTAAAAGTGACGTATGTGTTGGCGTAAGAATCACTTTTTTCCTTCCGCTCTTCCCAAAGCCAACAAACTATAGATCTATATATATATATATATATATATATATATATATATATATATATATATATATATATATATATATATATATATATATATATATATATATATATATATATATATATATATATATATATATATATATATATATATATATACACTGAGGCATATTCGTTTAGACGCATCAATTTTTTTCTCTTTATCTTAATTTTTTTCTATGTATTGTCAACTGATATGCATGCAAGTTATTATCAAAATAATTGTTGTGTTGTGGGCTAATAAAAACCACAAAAAAAAATTTTTTATGTGTCTTTATTAACATGAGAGTATGTTTGATATACAAAAGCACATTTTTTAATTGGAATATATCTATAGACGCAATCAGGTTAATAACAATAATTATTGATTTTTAATTACTTTTACACAAATAAATTGATAAATTTTAGTGTAATTTGATCTTTTGCTCAGCCAGTATCATTTTTATTGCATTTTACGAAATGCCTAAAGGAAAGTATTTGACAGATGCTGAAAAAATACAAATTAATTTATATCGTGACTCAGAAATCTCACAAGCTCTTTCTATACGAGAAATAGCAAGAAAAATTGGAAGATCTGACCATGTTGTACGAAACTACATTGCAAAAGGTGACAATTACGGTGTAAAAAAAGCAACAAACAGCAACAAAGTATTAACAAATCGGCAAACTAATCGAATTCGCTTCGAAGCAACTAAAAATAAATTGAATGCAACACAAATAAAGGATAAATTATTATTGCCTGTCACCAATAAACATGTTGCTCATATTCTACGTACAACACCAAACTTAAAGTGGAAGAAACCACACCAAAAACCAATGTTAAAAAAACACCATAAAATTGCTAGATTACAGTTTGCTAAAAACCATATGCATTGAACTCATGAGTGGCAAAACGTAATATTTCCAGATGAAAAAAAGTTCAATTTAGACGGTCCGGACTCTTACAGTTATTATTGGCATGATCTAAGAGGAATAAATGACCCACAAACAAAACGAAACTATGGAGGAGGAAGTTTAATGATTTGGGGTGGATTTTCTTATTTAGGAAAATTGACTCTGTGTTGTGGTTTACCTAAAATAAGCTCGATAAAGTATACAGAAATGTTGGATGATGTTCTCATAACTTATATGGATGAAAACATGGATGACAATGCCATATTTCAGCAAGATAATGCTGCAATTCACACACCTAGGCATTCTATGAAATGGTTTAAAGACCACAACATCCCTGTTCTCGAATGTCCAGCTTGTAGCCCGGACTTAAATCCAATCAAGAAGGTGTGGGGAATGCTATCAAGAAAAGTTTATGACGCTAAAGCAGCCGGACACCAATTTAAAACTGTTACTGAGTTAAAATGTAAAATTCTTGAAGCAAGGTCCGAGTTGGATCAAACTACACTTCAACGACTAGTGGAGTCAATGAAAGGCAGAATTTTTGAGGTGATCCAGTGTAATGGAGGACATACCCATTACTAATTTCCATCTTTTAATGTCAAAAATATGACTGCGTCTATAGATATATTCCAATTTAAAAATGTACTTTTGTATATCAAACATACTCTCATGTTAATAAAGACACATAGAAAAATTTTTTTTGTGATTTTTATTAGCCCACAACACTACAATTATTTTGATAATAACTTGCATGCATATCGGTTGACAATTCATAGAAAAAAGTTAAGACAAAGAGAAAAAAATAGATGCGTCTAAACGAATATGCCTCAGTGTATATATATATATATATATATATATATATATATATATATATATATATATATATATATATATATACTTTAAACTGTTTAAATGTAGTCTATACTACATTTAAACAATTTAAAGTAAACGGAAAATAAAATAAATTAAAACTGATTGAATCATGCTATAACAAAGTAAAAATTGTAATTTTTTATAAATATTTTGTTGTTTATGTTTACAATCTGACTGTACTACACATCCCAGAAGCCTTTGCGTTAGCAATTTCAAGAATTTAATTCAAATTTTGCCGAGTCGGACCCCACTGATTCAGAATAAGAAACTAATTCCGCACAAGGAGTTCTCCTCTAAAAGCCATAGTGCTAAACTCAATAGAGGTTGAAATAACGACACGAGAAGACTACACGCAGTTAATATAATAATTAGTTGTAAACAATTTAATATAAAGATATAGAAATAAATATCAAACAAATATTAAAGCAATTCTCTTCCTTATAATAAATAAAATAGAAAAAACATTACGTGTATATATATATCCCGGCCAGCATGCCCAGATGGGTTGTATCCCGGGATTGCGTGGGCATCCGGGCATGGACTTGATGTGGGCTTATCATACGATTTTATATGGGTCCCATATGGGCAAATAATTAAAATTACGAATCTCATTATTTACTATTATTGTTATATAATTTTCGTATTCCGTCATTTATTTTGATTGGAATATAATAAAATAGCATTTAAAACTTGTTTTAATTTCGAGTGTTCAGTTCATCCAAGGCAGCTAGATTATGAATTTGTATATTATGCATCGGGAATTTGTTAATTGCGCCAATTTGCAACGCTATAGTTATAGTGAAATATTAATTATCAATTTATTTTGAAAAAAACAGCGAACATTTAGTAAGTACTAATGTTTTGTTTTGAAAATAGTATATTTACTACACATATGTTTTATAAGAAACTGATCAATTTGTTTTAAACGTCATTGCTTGTATAATATAATATTTTACGATAAAAGGACAGAAAATAACTTACAAGTACTTATACTGATGTAATTATTAGGCTTTAATTTATTGGTTAGTGGTTAGTAATATAATGCATTAAGTTGATTATCCAATTTAAGCTTTCAACAATTTTCCGAGATGCCATCGATCATAAAATATGTTGGTTATGTTGTCATAAAATTTTTAATAATATATTTTATTTGTGAATTCACATTTTACTGCGATAAATTTTTTATTATCTACGTTAAATTTTTATAGAATATGGCCAAATATTTTGAATGTTGTCAAAGAACGAAAAGGAGGCGAGTGAGAAGGGCAGTGGATGAGTTACTAAAGAGTGTGAATGAACGTAATGAAGAGCCCGACATTAACAATGACTTAGGTCTGTGTTATGAATCAGTTAATAATATAATGACCAGTGGAGATGTAGAAATACGTTCTTGCATATTGGATGAAAATGAAATTGATGAAAATTCCAAAAAGATAGATAATAATCTTTCAGATGTATCATTGCAATATGATGTTGAAAGTAAAAGCCAATTATTTAAAAGTGAAGCAAGTACGTATGATCTTACTGATGGAAACTATAGCGACAATGAATCCAATTTCAGTAAATATTCTGACAAGTTCGTAGGCAGTAGCGATGATGAATAGAATGTTTGTAAATGTGATATTCGTGATCAGCTAGCTACGTGGGTAGTTACACATAATATTTCTACTACTGCAGTAACAGCTCTATTGCATATTCTATGGTTGGCAGGTTTAAATGTTCCTAAAGATGAACGCACTTTGATGGAAACACCTAAGAAGGTTTCTAATATCATCGCCAGAGCTGGTGGATCATACTATTATGTTGGAGTAAAAACTGCCTTATTGAGTGCATTATCGCAATTAAATGAATCGACATTATCAGACATTTCTGCACTATCTTTAAATATAAATGTTGACGGCATTCCACTCTTTCATAGTTCAAATACGCAACTTTGGCCAATACTCGGATATGTAAATGAATTACCTAAAAAACAAGTTTTTATTATTGGACTTTATACAGGCAAGACAAAGCCAACATCAGTAAAGGAATATTTAAATGATTTTATTTTAGAAATGAAGTCTCTGTCGGAAGGTTTAGAATACTGTTGAAAACGATATGACATATTTATAAATGCAATAATTTGTGACGCCCCAGCTAAAGCTTTTATTAAATGTATAAAAGGACATTGCGGTTACAATGGCTGTGAACGCTGTATACAAGAAGGGGTCCATTTGAAATATAGAATGACGTTTCCCGATACAAATTCAACACTACGCACTGATGTGGACTTTATCAAGCAAAAAGATGAAGATCACCATATCGCACTTTCATCGTTAACTGAATTGCCAGTAGGACTTGTTACACAATGTCCTCTTGATTACATGCACCTTGTATGCTTGGGAATAGTTAGGCGGATCATATCTTTATGGATCAAGGGCGATTTAAAAAATAGATTGTCTGCTAACACAGTTAATAAAATATCTAAAAAAACTTATATCACTTAAAAAATATTTTCCTAAAGAGTTTGCGAGACGTCCAAGATCACTGTATGAGTACCAACAATGGAAGGCAACAGAGTTGCGCCAATTTTTATTATATACTGGACCTACTATTTTATTTAAGTTGGTTTCTGATAATGTTTATCGTAATTTCTTACTGTTAAGCGTGTCTATGACATTTTTACTTAATCCAAAGTTGTGTAATAAGTTTTGTGATTATGTTGAAAACCTGCTAATAACTTTTGTAAAAAACTTTGAAATTATATATGGGTCGCATGAACTTGTATATAATGTACATTCAATTATTCATGTAGTAAATGACTGTAGGAAGTATGGCAGTTTGAATAATGTGGCAGCGTTTCCTTTTGAAAATTATTTAGGGCAATTGAAAAAACTGGTTAGGCGCCCACAAAATCCTATTAGCCAAATACTTCGTTGATGTGCTGAAAAAGAAAGATGTTGTAAAATTGAAGAAAACAAGGAAATTTGTAAACATTTTTATCAGCACTACTTAGGTCCATTGCCTGAAAATCTTCCACGAAATACTTACGAACAGTATGGCCAATATAAAGGAGCTAGTTTGTTTATTACGGTTTCACCTAGAAATAATTGTTTTAAAATTCATGAAGACATTGTTCTTGTGCGAAATATATTGAAGTCATCAAATTATGATACAGTAATTGTAGGGGAGAGTGGGGTAATGGCGAACGCGGGGTAACTCCGAACATGGTCAAAACAGCATTGTAAAAAAATAAATTCGACAATTTTTTTTTACCTGCTGAGAAGGGATCCTATGCTCAGCTCCAGACGTGCAGTAGTGTAATGAAGCTGCGGATGTTGTTCACTATAATTTGATTTTAAATTTTTCTGATAATTTTATGCAACTTTTTTCTTGAGTAACACTCTGTTGTAGCTTCTATGGAAATAAAGTCACTCCTTTTTTTTGTTTTTGTTGCATATATAGTTTTTAGACTTAGTTATTACAATTAGCTTTTTATTCGCTATTACACAACAGTGCTTGTGATTGCCCCCCAATGTGTTCGGAATTACCCCACGTAGGCAGGGTAATTCCGAACACCAATGGTTTTATTTCTGGCATAAATTTTTATTTTATAATAAGATTTTTAAAAATTCCTTTTGAGGGTTTGTGACTGAGTAGTTAAACTAATTGATAAGCAATAAATATGATCAATTTTGTATAACTGGTGTCTTTAATTCGCATTCCCGCTTAGGTGTTCGCCAATACCCCACTCTCCCCTATATGAAAACTTTTTGGAAGCTGTCCCCTTTTTTACATATCCTTTGTCGTCATCAAGTTTAGGAATTTATAAAGTGAGAAGATTATCAAAGAAACTAAGTTATATATCTATAAAGGATTTGAACCAAAAACATATTTTATTGCCATTTGAAGATGGCAATATTGCAGTATCATTGTTGCACAGCAATTAATAGTTTTTAATATTAAGACAACTTTTATTTATTAATAGACTTTGCAACAACATAATTGGTACAGCTGTGTGAATTGAACTAAACTTTTTTAGTAGGAAATGTTTGCAGTTGTTGAATTCATAACTTACGGAACAGTAGACATCATTCCAGTAGAATGGTTTACTTCTGCAGTAGAAGATGAGTGTTTCTGGCCCGACACTGAGGCAAAACATAAGGTTTCGAAGTTAGTGCAGACCAGTGCTAATCCCAGTAAGAATTGGAATAAGTACAAAATTAGAACACTTGGAAAAGCAGGTTTACATAACTGAATGTAGTAATATTGTATATATAGTTTATTAATGAAATGTGTAATACAGAATAATTTTTTGAAGAGATACAAATTTTTTGTACTTATTTATAAAATGCAGTTAAATTAATTATATAATAATATAAATATAAAATTTTATAGAAATGAAACGCGTGCATGGTATACTTTACAATAATTTTAGTTACGAATCAGAGAGCGGTGGAAAAATGCAAAGTAGCTGAATATTCGTCTGATTTGCAGACAGATCGAGAAAAAGATGGTAAAAGGCGTAAAAGGTACATTTCTGCATTCATATTATATAAAAGAAATCTTGTGATGTATTTCACATAAAATTTACAGTTTAACTATTTGAAGTAATATATTACAGAGCAAACAATAATAAATTCAGAGTCTGAAGTAAATTGATTTACTTTTTTAAAGTTTATTTCTTATGTGCTGTATAGTATAATACCTACAAACGTGTTACTACCATAGGCCAGTGGTAAAAGTTAATGTAATTATATATTGCAATTCGCATGGTATCGAGACAGTCGGCATGTTTCAAGTGTCGTATAAATTATATATTAGAGCTATTATAAAATAACTGACAAGGCAAAAGGTTTGTTAACCGAATTAGTAAAACTATAGCAGAATTGATTTGATCACTAAACTAGCTTTGTATCAAGTTTCTGTACCGTCTCATTTTTTCACAAACACTTTGTACTTTTAAAAAAATTATTGCACCGGCAGATGATACTAACAGTGATAGTGATACAAGTTCAAAAATGACATCAAAAAAATAGAAGAAATGTCATAAATTATCTGACCATCAAACTGAATTTTTACCTCCAGCCACCCCCCCCCCCTCCCCACTGAATTTAGTAAGACAATATCTGCTGCTGAATTATCCGTGCAGCCACGCCAAACCTCACAAGGTCAGTTTTGTTAATTAAATTTCTCATAACAAGAGTGTACATAAATTCTGCAATATTAATTAATATATTGATGTAACATTTTACCTTGGCATAATTTGTAATTTTGAATGTCTAATTCAGACATTTATAATTTAATTATACTATATATATATATATATATATATATATATATATATATATATATATATATATATATATATATGTATATATATATAAGAAATAATTATTTCTGTGTTAAATTTATATATATATATATATATATATAAATACATATATATATATATATATATATATATATATATATATATATGTATATATATATATATATATATATATATATATATATATATATATATATATATATATATATATATATATATATATATATACACTCACATATTATTGAATATGCAAAAAAGATGTAATATGCTAACGAAAACAAGATAATAGCTTTTTTAACGACTACTTTTTAATTTAAGGTCATCCAAAAGGTAATATTTATAACCAAACTTTGAAATGATTATTATCGATCTGGTCTGGTGATGACACTAAAAGAAATAATTATTTCTGTGTTAAATTATATTAAATTAATCTAACACTTAAATAGTTTTACTTCACTGAAATTTAAAATTTTCTAGACTACCTCTTTAAGCGTGTTACCATTTATGAAATTATTGTTTACAATTTGATAACAGCCGTTATATACATTAGTTAATTAGTTATATTGTTAGTGAAAGTTAGTATATTCTTTAGGATGCATTGCAATGGACATAGGTTCAGAGAATGCAAATGAACGAACTGAAGTAGGAGACACAGTTTCAGAAAATGCAAATAAACAAACTGAATCAGAGGAATCAGTTTTATCGCAGCAAAGTGAACATGTTAAGTGTATGTTTATTTTACGGTTTCGATTACATTTTATTTTAACTAATGCCTAAAAAAGTAATTGTTATGGCATACAACTTTAATGTTGAGATGCATAGTTTTGATTAAATAATACTATTGTTTATGAACAGCTTCTGGTGATGTATTGCGAAGAATAGTTCATGCAGACCAAACATCACCACTACTATCAAACCAAACTACACCGGCGGGGCACCAAAAGAATTTACTGACCCAGAAGCGTCAGAACATTGTTCAATGTTAGCATTTAAATTTTTGTTTTGTTTTTCCATTTAGCAGTGTATCTATATGTAAGACAAAATTTACAAATTCATTACTATTATGCATTTTTTTCAAATATAGCAGCAAAATCGGCAACTACTGACTCCTTAATATTACGAATTTTAACGTCAATGGAGGAGATGAAGCAAACTCAAAAGGAAATTCAGGAGACTCAACGCATTCAGACCAACATGCTGCAAATATTGCTGCAACATTACAACAAGAGTGCAGATAAGACAGAGCTTCCCGGTGATGTAGTCTTTCCAATGCAATCAATGGATAACTTTCAAGAAATATAAGAACGGCTGAAAAATAATGATTTTGCTAATGCATTAGTAAGTTAAGAAATTTTTTTTAAATATTATAAAAAAAATGCTTGAAATTTTTTGCATTAAATCAATTCTGAATATAGTTAATATTAAAATTTGTCTATCCAATGTATTGAAAGGATGTTTTACAGTTATTGCTAGTTATGTAGATTTTGTTTATAATTAAAAATTTGTTTGTTTTTTTTTACATAAAAAATATTGCCCAATATATTTCATATTGTGCATAGATTGGCTATTTGAGTGATTTGGGTGGGCGTGATATTTGGGAAACAACAAAAAGGATTATGAAATTCCTCAAGGTAAAAAACTTGGCTATCTTGTTTAACATGCAGGGAACTAAAGCCAAAAGATCGTTCAGCACATCAGAAATTTTTACCGTCATTTACAGTGAGTTGGGGTTTTGATACATCAATGTAGTTATACTTGCTTCTAACTGATGTTACATTCTTTAGCTTTGTTATTGAATTAGAATATCAGTTAAATGTCAGAATTTGAATACTTATTTTACACTTTAAATAAATAATAATTGCCAAAGTTAATATTCATATAATAAAATGAAAATATTACATTCATGTTCAACAACCAAATAATAAAAATAATAATTTATTTTTATTATTTGGTTGTTGAATATGAATGTAATATTTTCATTTTATTACTAATTGTTTACATTTTAATTATTTGTTTTATTATTAATGTTAGAAGCCATCAAGAAAAGTGCTTGCACAAGGGACTGTAACCAAAAAGATGTTAAAATAGTGTTGATGCAGATTAGCACTTGATCTTATTACGTGCACATGCAGATATATACTATTTATTCGTTTTATTGTTCAATGTTCATTATGAACAATTATTATGCTTTCTTTACGAGTAATAGATACAAATTGTATTGAGAATTAAAGTGACAGTCCAGCCAATTTTAAGTTGAGTGTCATTTTATTAGAATTGTGTCTATAAAATTATTTTGATTATCTGTTATTTGTTTTTTCTAAAGTTATATTTTTAAGGAACTACTTTGTTGAAAATTGCAAATTATAAATAAATCTGTAGCCAACGAGTACACAACAATAGCTAGTATTCTAAGCCGTGATGTCAATAACACGTGCAAAGACGAAAACGGACCAATGCATGTTGCATAGCAAAGCATTTACGCTGTCCTATACTTGATATTCTGGTTTAGTGACGTCACTAAACCAGAATATTAATTAGATTTTACGTTAGAAAAATACATTTTTTCAATTACGAGCAGTTAATAAACAAAAAATGAGTTTCCAATAATGCTTATTAAAGCGAACACTATAAAATAACATCAACTTGAAATTGGCTGGACTGTTACTTTAAATATACAGTCTTATTTCATTATTTTTGGTGCTTCAATGTACTTGCTGCATTGTAGATAATTATAGTTTTATCATGTTTTCAATAACTTTATAAAGTCATCGAGAAGTATCCACGATGCCATTATTGAGCTGTAAAATATTATATATAAGGGTATGTGTTTCATTCTGTAAATTCATAAACAAAGTCAATAGTACAACATTTTTTATGTACTCGTGTAATTAACAACTTTTGTTTTTAGAGTACTTGTTAGTTGTAATATTTCTGGATTTTATGCATAATCTAGCTGTAATATATTGTTATATATGATGCAAACTTGATTTAGTATATTGAGGTGCTAAATGCATTCGAGTTTTTTGAGTTTACTATTTGGTGAACAAATATTATGCTTTCTATTAAACTTGCAGTCTTATTTCATTATTTATGGTGCTTCGATGTATTTGCTGCATTGTACATAATTACAGTTTTATCTTGCTTTCAGTAACTTTGTAATGTCATCGAGAAGTATCCACGATGCCATTATTGAGTAATAAAAAACTTTAAAATATGTGTTTAATTAAAAGGGTCAAAATTTTTTTATGTACTCGTGTGATTAACCAGTTTTATTTTTAGGATACATGTCATATTTCTGGATCTTCTGTATAATCTAGCTATAATATAATGTTTATATGAAGCAAACTTGGTTGAATAAATGCATAAAAAAACTATTTAGTCAAATTATTTACTGTTTTCCCACTATAAATGCTTTATTTCAAAATGTAACAGTACAACACAAGTTTTGTTTCTGCAATTGTATTACCTGCATATATATTGTTATAACATGCAGCTAACTTTAATGACTTGTTCTGCCTGTAAGCATTATGTATCACCTGGTATTACTAATATGATGCTTATTTTCCTATGGTGGCTATAGCTGTATACATACGTATATGCAATGTGATCTTGTTAAATAAACTTGTAACTTAATGACTATCACAATCTAATGTAATAATTATAAAATTTTGATATTTAATATGCTATATAAGCTATCCTAAATTCGTACAAAGTTTTCCAAAAGTTATATAGGCTCCACTTAGGTTGCCCATCTGGGACCCGTGCGAAGTGTTTGGGGACCACATATGGGCCCTAGATGGGCACCCCATGTGAAGCCCATGTACAAGCCCATGAAGGACCCATATAGGTCCCATATATATATATATATATATATATATATATATATATATATATATATATATATATATATATATATATATATATATATATATACACACACAGTAAGAACAGAATTTAATCGTCCAAAGTAATTTTTGCATTTTATTTTGCTAAAACCTGCTTTTATCTTGATTATTGATGAAAACAACTGAAGAACTTACAAATATTCCATTTACAACAGTTGGAGCCATTGTAGATAAATACAAACAATATGAAACGTTTGAAATTCGTACTGGACAAGGATGAAAGCTGAAGACAACCTCACGAGATGATAGAGAAATTTTAAGAAAGATTAAAAAAAATTGGTTTGAAAGTGCAAAAAATATAGAAAATGATCTGAAAAATTTAACAGGAAACACAATTTCACTAACATCAATTAAAAATCGCATTTATAAAGCAGGGTTTAGTGGATGTATAGCTTGGAAGAAAACCGTTTTTAACAAAAAATCATATGAAGAGAATAAAGAATTTTGAAAAAAAGTTATTTAATGCCAGCATCATTTTGGAAAAAAGTACTTTGTTCTGATGAATCCAAGTTTAATTTAATAGAATCAGATGGTGTACAGAGAGTTAAATATGGTGGTGGAAGTGTAATGTTATGAGGTTGTATGACATGGAATGGTGTTGGTAAACTAGAATTTATTGATGAAACTATGAATGCTGATTTGTATAACAATATATTGAAACGAAATTTAAAATCTTCTGCTAAAATTCTTAGATTGGGAAACAGTTTTTTGTTTCAACAAGACAATGATCCAAAACATACTGCTAAAAAAACTAAAACCTTTTTTGATGAAGATGGCAAGAATTTAGAATGGCCTTCACAGAGCCCAGATTTGAATCCAATAAAGCATTTATCGATTTTATTAGATAAAAAATAGGTAATAGAGCATTTACGAAAAAAGAAGATTTAAAGAAAGCTGTTGTTAAATCATGGTCTAATATTGATAGTAATCAAATCAAATGTGTGATAGAATCAATGCTTAAACGTTTCTTAGATGTAATTAAAGCAAAAGGAGAACTAACTAAATATTAAAGTATATAAACAAGATATAAAAACTTGAAACCGTTTCTTAGATATTCTAACAAACTGGTATTTTTTTTTAGCTTTAACCTAAAAAGTTTTTCTTATACAATTATTTTATGTGCAAGTGTTTTTATGCCCTTCTTTTTGTTTCAATTTCTTAACCAAGTAATTCAAAAGCATAAAGACAGATTTAACAATTTTTTTGAAGGTTTTTTACCAAATAAATTATTGGAGAAAAAAAAAGTTCTTTATAATTACTGCATGATGCAGTATTTTATTCAAAGATGTTAATTCTGTTCTCACTGTATATATATATACATATATATATATATATATATATATATATATATATATATATATATATATATATATATATATATATATATATATATATATACATATATATATATATATATATATATATATATATATATATATATATATATATATATACACATATATATATATATATATATATATATATATATATATATATATATATATATATATATATATATATATATATATATATATATATATATAAGGTAAGTATGGGTATTAAGGCCCGGCGGGAAATAAGGCCCACTAATCCAAACTTAGGGAAAAAATAAATTGTGAAACTTTTTTTCGACATTAAAATATTAGAGTTTTCTGGTTTTATCACTGGCAGCAAAAAAAAATCAGCATTTCTTTACTGCGCGTTCGACAAAGCAAGATTACTTTGTTAGTTTCGTCAAAAATTGCTTAAGTCTAATTTTTAAGATACGTGTTTTTACATTTTAAAATATTTTATAAAGCTTCTATTTTTTTCAATTGCATTTATTTGCATTAAGTACTTATTCGTTATCATTACTCATCATGTAATATTTATGCAAGTGTTGAAACAAAAGGATACATTATCGATAAACGTAACAGGTTCAAAGCGGGTAATAAGGCCCACTAAAAATCGGGTGAATATATCGACTGAATCTGGTCCTTCACCAGCTTCAGTCACCCAACCCAGTCCCTCAACAGTTTCAGTCGATCAACCTGAAATTAATTATAATGCAAGTTTCAATGATTTAATGCCGAGTCCTGCTAAAAAGAAAAATATGGCTATGGTCGGTCGCAAAAAAAGTTTTAACTATGTTGCTAAAGCCCTAACGAAAGAAGATTTTCAATCTTCTACTTCTAAAGCTGTTAATAATAAGAATAAGGGCAAAGGAAAAGCAAATGTTTCTAAAGACCTAAAAAAAGATTATTCTCAATCTTCCACTTCTAAAGCTGTTAATAAAAAGAATAAAGGCAAAGGAAAACCAAGTGCAAAGAAAAGTAAGTCTGTAAGTGTAGATGTGAATGATTGGTTTTGTTTGTTATGCCAGCAAAAGTCTGTAGAAAGTATGCGACAATGTTGTAAATGTAAAGTATGGTACCACGAGGCGTGCATGGAGTATGATTCTGAAGATGAGGAAGACTTAGTATGTCCATTCTGCAAAGAATAATGTTTTTCTTTGTAACATTTCTTTATTGAATTTTTTAATTTTCTGTTGTTATTCACTGTTGTATAAAAAATTGATTCTTTTAAAGTATATAAATATGCAAGATTACTTATTATTTTATAAATGTGAGATAAACTATGCATTAAAAAAATGTTTCCAAACTTTTTTCTGGTTTTTCTTTATTTATTTTTTGTATTTTTTACATGGGCCTTATTACCCCCATAAAGGGTTAATAAGGCCCAATTAAGGTATGTTACAAAAACATGAATAACTTTTGTTATAATTATTTCCTCAATATGCAGATAAGATTTTTACATCAAGGAATGATTAATCTTAAGCAGCAATTGAAAATATTTTTTTAAACTTAATTTTTAAAGCCTAAATGACCAAAAGTCTGTTAGGTGGGCCTTAATACCCATACTTACCTTATATATATATATATATATATATATATATATATATATATATATATATATATATATATATATATATATATATATATATATATATATATATATATATATATATATGTATATATATATATATATAAGGTAAGTATGGGTATTAAGGGTATTAATATCATATCATATCATAATACATATAAGTACATAGACATATAAAGTAACATATAATAATTATATAATTGAACTTACTTGTTATTTTAAAATATATATATGTAATGTTATAATATTTATTATGATATTTATTATTCGTATCATTATACATATTATAATATCACACATAATATTAGTTGTGTACGTGTGTGTGTGTTATAAAAACTGTGATTTAATTTTTAGTAAAACTTTAACAGTTTAGTAAAACGTAATCAAGAACTATAGCGGTTTTTTACTGATGTTGAAGGAAAACTGGAAACTAGTGAATAAAAACTTCTGTAATATCTGTAAAAAGGACTTCTGTAATATCTGCAAAAAGGAGTACAAGATTATTGATAAATCTACTTCTGGAATAACTCGTCACACTCAGGTGGCACACCCGGTGAAATGGGAGCATATCAGGAAAACGAAGTTAGAGTGAAAAAGAAAAAGAGATGATGGCTATCTTCAATTGAAAAGAATTATACAGAGGGCTACTACGAAGAAGAGCTTGGAGAAGGAAGTCCTAAAGATTTTAGCAGAAGTATCAAGGAGCTGAAGCTAAGTGGTAAAAGTTCAATTACCAACTACACAAAATACAAACAATCAGATTTGTCACAGTTTAAGGCTGATATGGAAATTATAGTGTTTTCGGCAACAACCAATAGTGCTTTCAACCTTGTCGAAACGGATTCATTTAAGCGTTTGATCCATTATTTCTATCCCAAGGTAAAGTAATAAGAAATAACGAAGTCTAAAATTCAATACAATATTTTTCAATTAAATTGTTAGCTTTACCAATAATTTTTTTGAATTTCAAATACTAAAGATTAAGAGCATTAAATAGCGAAAATTAACGACATTTTAAATGTTTTAGGTGACTCCAAAACAAAAGGTGAAGTCCAAAATAACATTTTCGAGAAACCGTTTGCCACTTCTTTACGCAAATCTTAAGCAAGCTGTTGATGAGTTGTTTATAAAAAAATTGCCAACGTGTCGCGGGTTTGGGTTTTTTACAGACATCTCGAAACTACGATCCCTATATGAGCCTATCACTTCACTATATTGAGAATGACTTCAAATTGAAGAAGTTTGTTGTTCATTGTACTTACTTCAATGGCAGTCACACTAGAGAAGCTTTTGCTAATAGATTGTCAGAGTAAGTTTAATTAAATTATTAATTATTAATGTATTTAATAGAGTATTGCCTTTTTATTCAATAAATTAAATTTGTAATTTATCTTTATTTACACTAATTTACATATTTTCTTATTTACAGCATTTGCACTTTTAAAATATTTAATATATTTTTAGCAGTGTCATTTTAAATCTTATTTTATCAACATTGCATTTTTTTTTAAATTTAAACCATTAAGATCAACAAGACTATTGGCAGATGTATAATGAACCTGCTGCAGAGGTGAAACTTAAATAATGGTAAAACCATAGATGCGTTTTTTGACCGAGATCACAGAACAAAAATGATAAAAAGTTCTGTATTCAAAAATAAACGGAGGTCCAAACTTAAATAATCAACATGTCAGTAAAATTATTACATATCATAACAAATAAAATTATGTCCAAGGAAATGTATGCTCGGTGACATACTGACAACTTAATAAGCAAATGTTTATTTTTTAGGAAAGGATGTTGAAAAGTTGGCACAATGTATTCCATCTCCAGAACAAATGGATCTTGATAAAGAAATCTTGCCTGTTTTGTTGCGATTCAAAGAAGTTTCAGAAATGCCATCTGCAGAGTAAGTTATAACTATACAACTATACAAAATTGCGTTAACTGGGTCATGACTCTATATTTGAAATTAGAGAAAACCAACTTGATTGATGTTTGTTCTGCAAAAAACTCTTTACGAGCTTATGCTAAAAGATTTATCGGAACGTTTTCCACTTTAGGGTTCGAAAAAAAAAGGTTTACGCTGTTAGCTCACTCTTTCAACCATTTTTTAAAGGTGAGTGTATTGCAGTTCTTAAAATAATTCATTTAACAAATAATAACTATACTAACAAACTATTAATCAACTTTTTTTTTAAATAAGAGCATGCTTTGACCGGGTTGATACCAAAATGGAACTTGAAGATGTCAAAAAGGAAATTGTATACTCACATAAATCCTATATCGACTGGCAAAATAAAGTTCGAACACAAACTGTTACCGATGAAGTTGACGAAGACAATGAGATCATGAGATTTTGCTCCGATTCTGCTGTTGCAGCAGCAGCTAAATTTGCTGTCAGTATTAAGTGCAAGAGCGATATTGAGATAGAATGGGACACTTATATGTCTACGAATAGATTAAAAACAGACAAATGGTGCAATGCATTAGAATGGTGGAAAAATAAGAAGGAAATAATTCCTTTACAAGCTTGACGGTGGTTGTGCATACCCATTTCCTCTACAAACTCTGAAAGTGTCTTCTCAGCAGGCGGGCAAATTTTTTCAACCCGAGTCTGTTGACAAGTTGATTTACACCCAGCAGAACTTCGATCAGGTGAAACTCATTGATAAAAAAAACTTCGATCAGGTGAAACTCATTGATAAAAAAAACTTTACAAAAAATAATAGAATAAATCGTAATTTCGCGGTGGGACAGTTTATTTCTTAAAAACAATTTTTAAAGTTTTTGCGGCCAAAAATTAATAAATTATTCATTGTTTCTTTTTTAACATGACCTTTAAATTACTGTCATGTTAAAAAGTAACATAACTTTTTTTTTCTTTCCTATAAAAACAGGTTACAATCCAAAAATGCCGTCTGTGATCCGACCTTCCTGAGGATCATTCAGTAGAAGGTGCAATAGGTACTGATACTGATCGGGTTCAATTTACTGTTATAAAGTAAATATGAACCTTCATAATTCCTAATTTCTTGTGGTGTTATTATACGAGAATATTAAACATAATAAAGCGTTGATTTTTTCATAAAATAAAGTTTAAAAAATCGAATTACGTTAAACTTGTATGAAAATTTTGAAAAATTCATAGAAATGTAGAGAATAAATCTATTTCATTTCTGCTTGGTTTTTTCGGAATTTCTCGCCATTTAACGAGTCTCGTCTCGCCTGATTTTTCAACAATAAAATATTTCCCGTTACCGTTGTTTTTTCTCATTCTAATTTTAACTGATTTCTTGTTACTGTTTAAAATAAGTCCGAGATACAACAGCTTATTCCTAGCCGACCATTTTTCTTGTTAACCTCCTGCCACCATGTCGGAGAGTTTCACATAGCCGTAGCCTTAAAAAAACTATTAAACCGGAGAATAAACTGTCATAAAACCATAAAAGGTTAGAAAATAGTAAGGTAAAGATAAAACTAATTCACTTTAAAATACCTTAAACAAAATGTAAAGTTTCTAATTTTAAAATTACTTACACTAGTATATATTTGTAAAAAATATATACAAACGCGGGAAAAAATCAGACCATTAGGTGAAAATTAACAAATATGGAGCTGTTTCACACGTCATGAATTGCATGAAAATCTAGTTTCATTACTCTAAAATCAGGCAGGCTTTTATTCTGAGTAATAAAATACTCAAAGAGATCAAAAGAATGGTTGACTACATTTCTCTTTCAAGGAAATCGCGGTTTTTGACCTGCGATTTTTCTGATTCTACAATTTTTAAGGCAAAACTTAATTTCATAAGTTTTGATATTTTGGACTCATTTTTTAAGAATTATTTATATCATAAAGTAACAAATTGTTTAAAAACAATGGCTTGGAAAATGATTTTGATGTAAAATTAAAAGAAAATAACTCTAAACCAATTTTTTTATCGTATGACAGACTTTTCTTAAACTCAGTAGAAATATAGTAAAAATAAAATCGATAGAAATAGCACTTGGATTTTATCTTGTCAAATTTAAATGTAATAAGTTTTTAGCAGTGTCATTTTAAATCTTGTTTTATCAACATTGCATTTAAACCTTTAAGGTCAACAAGAATATTGGCAGATGTATAATGAACCTGCTCCATAGGTGAAACTTAAATAATGGTAAAACCATAGATGCGTTTGGTGCTGGCTTTAACATCTTTTGACCGAGATCACAGAATAAAAGTGATAAAAAGTTCTGTATTCAAAAACAAATGGAGGTCCAAAAAGATGTAAAAACGGATAGTATCAAAACTGAAATCCTTCTGAGAGCAGTTTTTATTGATAAAGACCAGCCACTAGGTCTTGAGTCGTATATTTCACCAGACTACTGGTTAATTTTTAATATTCTAGGTCATAGTTTGGGAAAATGCCTACAGATGAGACTCTCTCAGATATTTTGGATAGAATGAGTTCCAAAACTTTTAAAATCTTTCAAAGTTGCTAACAACTCATCAGAATTCACAGCAAAATCGTAAATCTATTAATCATAGTTTAAGAAATTTATTTCTCAAAACAAGAAGTATATTTTTGTTTTTTAAAAATAAATTGCAGGGTAGGATAATTATTTCTTAAAATAAGAAACGTATTTCTTATTATAAGAAAAATATTTCGCAATAAAAAACTCATTTTGCTGTGCTTACAGTAAAAAATTTTCGAGATATTGTAGAGCGTGTGATGAGCATGGAGACACTTCATAAGCTACTTCAAATAAAGAGTTCTTGTAAAGAGCTATTTAGAAGAAGAGTGGATTCATAAAGCTAGCTACGGCGACTACTTTCTTGCTCTCTTGTTATTGAATGGTTCTAATAATTTGAATTTTGATCTGATACCAAACTGCAAACTCTGAACCTTAAAAGTATGCTTAAAAAATTATTATTTTACATTTTTTTTTGAGATATTTGTCTTAAGCTGAAAATTTATATGTATATAAATATTTATTGTACATTTACAGCGTTTCCACGCTGAATTCAAGAGACCTGTGGCAGTAACTGATACAGCATTTTTTGGTAATATATTTGTATATTTATACTTATGTTAAATGATTATGCTTCTTAAAAAGTTGCAACGATTGGAAACTGGGAACAAGAAAGCCCTAAAATATTATCTCCCTGCCCAAAACGTAGGAGCAGCAAGTTGACGAAATAATTTTTTTGCTATTCTTAACTAAATTTATGTACATCGATAAATTTTAATTATTGTTTTACAATCTCTAAGCGTTCAAAAATTATGACCATATAAAATATGAAACCCCCTTAAATTGAGGGGGGCTTAAACTTTATATGGTCATTATTTATGAACGCTGAAAGATATTATTATGAAACTTAAAATTTATTGATGAATATAAACTTACTTAAGAATAGCAAAAAAATTATTTTACCAACTTATTGCTCTCACGTTTGGGGCAGGGGGGATGAATTTTTAGGTTGTTTTTTTGTTTCTAGCCTCCAATCATCGCCAAATAATCATCATAAGAATAAACATACAAATGCTTGGAGTTTGCGCAATGTCTGCTAGCTATTCGATGTTTACTCTGGCCTTGTTTTCGACATAAAGCAAGCGTAAACTTCCAAGTTAAATACTTTTCTGCGGTGCTCTGTGATGCAATCATTAGGGCTTCTCGGAGCACCTAATATAACCACAGAAAAATTGTGTATATATATTTTTTTATAACATTGATACGTTTTGATCTAGTTTAGTTTACAAAAAAAGATCGAAAGTTCTTTACCCAATCTTTTAAAGAAACCATTTTGGATTTGGATTTGTTTGATCCAAGGCTCCAGTAATAGTATTTTTTTTAAAAAAATCATAATTTGATGCCAAAATGATATAAAAATCATAAAGTTTGTCGCATGACTGGAAAAAACCTCAAAAATCAACAAAAAATCACTTTATAATAGCCAAGCGTTAATTTATCTTAATCAGTGAAAGATAAGTACAACATATGTCTTAAATTATTAAGAACAGTGTTTTTTTTGGCACAGGAACACATTAGGAAAATATCGTTGAACAAATTAACAGGATTTGACATCAGAATCTATTCGCGCCAATGCTTGGATATAAATATGACCTCTACGTCACTCATTAGGCACTACGAATAAAAAGTGGTAGTCGAAAAAAAAATTATAGGATTTGCTAATAATATATCTACAAAAATTGTTTCTTATTGACTTCGTTGAATTAAGCGCATAACCTTGGTTTATTTTTATAACAAGTGGTTTTATTGCACAGCGTATGTTACCTACTGTTTTGTTAATAATTGACGTATGGCAAAAATTTAAGGCCACGGCTACATGTGGTAACATGTAGCCGTGGCCTTGGCTTTGGCCTTGCTTCTTTTGGCTTTGTTAACAACTCCGCTTCCAATATTAAACTTATTTTAATATCAATTGTATTCATTTATTATATTAAGTGATATACAATATATCAAGTGATTTTATAGCAATTAAGAAGAAAATAAATAATGAACAACAAAACAAATAAAGTGGTTATGTTCAAAACAACAATGCTAATAAAACGGTTATGTTCGACAAAATAAATAAACAGTGAGATCATGACGTAATGTTTATTTTGAATCATTATGGACATTTTTGTTTGCACAATTTGTTTGGAATAACTGTATGTTGGTATTAGTGGTATGGTTGATGCGAGCCGTAAACTTCATAAAAAAAGAATGGAAAAAAAAAGTTCTTATTTCATTTAAGGGATCATCCATAAATTAGGCAACGCTTAATTTATTTATAAATCAAAAGTAGGAGATCTTAAGCTCTTTTACGCGGTAACTTCCATTAAACTTAATGCGCTATTATGATTTTTCATTTACTTAAGGCTCTGCGAAGGAAAACTGTGATCTTTTTTGTTTTGTTTATTAGTGAAATTTAGTTCTCTGTGACAAGACCTGAAGGTCTTCTTTAAGTATCCACGTTCTTTATTTATTTATTTTCATTTCTTTAAGGTATCTTTAGTTGTAATTTTTCTTTTAGTTTCATCTGTCTCTTTAATAATGTATTAAATATTGTAACAAGGAACAAAAAAAAAAATTATAAGTTTATTTAAAAAATATTGTTTTATTTTAAAATTTCAAAGTTTGTTACTACCTTATAAAATGGCGCATCACCTATTCTATTTGAATACACTTTTATTATTCCAAAACTATTTTTCAGTCTTTTTACGGTTTAGATATAAGTAGTTTTTAAAAAAGGACATCCGTATTCAAGATAACAATTATAAATAACATTATTTTTGGTAATTGGTTGTGCAAAAAATCAAGCAGCACCAGCTGCTTTGATTGACTTATATTTATAAATTTATAACTAGTTAACATATTCAAAATATTAATATAAATGTATTATGTAAATATATAATAGGAGTAATAGTAATAATAGTTTACGCTGTGTTGAATAGACCCAGCGAATGTGTTGTTGCGCACCCATTTGTTACAGTATTACAGCAGTTATGTTTGATTGCTGCTCAACCATTAGGAGCTTTTTTTGCTGTTACAACTTCCATTGAAAGTGAATTCCATGCATCAACAATTTTGTTAAAAAGAAAATGCCCCTTTTAATAAAAAGGAGCATTTCCTTTTTAACAGAATTGCAGCTTTATAAGTCTTAAAGCAATACCCTCATAAATAGTTATTAATGATTGGGAAACTTTTTTCAACATTTATTTTGTCAATGCACAAATGATTTTGCAATATGATTGTAGAAAGACTGTTAAATTAGCTCTATTAATAAATAGTCTTTGTAACTATGTCGTAAATTTAGAAGTTGAGAGTTTTGATTGCTTAAATAACAGTTTGATTTTGGCTGTTTATACAGAGAGGACCTAATAAGTTTGAAATCCATAAATGCAACAGAAAAGACTTAAGAACTTTTTATTGATAGTAAAAGCAGAAGTGATAAAAGTAATAAAGAAAACTTGCTGACATTGAGAGAAGACCTAATCGATGGGCTATTAAATGTTCAGTATTTTAATAAGAGAAAAAGTTTGATGAATAAAAGTTTTTAGTAGGGACAGATACAGCAAAATAATGAGACTTTGCTGAATGACAAGTCAAGCAAGAATGAGTTATAGTTGATGAACTAAAGATGATACCTCCTTTGAGTAGCAATCATGATAGAAATTGTAGAAAACAGAATGAGATGCAACTTTACAACATTCGGAGAGAGATTCAAGCTTGGCAGATATAATGGATCTAACTACATTTACAATGCATTTGGACCTTGCCTAAATTAGAAAGAGCATCGTTAGAAGAACCAGCACAAATATGACAGCAGTATTACATACAGGGATGAATAAGAGATTTATAGAGACCGAGAATGGAATCACGAGTAAAAAATTGTTGAGCACGTTAAAGAGAAGCAACCTTAGCAGATGAAAATTTACCCAGTGGGCACCAAGATGTCTATTAGACATCTCAACAACGTCCCAGACTGGTGTTTAAATGCCATCTAAAAGAAATCTCAATGTTAACCATTTTTAGACGTCTGAATTCAGATGTCTTTGAGACATCTCATATCAATTATCTGTGAGACACCTCAAATTAGTAATCTTAAAGACGGCTACTACGTTAACACCTTTTAGACGTCTGAATTCAGATGTATTTGAGGTAAATACATCTCAAATTAGTCATCTGTGAGACTACTACCTATCAAATGTCTTCAAGACACCTCAAACTAGTAATCTTAAAGACGGCAACTACGTTAACACCTTTTAGACGTCTAAATTCCGATGTATTTGAAGCATCTCAAATTAGTCATCTGTGAGACTACCAACTATCAGATGTCTTCGAGACACCTCATTTCAGTTATTTGCTTATAAAAGCGGCTAATTTGCTTTACAAAGGTTACAAAAATATTAAAACATTTGGACTAAATTAGTGTTATGCAAAATAAATATTAGACACCTTATACCAGTAATTTGGAAGACGGCTAATTTGCTTTAAAAAGGTTACAAAAATATTAAAACATTTGGACCAAATTAGTGCTATGTAAAATAAATATCAGATGAGTACTTTATATTCTAAAGATGAAACGCATTATTTCAAAAACATGCAATACACATATATTAGAAGGTGTAATACAATAAAAACAAATTAATTGTTATTAACATCCTTTTACTGATAGAAATGTGTCATTCAAGAGGTTCTTTTCAAATTCCATAAACTCATCGGTCGTGTTCACCATGTCCATGTCTTAAATCAAGGAGCAGTTAATTGGGCTACTTATTGAACTGTTTCCAACTCTGCTCCCGTTGTTGCGCATCCAACTAAGAACCTTGCGTTGAAAGGAAAGAATTGAGCGCTAGAAATCTGGAAACCAAAGAAAATATATTTTAAAAATGGATTGCTACATAGTTACAAATTTTAAAACTTAACATAGCCTTTATGATCTTTTCAAACTTTTAAACATTGCATCAATTTGAGATGAACTGTTTTTTAAGAAACACTAAAACAAACTAAGCGAAAAATCAATGTCATACTCACTTGATTTTGACATAGGTACAAATTCCTTATCTTCCTCATCTTCCAAACCATCGTCAGACATGCTTACTACAACAAGAAAAAAGTCGTATTCTAATCAACTTCAAAAAAGCAAGTTCATAAAACAGTGTTCAAGGAAAACTTAGTTGTTACTTTTAAAAGTAAAATGGTACCAGCAGATACATCAAAAAATGGTTTCTTTTGTTTTTGAGGTATCTTCTGGCGTACTTCACTATCATCACTTTCAAAATCAGAAAAAATAACAGGTCTTTTTTTCTTGCGTTCTTTTCCCCTTGATTGATAATGTGCAAGTAATTGTGGTAAAGACACCTTCTGATCACAGTTTTTCTCAATTTTTTTCCGTCATTGCTACTATCAGCTGCTGTAGTGTAGTTGCAGGTCATGCATTCTTCCTTGTCAGCTAGAAAAATGAAAAGTCCTCATTTTGTCATAATAGTATATCAAAACGAGGCCCAAGGATTAAAGATTTATGATACAAACCTGGGTATACGTCTTGGATTTAAACCCAATCATTAGTGAAAATAATTTTCACTCTCAAATTTTTAATAGTTATAATCCAGATTATAGATTGTTACAATAAAAACTGAAAAGACATTTGGAATCCCAACACTCGTGAGAGGTTAAATGAGCCATAACAAACAAATTTTGTTAAATTTCAAAATACTTACAATTTGTCAATTTGATTTTTATTATAGAGTAGTGTCTCCAGTCATCTTTTGGAACATAGAAGTATTTCACCTTCAATCCAAATGTATAGAACTACATCTTCCATGAACTTTCCATCCTCTTCCCACACAACAAGAGACCACATTTTTATGTATACTATACTACAAATAGTTGTAATTTTTCTTTATAAGAGAGTGAAAGTAAATTATTAAGGTGAGTCTATAATGAAATATGACTGCATCAAATGAGTAGAGTTAGACAACATACAGAAAGAATTATTTGTGGAGATCACAACAAACAATCAACAACTATTAAAAACAAAGTAAAAAACAACTATTTCTTTAGGGTCATTTCGGATAAAGCGAGCCAATAAAACTAAAATCAGTGTGTATTAATAACTATGTGAGATATCTTAATACTTCTTGTACTAGAAAACTCTATAACAGATACCTAAACTATGATATAATGTAAAGTGAGCCACACAAATATAAAGTGAGCCAAGTAAACTATATATGATAC
The DNA here is from genome assembly GCF_038396675.1 of Hydra vulgaris. Classification (NCBI taxonomy): domain Eukaryota; kingdom Metazoa; phylum Cnidaria; class Hydrozoa; order Anthoathecata; family Hydridae; genus Hydra; species Hydra vulgaris. The sequence continues at coordinate 38,083,928 of NC_088932.1, read as the reverse complement.
ATAGGAAAGGCTCGCTTTATATTAACAAATTTATAAAGTGAGCCACCATTATTGGTAAAGCGAGCCAATAGCTTATATGATTATTCTAAAGTGAGCCATATAGCTTTTATTTCAGACAAAAATTTACAAAATTGGAAGTATTATTACAAATAATATTTATTATATTAATATTAACTTTATTACCTACGATATAGTAAACTGGTATTAAAAGTTTGCAAACATTAACCTCAAATGCATACAATGCAAAAAATATAAAGAACAAAAGCAATATAAAATGTCAGCGACTAGTCTAATAAAAATAATACTGCTAAAGCTGCAGATAAATGATGCAGTACAAAATGCAAAATATCAAGTCTTAACTAGAGTTAATTTACTTAGTTGTTGTTTGAACACAATCAGCACATAGTTGTCCACGCACGGTTATTTTGATACAGCTTTCATGTAACCAATCACGGCACGCGTCACACTCAATCCATTCATCATCAATGAGAGGATCAGTTGCTTCACCATATGCAAACCCACAATATTTGCAAATGTCCTCTTCTTTTTGTTTCTTTTCTTTTTTGGATTCTTTCTTTTTCTTTATAACCTTCTGTTTAACAGTTTTCTTCTGTTTCTTTTCTTTGCTGGTCTCTTTCTCTTTAGCTGCTTTTTTTGTTATTGGTTTGGTTCTTTCTTGAATAAATGCTACATTTTCTTCTGATGTCAATTCATAAGATGGTGGTTTCTTACGTGGCCGACTGCTTTGTGGTCGATCTCTGTGTGGCACTGGCATCAAGTTTTCGAAAGACACATCGAGGTCTGCTTGTTCAATTGACACAATTGCATTTTTATCAGTGGTAGGTAAACAAGTACTACAGCAATATCAGTATTGACATGTTGCTCATGCTGCTTATCTAGGCGAGTATTAGAATTAGATGCATTAATATTATCTTTATTAGCTGTATCAACAAGTTTAGCACTAGAACTATTTGAAATATCTGGCAATTGCATTTCATTCAGATTAATTATGTCGACGGATTCGGTCACAGAAATCAACTGCAAATTCATAGCTGCATTAGGTACAGGTGGCTGTTCAATACTCGATCGCAGTGGCAAACAAGAATTTTCAATATTTGACAACATATTGGGCTGAGAATCCAATGGCTCGGTTTACCTGAATGCCCTTGGCTCGGTTTATCTAACAGTTATGCAAAACCGAGCCAGGTTGAAAATTCGATTAAAAAACTTTATCATCGCTCAAATACATATCAACACTGTATTTTTTGAAATAGTTTCTCATATTACTAATATTACAATCATATTTACTATAAATAGTGTCAAATATGAAATACTCACTTTTCTTAATTGAAGCTAAACAAAATATAAGGTCTTAAAGCAAAAAAACGTTTTGTTACTACTCGAATGATTATAATTATACCACCGCGAAAATAATTGCTTAGCAACTGTTTTTAAAATATTCATTAGACTTTAAAATGAATAACTAATATTAAATAAATTGTTATAAATCGAAAGCATAATTTGATTTCGTAAAATTGCAATATTTAGGCGACCGGCTCGCTTTATCCGATGGCTCACTTTATCCGAAATGACCCTACTATTTATCTTAAGAATTTATTTATTCACCTATCTATTTACGAATAACAAAATAATAGTAATATTGACTCAATTAAATAAAGCAACAACTCCAGTTGAAAAAGATAATCAAAAAGTTCAAAATAATCAATCAAAAAACATAGATTTGAAAGTTTTTATTTAACAAAGTAACGACACTACAAATTATAAACACTATAAATGGAAAATATATAGTAACATAATAATGTTAAATTAAAATTATTTGATGAACAAACTAGAAAAAATATATCATTACACAATCAACAATTATATTAATGTTTGATGGAGTAATTTTTATTATTACAAAGTGTTTTCATTTGGGCTTAAAAAAATGTACCCAATTTTAATATTATTGTACAATGTGAATGCAAATTTGAAACAGGAATTAAAAGGTTATTTCTTTTACTATGAGGAAATTTTAAGTAAAAACTTTGCATTTTATTCAAAATATTGTAACATATTCTTTGAGAACTAACAGAAAATGTGATAAGGGAAAAGTGAAATCAAAATCAATATTGTTACTTTATACTAAATTTTAAACAACCTACGATAGCTTTTAACAAATGTGCAGTAGCAGATACAACAAAAAACTACTTCTGTGGTACTTCATGCGAGCAACTTTACATGATAATTCTGCAGTGTTTAAAACAACTGATTTGAAAGACAAACTGTTAAAATCTTTTATCACTGATATGTTTAATTCTTTAGAATTTATTGGTGATACAAAGAAGTTTTCACATTTTGCCAATTTAAAGGTATCACACTGGAAATGATCATCGTCGATCTTTCGTCGCACGATTACAGATTTTCCTTTCTTTCTCAACAAAAAAAAAAAAGAATCTCGTTCTCTGAAATTTTAGGTCCAGCAATGTGCACTGATTTCTGCAATCCGGTTTCTGAAAATTGTTTCGCTACTTGTGCAATTGGGTTGTTCGCATTTTTTACTATTTTTTTGATTGATTTCATAAAGTTTTTAAATGAGAATGCTGAAATTTCATTTAGCGACTTAACTGAAAATTCAACATCTTCATGCAAGTGTACTAGGACATGTATATTGTACAAAGTAAAGGCTGGACTGTACAAATCTTTAGCGCTCATAACAAAAAATATCAGTAGACCCCTAGCCAAATTATGATAATAGTCTCTAAAAATTTTGTTTGAATTACAAAATATACTAATAGCAATATGCAAAACAAGAAAATGTTGTTATTTTTTTGGTATGACAAATTTTAAAACCAATGAACCAGTGTACAATAAGAATGACCTAAACTCAGTTGCTTTCCAACGATCTAAATCAGCTAATGTACGTGGTTTTCGTACAAAATTGGATGGTAAATTTCCACTGAGCTCTATTAATTTACAGTTAATTGTTTGAATTTGCACATTGACAACCGACATATACGTGGACCTTGTTTCAGAAATGTCAACAATCTTTTTACAGCGCCAAGAAATGCGAGGTGCATAGTATCCAAGGGGAATTGATAAATTGGTGCTATTATGGGAATTAATGGAGAGCGACCAGTTTGATGAACACCTGCATATGCAAACCACTTAAAGTCTGCTGTTGTTCGAAGATCTCTCAAATTTGTACAATTAAAAACAACTCTATGTTGAACATATGCGCCAACAAACTTATACCGTTCACAAGAATTGTAACCTGTGTGGTTTACGATACACTTTAGGAATGAACGAGCAGCTGCATCACAAACAAAATTCTTCAAAAAAAGAGAAAAACGTTTTTCATTTATAATAACTGTTCCAGCTAAATTTTCAAATTCTGCAATGAATTCACTTAGGAATTCATGTACACTGTCTGGCTTACTCTTACCAGAAAACAAAGAAATTATAAAAAGGTTAAGACAACCAAAATATCCCAATATCGGCCAAAACTGAATTCCAGTGGATTTGAAGAGTGGTAAACCATCCACATTTATGAGTAAATCAATGCTATCGTTATTATTAAAATACTCTGGATTTTCTAGCATGCACTTTTCAATACCCGCTTGTATACCAAAATGTATAAAGCTACCTCCACATTTTTCTATTTCATGGGATGTTCTTGGAGTCTTTAGCAAAGTTCTTAAATCTTTAGGCAATGATGGGTGCCCATTCTTTTTTTATATTTTTAGCAAACCATTTATAAGTACACGTGAGCAGTTATTTCCACTAATGAGTCGACTTAATTTCGTTTGAAAAGCATGTGTATTTGGAATGTCGCCATCAGAGGTATGTGATGAAGACAACACAACTTCTTCATATCCAAAGTCATTGCTATCATCAAAGACAAACTGTTTAATACTATCACTGCTTTGACATAAATCATCTCTTACAGAGAAATGATTTGCCTCAAATTCAACATTTTCAGCGGAATGATTTGCCTCAACTTCAAAATTGTCACTCCCAATATAGTGACCTTTTTTCTGTCACGATATTTTCTCATATAAGTTCTCATGTAAAGTGTATTGTTATCTTTCCGCATTGGCATAATTATTTTTCTAAATATTATATATTCTTGAAAAAGTGAGTAAGGGGAGACCGGGGCTAGTTGCAACAGCGGTAAGTTGCAACAATGCGGTTTAAAGAATGGTTTTTATATATTTTTCCTGATTTTTTTTTATAAAACATATATATAACTTTAACACGTCAGCTGTAAAAAACTTTCAGTTATTAAATAAAAATTTCAGAATTTATTGATTTTTTTTTTTCGATATAAAATTCTAAATTTCGTTTTTGAAGTTTTTTTGTGTTTTACTTTAAACTTAGAGATATATGACCATAATAAAGTGATGGTAAGTTAAAAAAATCTTTTTCAAAACAAGATAAGCTAAAAAAAAATTTTTTTAAATATAAATATTTATATACAATGATTAGAGTGATTATGATGCCAATGGGGTAAGTTGCATCAAATTGCTTGGGGTAAGTAGAATCATAAATTAGCTGCGAGTTTTGTTGATTTTACGCACTTTACAAGTTTTTTCTAAAATAATGAACGCTTTTTTATAAAAAAGCGCACCGTGACTCAGGACGTTCAAAAAAATTAAATAAAATTTGACATAAAGTGTAAATAAATAATGTTATATATCAAAATAATATTTTTTGGGTCAAAAATTTCAAATTTAATGATCAATTTTTTTTTTACGCGCAGCTTCGACGCGTATAATGCGCGTATGCGCGCGTTAAAGGTGACTATACGCGGACAAAAAAGATTTTCTATAAGTTTTAGAATCTTCAAGACTAACACATTATCTTGATAAACTACTCTACTTGATAATGAAAAAAAAAAAGGTTTTAAAAGGATGTTGATACATAGAGAAAAAAAAAAATATTTTGTTACATTTATTTTATTATTTACATAACAACTAGTTTAATATCTTCGTCTGGTAACGATTTTACTCGATAGCTCTTATGTTTTCTAAAAGATATGCTTGATACTTTTGGATCTGATCTTACTAGAAGGTAATGCATCCGATTCATCATTGTGTTTAACCTTGATATTTTTGCCGTGTGCTAAAGTCTAGAATTTCTTATCTTTTTATTTAAACTCTCCAACGCATCTTCCGAATATACCCCGATTGGTAAAGGTAATTTATGTGATATAGAAGAACTATGCAGTAGCAGTTTATGTACAGTAGGAGGCATAAGATACCAGTCGTATAAACTCACTACACGTTTAGCTGTTTCAGTGCAGTATAAATCTAATTCATTGATATTAGTAGGATATCCATAAGATATGGTTATGTTAATATTATGCATAATATTATGCAATTTTTCAATTATATTACAACCAACTTTAGTAATTTCAAAAAAAACTTCACTATTTTTAAATGCTCTTCTGGCAATATTGCCGTCATTGGTATTTCCAGACCCAGTTTTAGGCATGTCAACATATAGGTTTAATCGTTTTCTGAAGAGTACCTGAATCTATTTTTTTTAACTCTACAGATAACTTTTCCTTAATTGTTTTTGGCTTATACTTTTTAATTTCAAATTTATAACTCAAATGAAGAATAAATTCTAAGCATTTTATCCAGCAATGCAAAGCTGAAAATTTGAGCCCCAATGCTGACTTATTCTCAGTTTTTGCTTTTAATAAATCAATATTGTTCATTTCGTTGGGTTTAGCATTGCACACATTGCAGGATTGAGTGGATTTTGTGTCTGTAAGTGGGCTAACTAATTTATTATCAAACATTGTAAGATCAACTCTATAGCTGATATTAAAGGTCAACTTTCTTCCGCCAATATCAAAAACTTTGCAAAACGTCTTTAAGGTATTTGTTTGATTTTTTAAATCCGGTTCTTCTTCTCTGGATAAAAGTGGACTCTCTGTTATATTAGAAATATAGGTCTAAAAAAGTGACAACTTGAAGGATTTCCATTTTTCCAAATTTCGCCATTTTCTACTTTGAGCAATAGAGGCACAAAAGCTGTACTAAAAAGATTTTCTTCACTTTTAAGTTCTATACTTGTGTTGCTTGTCTCGTATTTCTGTTTATAAATACTTTGGCTTGATGCTCCATCAAAACCAATCTTTTCATATAAAACTCCAAATATTTTGTTACCTTGACCACAATTAGACATATCAATCATTTCAGTTATTCTACTCACAGTGTGATTTAACATGCTTTGAGGAGTATTTACACTGAGAATATACATTTTGCAGAAATTTTAGAAAAGTGTATATTCTCAGGATAGCATTTCAATTTTTTCTCAAAATATCGTGCAAGGTAGGATAAATTTGTACATTGTGCACAAGAGCTGAGTTTTTGATCATTTGATATTGTTTATCGCTGAGATCAGTGTTCCTTTTTAACGCAAGAGCTTCCTCTACACTCATATTAATGGGAAAGGTTTTATACAAAGTTTCATTAACTTTTTCTATCTCTAAAACATTAGAAATGTTGTTTTTTAAAATAGAGGCTTTTTTTTTCTCCAGCAACATTTTCACTTTTTGCACAAGCTAGAAATAGAGCTTCATGATGTTCAGTGGCTGGTTCTTTTATTTTTTTAATTTTGCTTTGCTCTCCAAGAACACTCCATTGTTTATGGGACCTTCCAGAACTAAATATGGCTATTTTTATTGTTCATAAGATTTCTTTGAAGCCAACGATTTTCTTTTTGTATAAATGTATCATAATTTTGTCCACGTTGTATTAGTTTTTTCTTCACCTTTGAATTAAATATAACTAAAGCAACCTTTACTTTATTTAAGTTTTCCTTGCAAATTTCTTCAGTATTCAGTATTAAATCCTTCCATAATCTTAATTTATCCACTCCTAATTCACGTATAATTGGGATAAGATCTAATTATTTCATTGTTATTGTTTTTAAGAACCATCAATATAATAAAACTAATATATCAGAAACATTTTAAATTACATTATATATTTTTTTATTTACACTGTTTAAAATTTTATTTATTGTTATGGCTTTGTTTTATTTATTGTTATGGCTTTAACAATTGCCACATTGTTACATCCTGTAAAAACTCTATATTGCTAAGTTAACTTTATATTACAGGAAATAATAAAGTTGTTCAGTTAAGTTTTTTCAAACATGTTGTACTTATCGAATAATAAATTGTTCTTTAAAATTGTCAATAAATATCTTAACAAACTTTTAAATAGTATATAATGACAAAAGCACGTTTTTTAAGACTATATTTAATATTTATGATTTAAAAACTATATTAGAGCAAGTAATACCAATAAAAAATTAAATTTCATTTGAAAATTATAACAAAATACTTTCAAAAATGGCGGAAAACAAGGTTTTTAAGTGTTTAACAACATTTGTATTTCTTTAACAACTTCCAATACCGCAGTAATCCCTTTATATTTTAAAACTAGAAATGTTAATTAACTAGAAAATATATGTATATTTTTGGAACTCGGTGGAACATTTTTTTAGCTGATATATAAATCAAAAAAATACAATTACTTGCTGCCTTTTTAAAAAAAAAGTCTTTAAACTTAAACAAAAAAATCAGACTTTTTTTTTTCTTTTTAGTAAATTTGAAATATATAGAGCCAAAAGATTATCTTCAAAATAAATATAGACTTTTATTTAAATTAAAAATACTCTATTTTAGTTAAATAAAAATCTCACATTTTTCAGATTTCTTTGAAAATAATAACAAATTATTTCACTTCTTTTTACTATAAAATACAAAATAAAAGTTTTATGGAAAAATTTTTTATACTAAAAAACTAATGCAATGTGGACAAAATTATGATACATTTATACAAAAAGAAAATCGTTGGCTTCAAAGAAATCTTATGAACAATAAAAATAGCCATATTTAGTTCTGGAAGGTCCCATAAACAATGGAGTGTTCTTGGAGAGCAAAGCAAAATTAAAAAAATAAAAGAACCAGCCACTGAACATCATGAAGCTCTATTTCTAGCTTGTGCAAAAAGTGAAAATGTTGCTGGAGAAAAAAAAAGCCTCTATTTTAAAAAACAACATTTCTAATGTTTTAGAGATAGAAAAAGTTAATGAAACTTTGTATAAAACCTTTCCCATTAATATGAGTGTAGAGGAAGCTCTTGCGTTAAAAAGGAACACTGATCTCAGCGATAAACAATATCAAATGATCAAAAACTCAGCTCTTGTGCACAATGTACAAATTTATCCTACCTTGCACGATATTTTGAGAAAAAATTGAAATGCTATCCTGAGAATATACACTTTTCTAAAATTTCTGCAAAATGTATATTCTCAGTGTAAATACTCCTCAAAGCATGTTAAATCACACTGTGAGTAGAATAACTGAAATGATTGATATGTCTAATTGTGGTCAAGGTAACAAAATATTTGGAGTTTTATATGAAAAGATTGGTTTTGATGGAGCATCAAGCCAAAGTATTTATAAACAGAAATACGAGACAAGCAACACAAGTATAGAACTTAAAAGTGAAGAAAATCTTTTTAGTACAGCTTTTGTGCCTCTATTGCTCAAAGTAGAAAATGGCGAAATTTGGAAAAATGGAAATCCTTCAAGTTGTCACTTTTTTAGACCTATATTTCTAATATAACAGAGAGTCCACTTTTATCCAGAGAAGAAGAACCGGATTTAAAAAATCAAACAAATACCTTAAAGACGTTTTGCAAAGTTTTTGATATTGGCGGAAGAAAGTTGACCTTTAATATCAGCTATAGAGTTGATCTTACAATGTTTGATAATAAATTAGTTAGCCCACTTACAGACACAAAATCCACTCAATCCTGCAATGTGTGCAATGCTAAACCCAACGAAATGAACAATATTGATTTATTAAAAGCAAAAACTGAGAATAAGTCAGCATTGGGGCTCAAATTTTCAGCTTTGCATTGCTGGATAAAATGCTTAGAATTTATTCTTCATTTGAGTTATAAATTTGAAATTAAAAAGTATAAGCCAAAAACAATTAAGGAAAAGTTATCTGTAGAGTTAAAAAAAATAGATTCAGGTACTCTTCAGAAAACGATTAAACCTATATGTTGACATGCCTAAAACTGGGTCTGGAAATACCAATGACGGCAATATTGCCAGAAGAGCATTTAAAAATAGTGAAGTTTTTTTTGAAATTACTAAAGTTGGTTGTAATATAATTGAAAAATTGCATAATATTATGCATAATATTAACATAACCATATCTTATGGATATCCTACTAATATCAATGAATTAGATTTATACTGCACTGAAACAGCTAAACGTGTAGTGAGTTTATACGACTGGTATCTTATGCCTCCTACTGTACATAAACTGCTACTGCATAGTTCTTCTATATCACATAAATTACCTTTACCAATCGGGGTATATTCGGAAGATGCGTTGGAGAGTTTAAATAAAAAGATAAGAAATTCTAGACTTTAGCACACGGCAAAAATATCAAGGTTAAACACAATGATGAATCGGATGCATTACCTTCTAGTAAGATCAGATCCAAAAGTATCAAGCATATCTTTTAGAAAACATAAGAGCTATCGAGTAAAATCGTTACCAGACGAAGATATTAAACTAGTTGTTATGTAAATAATAAAATAAATGTAACAAAATATTTTTTTTTTTCTCTATGTATCAACATCCTTTTAAAACCTTTTTTTTTTTCATTATCAAGTAGAGTAGTTTATCAAGATAATGTGTTAGTCTTGAAGATTCTAAAACTTATAGAAAATCTTTTTTGTCCGCGTATAGTCACCTTTAACGCGCGCATACGCGCATTATACGCGTCGAAGCTGCGCCTAAAAAAAAATTGATCATTAAATTTGAAATCTTTGACCCAAAAAATATTATTTTGATATATAACATTATTTATTTACACTTTATGTCAAATTTTATTTAATTTTTTTGAACGTCCTGAGTCACTGTGCGTCGTTGGACGTACCCAAAGACATTGAATAAAAGTTTTTCAACTTGATTAGGTTGTTGAAAAAAGTTTTACTATATGTAACTATTAAAACCAAACTACAGCTAAAACTAAACAAATTATGTACGGTTAATTACCTGAAACGGTTGGAAAAAAAATTAAAAACCGGAAAACATGAGGGTATATCGGTTTCATAATTTTCAGATTATTAAAATATAATAGTTACAATATTTTGATGGAGGTTAAACTAACTTTTGTGTTAAATGACTTAATTAGAAACTTGAATTGACTTACCTTATTTTATTTTGTTGTTTAGAGCTTTATATCAAAAAAAAAATTTTCATAAGTTTAAAAAAAATCAAAATGATTATTTTTGCTCGAACAAACTTTGGGTCTTCCCTTTTAACATACACCCTGAGTAAGATACACCCTAGGTAAAATCAAGTTTTTATCAAGTTTAATTGTTTAACTATCACCAGGAAGTAAAATTAGTGAGTAACAACAAGTATATATATATGGCCTACTATATTCAATATAGTTGGCCACGGTATATAAATATAGTAGGCTGTGGTACATAAATATAGTAGGCCTAAGTATATATCAAAGTATAAAATATACACTAGACTGTGTATCATTTTAATAACTTGCATTTTAAATAATAAATAAGGAAAGAAAAGTTTTCAAATATTGTAAGTAAAATACGGACTTCCCTTCATTTTGATTTTATTGTTGCACTATGTATAACAAGACATGTTTTTAATATAACTTTTTTAATTACACGATTGTGCAAGCAAGTAACAATTATATTTTTTATAGTTTAAACTTTATTCAAGCATTAGAAGAGATTGTCTCTATACTTAAAAATATTATTAATCAACACCTTCAAATATGCTTTAAACAAGTCTAAAAATTGCATTTCAAATTATTTTAACTTGGTTATCACTGTTTCTTTGCTAGACCATCTGATTACTGAGTTTAACACAATGTTTAATTAATGCACCGAATGCCCTTCCTGACGCAACCCTCCCTATTTATCCGGGCTTGAGACCGGCACTAAAATACACTGGTGTGCGCATCCTAGTGGCTAGGTTTAATTAATACATTATTAAAGTCTTATAAAGCACCAGTGTTTTAATTTCCTCGTTCTAATCTTCAGTTTCTTCTTAAAACAATTGCAGAAATTCAGTGTTTTGTTATACTAGTTGGAAAGACCAAATCATATGCTTTAGTTTCTTTTATTTTACCAAAGGCTTTTTTATTATTGCCTAACCAAAAGCTTTACTACATGAGTTTGACCTGTGGGAAGTTTAGTTGAATTACGCTTAACTTTTATTACATTTGAATTTTATTTAAAACACAACTTATGAGTTGTGTTTAAAATTTTGTTATAAATACTTATGAGTTGTGTTTTAAACAAAATTCAAATATAATAAAAGTATAACTTCAAAAAATGTCTTAGCTGTTTTTTTGTTAAATAGCTATTTTCATAGCCAGACATCTTTGAAAAAACATTATTTAGCACTGTACAGTTATTACAATAAGTTTTTGACTCTAAGTATTTATAAAGTTTATTTATAATTAAAAGTTATTTATAAAGTTATATAAAAAAATTTACACATCAAAATCTTGTATTTAAAAAGTTATAGCGTGTAAATATTTTACATTACGACAACTGAGTATTTTCAAAAAATAATTTTTTTTAGTTTTCAAAAATCATATTTTGAGCTTTAGTGACCATTTTAGTAATGTTATAAGTTACTTAAAGAATTACTAAAGCATTTTTATAAACTACACTAAATCCGGTCAAAATCCAGTCCCCTCTCCCCCTCCCTAAAAAAAATAGGGAGGCGGAGGAAGGCATAGTATTTTTTGGACTTACCCTACAAATTTCCTGTAAACGCCCCTGTTTTCTTTATTTCTTTTTTTTTTATGGCTTTACCTGACTATTTGCTATTTATAATTTTTTTCAAATAAAACAGTTAATAATTATATTGACTTTTTTATATATCGAACTTAAATTAAAAAAAAAAAAAATTTAGTATGACTTCTATCAATTTCACCAAAAATGTTTGTTAAGATGATATAATTAACTTTAATAAATGAATAGACAATTAGTTAAAATAATAATAAATTTTTTTTTTTATTAAAACATAAAATAAAATAATTATAACGGAAAGATTATGATATGTTTTGAATAAACTTCTCATTTATGATATCAAGTTTTGAGTTCAAAACAATATCAATGAGTGATTTCATTTTGGTATCATACTATCATACTGATATCATAAACTTCTCATATTATGATATCAGACTTTGAGTCAGAGCCGCGGCTAGGCTACCCCATACCCTCATAGGGTGGGACAGCAATTATAGGTGACCCTTTTGAATAGTGAAGGAGCTTTTTTTTAGTAATACCTAAGGGAAAACATGTTAGAAATTTGGGGCCCTAATGATAGTTTTTTTTTTCGGAAGGAGGGGGGGGGTTCATTTTTGAAATATTTTTACAATTTATATAATTAATATGATCAGTAGGGTATACATGTTCTTAATTTTAACATTTATTTATGTTGCTCTAAGTGTTGAATACTATTGCAGAAACTGTGAAGACTGTTTTCATCACTTGTAAGTATATTGTTATTATTCATATTTTTTTTAGGAACAGTATTTTTTTTAGTAGATTTTGTAAAGGCCAATTTTTTGTTTATGAAAGTACTTTTTTTTAGTTAGTTACTTATTTCTTCAATATGCACACCTTTTATAATGTTATCTTTAAGTTCAAATAAATGTATATAATTACTATCTAACTGAGGCAAGTAAAAGACAAAATGTCTTATCATCAAGCCTCTTCATGAAATAGAGAAAAATAAAATAAAATGTTCAAAGTTATAGTATTATACAAATAAGTGAATTTAAAAGTTTGAAAAAAATTATAAAGTTTGCAAAAAAGAATTAAATCTTTAAAAAAAAAAAAACTAACAAATTGGTACATATTGGTACGTTTACATATTTAATACAAAACGTGACATTTATTTATATATACTAAAATATTTTAAAAAAATTTAAATTTAAGAAGATTCAACACATTTTGAAGATTTTAGTTTATCTATTTATGTTTTTATCCAAAATTAAAACAGGCAAACAAAAACAACAAGAAAGATATATCATTAAATAAAATTCTTTTTTTAAAACAATGAAAGAGTGTATGTATTGCTTAAACTTTGTAAGTGTTTTTTTTTATAGTTCTTTTAAATATATCAATAGATTTAAGTGGCGCTTTCGTACCTTTCTGCGACCAAAACTAATCGTCTTGCTTGTTTTTGTTTTGTATAAACATTTTTTAGGAAAGATGAATGATTGTTTGTCTAGGCAATATTAAGATAGTTAATATGACTATGTATAAATGAGTAGTATGAATTTTTCAACATATTTTATTCAAAAGATGTTTTCTCTTATACATAATCATCAGAGTCTTTGAAACTTCTCGACTAACTTTACTTGGCTTTTCCAAAATATTCAATGTTGAATCATTTTTTTATTCTTTAACTTATTTTTTTAATTTTTATTTTAAGTGCCCTAAAAAGACCAAAAATTCTTGTCATAGAACACCGCGCAAGAGCTTCTTACCTAGGCTTCTTTCCTTACCGATGGTGCAAAATATGTCTAGAGCTCGGATTGAGCCCTGGAGTTCTTGCTTCTAAAGCAAACACTCTAATCGCTGCGCCACGACTGCTCTAGTGGTTATCATTATCCAAATTATCTAGTAATCATTATCTAAATTATCTTTAGGAATAGTATACATTTTTTATTTTACATTATAATTATCAAAATATTTACTGTGGTTAACTTTTTAAAATCAGTAGAAACAAGGTCACCTTTATAAGTTTGGAAGAAAGTTTAACTTGGTGAATAGAAATTATACCATATTTTTCCGATAATGCTATTTAAGTTGTTTGGCACATAAATACATAAAAGCAATAATGTTTTTTCCATTACTTTATGAAACTTTTTTAGAAATAACAATAATGCAAATAGATAGCAACATAGTCTACTCACACCAACAGGACATTCACTATGGATTACTGTGGAATTTTATTTTTAAATAAAGTTAAAGCTGGACAAATTTATTTTCCAAAAGATTTTTTTATAAGTTCTCCAACAAACAACGCAGTTTAAAAGTTTTAACAATTTTCTGCTCGTCAAAATACAATATCCTTTTTGTTGTCTTAAATTGCCTTCTCTTTTATATAAAGCATTTTAAACATAAATGGCATTATAGAAAGGTACAATGAATTGTCACTTTTCCAAGGAGCAATTAAAGGTGGAATGCTTGAAGGATTCAAGAAAGTTACAAATACAAAACGCCTTTTTGCATTTTTTTAAAATAGTTTTTGAGTTAGAGAAGAATACAGTTTGTTTAAATTTATTTATTCTGATACGCAACTCGTACGTAAAATCTCATACGCCGAAACCACGCCGTGAAAGTCCCTAATTAGAAAACTTGGCCAAATTTCATTTGTTCCGTTGAAGTATGAGATTTTTACTACAACGTTTTTTTTTTTACTCCCTAGAAAAAATCTCATGTTAAATTTTTACTGTCTTATAAGGTTTTTACTTTCCTAAAAATGCATCTTGCGCAAATATATTTTTGCAACCACGTTGTATTTTATAAATCCTTTTAAATGTTTTAATTATTGGGGTTTCTTCAAATGCCAAAAAGAAGCGAGTCATTCAATATAAAAATTACTGAAACTTTTATAATCTTTTAATGCAGTGACATATATTATCAATTTGACTAACATCAGTCTAACTACTTGTTCAAGAGGAATCCATAGAATCAAGGAGATACAGACTGCTTTTTTAGCAGCTTTTTTTATCATAACTAGCAATGAAAATAATAAATGAAACCAATTATAGATAAAATTTTTAGTCAGATGTATAACAAAATACACAATGAAAAGACTAGAAATTGAAATATGCTAATTAACATGCATACTTATGAAATAAATATGCTGTAAGATGCAACATAGACAACTGACGCGGAGATAATTACTGAGCTTATTTTATGGGTGTATATATCCAAGTGTGCAGTGTATATGAAGCGAAATCAACATAGATGACCCATGTAGTTTAATTCCTAATAAATTAAATATGCATATTATATTGCATACAGTTTAAAGAAAATTGAAAAAACTAATAATTTTTTTAATTTAATATTTAAATTTTAAAGTAATTTATAGATTGCTTTAAAATTTAATTTTTAAATTGTATTAAGTTTCGACGTCAGTCCGTAAGGCACAAAATAGGGCTGAGAAATGTTATTTTTAGAAAAAATAGTACAAAAAAGTAGTTTTTAAAAAAACTTTTGTTTCGTTTGGTATATAACTTTAGATGGAGTAGATTTTACATTGCTAGTTTAAAATATATTAATTCATTGATACCTGAGTGTTTTAACGTTATATATAACTCATCATCAACGATTAGTTTACGATTTTTGAATTTCTGACACCTGACACAATCGTCTGCACTTAGTTCTAGCAACTGTTTTTTTCATGTCAGAACGTTTTTAAATTGTCATTTTTTTCTTGGTTTAATTTTTGTCATTTTATTTAATTTTTTAACTTTTTGGCTGTCTGTCGTTGAGAAACTTCGTCTTTAATGAAACATAAGTTTGAGCCTTTTAATGTTTGTCTTGGTCATTTTTTTAGTTTTTCCTCCTCTTCCTTGAACTCTTTCGTAACCAGATTCACTATCAACACGTTTAGGTATTATGTAGATTTTCAGAATATACCTAAAAGTACTATCTTGTAGATAGTACTTTTAGGTATATTCTCAGTTTTAAAGTGATTATAAATAAACTTTTTTTTTATTTTTTTTTTTGAAAAGGTCTTAAGTGAACTTTTTACCAACATTTCTGTGATTTCGATAGAAGTCTAATTTTTAATCTCTTCTTGCTTTGAAATTGTTATTTTTATTCATTTTTCTTATAAATTTAAATCGTAAGTCGTAAATCATAATATAAATACAAATAGCAGGGGCAAGATGAAGACATAGTTTGTCTTATCATCAAGTCCCTTAGTCTATACCGTAAATATAAAACAACAAAAATTAAAAAACGTAACACTATATAATATAAAACGTTTTTCTAAAGACTTTATAAAATAAAAATCATCGGTCCTAATGTCCCACTTTAACTTATTGTTTTTGTATGGTTTAAGAAAAATTAAAAAAAAAAATGAAACAAAGTAATTAGTACAAAGAAACTACATTACTAAAAAGCATGCAGGTAAATACGCATAATCCCGAAGCTTTCTTTTAACACAAGCATATTCCTTGAAATATGTGAATAATTCTTAAAAATCATTATTTTTTTTATTAAAAAAAAAATGAATTGAACCAATAACAAGTGGCACATTCTTTTTATAAGATCATCAAGCCGATAATGACAAACCTCCATGGAGTTTTGTCATTATCAATTGCAATTTTTTGGTAAATTTAACAGTAGAAATCAGTAAAACTTCAGAAAAAGCTGAGTGCGACGCTACGTCGCGAGCGCTACGTCGTTCATCAATAGTTCTTGCTTTAATTTGTTCTTAAACTCATTTAGCGTAGCAATTGTTTTAAGTTCATCATTTAGTATTTTATTCAATAATTTTGGCCCTCTAGTAGAAATTGAAAATTCAGTTGCCGCCAGTGAACTTTTGGGTTGAATATAACTGTTATTTGAAAATCTGGTTAGATATCTATTCTGATTTATTTTGAATAGTGGATAAAATATTTTAGGAGATATATTTTTATTAATTTTGAACATAAACATAAGAACTTGATAGACATTTAATAGACATTTAATAAACATTCATTATATTTGAATTAACAAATAATGCTTTGGAGTGTGTATAACGACCTACATTAGAAATGATTCTGATTGCATGCTTTTGTTTATTAAATAGTTTTTTTATTTTATTTTTATTTGTACTGCACCAAGTAATGTTTGCTTAATGAAGATGGCAATGAATGAACAAGAAATATAAAAGTTTTAAGCAAGTTGGATTTAAACGTTGGTTTACTACTAAAAATTAGTTTTACCTTAAAGAAGTTATGTTCCTTTAAATCCAGTTTTTCAGTTGTCACCCGTTAGCATTTTAGCAATTTGTAAAGATATTGAAATATTTTCCAGAAATATGTAGATTTTTCAATCGCTCAGCTGAGCGAAATCATCTGATCAGATGATTTCAATTGAGGAGCAAGTATTATATTTCTTTATATTATCTCCTTAAAAAGATTTTTTATTTAATAACTTATAAATAAACTCTTTCAAAGATGTCAATACCTAATTATAAAATGTTTTAGCTCGGTTTTTCATTTTTTAGTAATCTAAAACGTTTGTAAAATAAATATACAAAAATATATTAAAAATGATGAATAATTGTTATGCAAGCATCAAAGTTTGAAGTCCAGTATGAATCGTCACAAAGCCAATCACCTCTTCCCCCCCCCCCCCCTTCTTCCTATAGCGTGATGTAATTTTACGAACGACCCCTGTTGAGCCCTGTAGTTATGCTTATATATTTCATATTAATTTTCATTTTGTTAACAAATCTGAAACTCATCTACTTTTAATTATTTTTTTTCTAAAATTTAAGGAGAGTTTGCAATAAGTGAAAACATTAAAGTAAATGTTTAATATCATAACACATGATTATGATTATGGAGAATTTTTTCACAGAAGTGGAAAAATTCTCCCTAATCAATGATGTAGCTGCTGAAATTTATTAACAGATATGCCTGGTCAAGGAGAAGATTATCTTACAGAATATATTGTAAAAAACACATAAACGCATTAGTGGAGAATATGACTCAGTAGATGAATAGATATTTTGAGATGCTAAACAAGATAATGTTAATATTGAGATGCTAAACAAGATAAAGTGGGTGTTAGAATGACGCGTTAGCGTAACACGTCATTCTAACACCCACTAATGTAGATTTGTTTATGATTTATAAATTATTTTTTTTTAATTGTTCAAACGTTTTAAAAAAGTTCCTAACATAAATAAAGATTCGAAGGTAGTAGGCATGAATCTAAATATTTAAATCTTTGAAGCCTTACATGATTTCGATAAATCTTTGAAGTAAAGATTTTAATAAATCATTGAAGTCTTTTAAATTAATATGACAAATTTTTGATTTTTTTTTTAATTAACTTTAATTAATTAATTTTAATTTTATTTTTAATTAATTTCGATTATGTCTAATTTTAATAAAAAAAAATTTTTTGTTGTAATATTTTACTAATTTAATTTAGCTTGTTTACTATTCAATGACAAATCCAATGGGGATGTGGGGTACGCATCGCTGAAACTTCCCCCCCCCCCCCCCGCCCTCTCCCAACCAGACTTAAAATGTATAAATTAACTAATCAAAGATATTAAGAAAGGTAAAATTTGAAGTTAACAATATCTAATAAACAAAAAGGCCCGTACCACGTCCTTATAATTTGATAGAGCTGAATTAATTTTATCAATATGCGCTTCCTATCTAAAAGTTATACATAAAAGAACTGGTTAAATCTTTCGGTGTACTGTAGATGAGGTTTTTTGTTCACTGGTGTTGGATAACTTCCCTTCACTTTATTTTTGCAACCGAAAAAGCTTTTTAAAAAAAAAAATTTTGAAGTGATTTTTTTTGAAAAATGTTAAATTATAGGAAAACTAATGATCTTAGCGGAAAAGTGCAAGGTGGACTAATTATTTTACTCTTTAAGAGCAAATCTTGATCTTTCTTACTTAGTTAGTCAGGGTTATGAAGGTACATCAGCTATGTCCGGCTGGTAATAATGGTTTTCAGGAGAACGTAAAACAGCTGACTCCATCTGCAGTTTTAGTGTGTTGTAGTAGCTACGTCTTCAACTTAGTTTTAAATTTTGCATGTTCTTTTCCCAAAATAAGACACATGTTCAGTACAGTGAAGTGGTGTACAACTTTTATTAATGATTCTATTAAGAAAAAGAAGATATTAGAAAAGTTGCTGCAAGAGTTTAAAAGTTCTGCTTCATGTTTGAAGAGCTTTCGTGAAGCACGTTTTGTATAAAGGGATGATTGCTTACTTATTTTCTATCAAATTTATATTGATATTGTAAGATGTTTAGAAGAAATTGTCAATGACAGCAAAACTGCTGACGTAGCAAAAGGAATACTAAAATGTCTTTATTATTGTGTCGTTGTTGTAGCACTTTGTTACGCAAAAAAAGTAATTGCATTAAAACCAGCTATTGCAAACAGCCTATAACAATCTTATTGGTGCCTTAAATGTCATAAACTTTGTGAAAAAGTCTAATTTATTGTGGCGTTCTGATTAAAATGAAGTATGGAAGAATGCTAGATTTGGTCCTTTCAACACTGCTAAGTATTTGACAAACTATTTAGGTATTCCCTTAGTCACTCCTCGTGTCTTATGTGAGCAATTGGATAAAAGCAACGTTTCTGCTGAAAATGCATGCTAGTATTACAAAGGAACAACTTGGTTCCCGTTCTTAGATTCAGTTACTTAATCCGTGGATACGCGCTTTTCAAAGCACTAGCAACTAGTAATAAAAAGGTCTGCTCTGTTACAATCAATAATTTCTCATCATAGTTGGATTGATGTACTTAAAACTGTAAGACTGTTCAGATCTGCAAAGAAAAATTGCAATAAGAAAACTATTAATAATGAGTATTTGGAGTGAAAAGAATTTTGCTCACATCTTCAAAGTCCTCCTTCAACTTTATTAGCTGCTCTAGATCTTATTCCTAAAAGATATTATTTATAAACAAAGTTGAAATACTATATTAATTTCATTTTCTGTTATTTATTAATTTACCTTTTTAGGTTGGCAACCACCAAAATACTTTTTTGGAGTTTCTCTGCCATATCAATCACGACAGCTTCAGAGCAATAAAATTTTTAAAAGACCCACTAAATTAAATTTATTAGTTTACTTTTGTCTTTGTTTATCGGCCTTGCCAAAAAAAAAAAAAACTTTTTCACAGCTTGTACAGCTAAACCGAGCTTCAACGAAATGAAAATTAAAAAAAAACAACCATCAAATTTGCTTTATTAGTGAAATTTTGCTTTTGTATCTGCCAAGCTAGAAAAAGAAAGAAATGGTGCAAAAAATGAATAAAAGTTCAATAATGAATAAAATATTCTTACAATCATTTAAATAAAATAAAAAAAAGAACCCATTTCTTAAACAACAAATGTTTAATGTTTTTGTGGTACATACATACATTATATATACATACATATATATATATATATATATATATATATATATATATATATATATATATATATATATATATATATATATATATATATATATATACATACATACATACATATGTATATATATATACATTATACATTATAAGTACATTATACATACATTATATATATATATATATATATATATATATATATATATATATATATATATATATATATATATATATATATATATATATATATATATAATATATATATATATAATCTTTGAAAGTCATTTACTTGCTATACGATAAAATGTTATTAAAATCAATAAATACGGCTGCGAAAAAAATATATTTGTTTTTATTTATATATACAGTGGCGGATCAAGCATTTTTTAATCTTTGAGATAGCTAACTTCCAGACATGGAGCTAACTCCAAACATTATTATGTTTGGAGTTAGCTCACTTATATCAAATAATGAGGGTTTCCAAAAAATTGCGGTGATTGGAGGCTGGGAACAAAAGAGCCCCAAAATTTTTGCCTCACCTGCCCCAGACGTGATAGCAACAAGTTGATGAAATATTTTTTGTATTATTCTCAACTAGACTTATATTCATCGATAATTTTTAAGTTTCATGGTATTATTTTTCAGCGTTCAAAAATTATGACGATATAAAGCTTAAACCCCCCTCAATTTGAGGGGGTTGTTATTTTTATATGGGCGGTCCTGGGCATATGATTGATCATATTGAGGGCCCGTTAAGTTTTCTTAGCGGGCCCTCAATATGATCAATCATATGCCGGGGACCGCCAAAAGCATGCTCTGGTCATTGAAAATTAAAAAAGAAAATTTATTAAATCTTTTAAATGTCAAAACTATTTAAATCTTTTAAAAGTTAAAGTTATGAAACACTGTTTCATAATAAAGATTTGCGAGCATTTCGACTCGCAAACAAATTAATAACTTCTTCAAAATTAATTCACGGAACAACCATAATACATTGAATAAAGAATCTATTTCTTTTGCTGCATTAAATTTTCAAAAATCTAAATATTTTAAAAAACTACAGGTTCAAATAACTGAAGGATATTTTACTTTGAATGCTAAAACTTCTAAGCTATGCTTAGATTTGTTTCCCATTTTGTGCAAGTGGTGTTTTATAGCATCATGAACGCATCCATGTTCGCTTGTTAAGCAGCGCTTAGTTAATCTTTCATTACTTTCAATTAGCTGCTTTATTCGGGTTGTCGGGCTATCTGAGTTGATCTTGCGATGTTAAGTCGTTGTTACAATAACATTAAAAGCAACGCTTTGTCGCCTCAGACACCAAAATTTTTATCAATACATGCTCCTTATGTCTACGGTTGCCAACTAGATATTTATATTAGCCAAATTTAAATCCGTTGTAACATGAAAAGCCAGTGTATCTAACTGGAGAACATCTAGAATTTTTTTTACTTTGATCAGTTTTAGGAATAACTTTAATAACAGCAACAAACTGTATACGTATACACAACGTATAATCCCCTGATCCCCTACAGAATTGACTATATAAAACTATAATGTATACAAATCTTTAAACTTTAACAGACGCCTTAACATATACTATTAAATTAAACTAACCTTCTTTACCTTCTGTGACGATCTGGTTGAGGGATCCTTTCTTTTTTCTAGCAATTATAAAGTGACTTTACGATTTCAGCATATTAAAGATAAACAACCTGCACTTTCTTTCAAGTTTTCGCAAATTTTTCAATGGTATACCATTAAAAACTTTGTACAGATAAATCTTAGACAGCAATAAGATTCTTTTTAGGTGGGTTTATTTTCCAGGGTTTAGTTTGGGCTTTTATAAAAAATCATGTACGGAAACTTGTACATTTTTTGACCATTATTTTTAAATAATAAAATCTGTAATTTACCCTTATTTATTTCAAATCTATATAAATACTCTTAGAAAGAATGATATACATTAATGATATCATCAAAAAATAAATATTGAGTATTTATTGTACTTGAAAATGTTATCTTCAATGTAGAATTAAAAACATAAACAAAATTTAAAGTAATAATTGCGTTATAAATATAAATAGGGGTTATCGAGTTTTAAGATTGAGTTCAATAGCAATTGTTCAAATTGTTAAATTGGCAAGTTTGATTAAGGCAGTGTTTATATAGAGTATAAAAAAAATATTTTTTTCGATTAAAAGAATATAGATATATCTAATAAAAAAAATTACTTTTTTAAGTTATTTCAAGTTTTCAAAACTATTTTATACTTTCAAAATTATTTATAGTTTTACTATACCTGTGAATAATATTTATAAAACTCCATATTTTCTCTCCAATCCTGATTATAATCTTTATAATCAAAAATCTTTTGGCTCTTTCCTACAACTCTAAAGCCATCGCAATTGCTTTCATAAGTCCATAATTTTATGCTTTTAATATCTACTTCCAAATTAAATTTTAAAATGATAGAACACTCTTTAACAGCGAAGTTAAGCATTTCATTGATCACTTTACTGTTTACATAAAATTATTTTTAACAACAATCTCTTAGTAGAAGATGAGATTGTGTCCAAAAAATTATTGATTTGTTTGTTAAATTGCTTCTCCCACAAGCTATCATTAAAAATAGAATTTCGCAGCAAAAAATATTTTTTTCAATGTTTTAATTGACTTGACCCAGCTAATACCCGTTGTATATAGTCAAAAAATGGTGAATCAAATGTTATATCTTGTTTAATATTGTTGTTGTATACCCAATCTATTCATACTAAAAGTATTGGTATAATTTATATTTAAAGATGTTTTTTTTTTGCTGTTTCTTTTTTTAAAGATAATCACTTAAACTAACTACTTTGTATTAAGTAAAATATAATGAATTAAATTAAAGATTCGTCATGTAAAAGGGTTTAAAAATTAGTAGCCCTAGGTACAATAAGCTATTTTTTAATTATGCCTAGGACTGCACTCTGAAAACTAAGTTTAATTCCCTAATAGCACATTGCTATACGTCACTGTAAAGTATACTAATCTGTATCAGATAATTACACAAACAGTTCTGAACAATAAGTAATACAATTTTATTGCAACACTTATATAATAATAATGATAAAAAGGGATAGCTATGGTTTCATATAAAAAAAACAACGGAGTACAGTATTAAGTTTCAATATAATAGCCTTCGAATTGATTGTTTCTAAAATAATTATTGTCTATTTTGTTTTTAAATTTATTTATTGCTTCTTGATTTACTATTTGTGAACTTAGTTTATTCCAATTGCTTATAATTCTGTTGGTAAAAAAAGTGTTTATGTATGTATACAGAGTGTATAAATATGTATAAAGACTATATCTTTATTGAAGTTTTATTAAAGTTTACTATTGCTGAAGAAAAAAAGACATTAATTATACTTTGTGAAGAACAAATCTTCTTCTTCACAAAGTATAATTAAGGTAAGTCCAATTATTGAACCTACGATTATTTTATAAAAAGCAATTTTTATCCAAACCAATTGGGATGTGTAATTTTAACGGGTCATTTTAAAAGCATCATAAGTCATTTTTGGATAAAAAAGATGAAGCAAAAAACCATGTTGTATGAGGGTTAATACATACTACATACATGTCAGATCTATGTGTATAATTGTATAAGTGTATAGTTATACGATTTCATTTTTTTAAACATAACGCAAAAGAGCGGTTAAGTTTTGTGATTTATAACGGGTAAAAATCGCAATGTTACCGTTATGTTGCAGAAAATTTTAGTATGAACCAACAACGCATATATGAACAACGGTAATACCGTTATGTTGTTCTCATGCGTATTATCAATTTATTTTATTTAAAAGAACTAACAAAGATAAAAATAAAAGAGATAAAAACCGTACAGCTCTTGTTATAATTTTTATTTTAGATTAAATCCATTGCCGCAATTGAAAAGATTTAAAACTAAAAGTTGTTTATGCAATTTATTTAATTTATTTTAATTTATCTTTAATTTATTTTAATTTATTTTTAATTTATTTTAATATATTTTTAATTTATTTTAATGTATTTTTAATTTATTTTTAATGTATTTTAATTAAGTTAATTGTTAGTTGTCAATTAAAAGTTTTCTTGCACAAAGAGAAGCTTTACAATGCTTGTTTAAATTATAGATTTAAAAATTGCTTACAAATTTGTGTAGTGAAATTCCAAAGAACAATAGACTTCTCAGTGTCAGCGCTGAAAGATTTGCAAAGGTTTTGTTTAGTTTCAGCTCTGCAAGTTAAAAAAGTTTTAAGATGTGTCATTTATAAAAAGAGGTTTTACAATACAAATTAATATACATAATATATATATATATATATATATATATATATATATATATATATATATATATATATATATATATATATATATATATATTTCAATTACAATTATACATATATATATATATATATATATATATATATATATATATATATATATATATATATATACATATATATACATATATATATACATATATTTCTGTTATATGTATATACATATATACATATATTTTTGTTAAGAATTTAAATATTTTACAAGTGTTGTAATTATATACATTTGTAATATATATAGTAATATACTTTTAAATACACACAGTTATAAAATGTTTATAAACAGATAGGAGCTCAAAGAAGATATGGATGATAAAAATGACATCACAATCTTTTCATTGAGCCCTTTTTAATAATCAAAATAATGGTGTTTTCTAAAAATACTGAAAGAAAAAAATACAGAAATAAGAATGCTATTTATACAGAAATAAACTATGCCTATCATGGAAGGCAAACATCTATAATGGAAGACAAACACCTATTATGGAAGATAAACATCTATCATGGGAGACAAACGTAAATAAAAAGATTAGTTTTAAAAAAATCATGGAAGACAAACATCTGTCATGAAAGATAAACATCTATCATGGGAGACAAACGTAAAAAAAAAAAGATTAATTTGAACAGAAATTTTTGTCTACCTCATTTTTGATTGAAATCAAAATTATTTAGCTAAGGTTAGATTTATAATTCATATTT
Source organism: Hydra vulgaris (assembly GCF_038396675.1). Classification (NCBI taxonomy): domain Eukaryota; kingdom Metazoa; phylum Cnidaria; class Hydrozoa; order Anthoathecata; family Hydridae; genus Hydra; species Hydra vulgaris. The sequence goes on along the minus strand of NC_088932.1, from coordinate 38,058,640 downwards.
TCTGGTAATATAGATACTTATCCAAATGTTAACTATCCTAATATTGTGAACTTTATTTTACTCTTACTAAAGAGCAATTAAAAACACATAAAATTCTCGTTTCTTATAACCACTTTGTATTTGGTTGCGTTAGAAAAATGGCTGTAAACATATTTGAAATGTTCTTATGACATCAAAATTATTTAGCAAAGGTTAGATTTACAATTCACATTTTCTGTAAGTTGTTATATGTATAGCTTACGTCATAGGCATTTTCTATAAGTTTAAAAGTTGTATATTTTTGTTTTATTTTGTTTTATTTGCAACAAGTGAGGAACTTAAACTTGTTTTATTTGCAATTGCAACAAGTGAGGAACTTAAACTTGTTTAAAAATAAAATTACAACTTTTTTTGTTTTATTTAAAAAAAAATGTTTTCGAGAAAAAACCAATTACTTATATAATTAATCGTTTCAAATTCTCTTTAGTAAGTTAGATACCAATGTTATTTAGTCAATGGATTTTTTCGTATGTTAGTTTCGATTTTCTTTTTGTATAAAGTTGCTCTATAAAAAGGAAAGTATATATAATAATTATTTATTAACTATTCACTTTCAAAATGTCTAAAAGTATAAAGTTGCAAAGTGAAGAAGATATACAGGCTGCGTTAGCTGATGTTGAAGAAAAAAAAGCTTTAATCAAAAATTTTTTATTTATTTATGGCATTCCACTTTCAACTTCAATAAGTTGCAAGAATAACAACGGTGCAAGCTTCAAGAGATCAGTTTCAACAACGATAAACGCAGCAAACAGAGCCAATGAAAGCGAAGTTGAACGCAGAGCCTGTGTTTAACTTCGTTTGTGAATAGAGTTAAAATTGAACGTTTAAATGTTTAACTGGACAAATCAATCTTTTTTTTTTCTTAGAAAAATTAAAATTTTGAATATCTACAAACTAGATGATTATGTGTTATGTTTAAATGTACAGTAAAGTAAAAAAAATTTAGAGTGGTAGGCTTGCCTTATAAACAAGAAACTCCGAGTTTAATCCTCACAACGTTCCAGGTAGTATTGCGCTAAACTTGTTTCTCTGGGCAGCGGCCTTATTTCTCAATGTTCGTGTTTTGGAGTTATATAGTTGAGAGAGGGTTGTAACCACAAAGTAGCCTTAAAAGTAAAATTAAAGTAGCCCCCTCTGCTGTAGTGGATTTCATGGCCTAGAGGAGGTGAATGAAAAAATTTTAATTAGAAATTAAAAATTTGAAAATAATAAAGGTCCTCCTCTAGTGTATAAATCATTATAATTTGAAACTCAAAACAAATACCGTTTTTGTGTTAATAAAAATATCCAAGAGTTTTTCTTTTAAATAATAAAAGAGTAAATCTCTTCAACGCAAAACTTTGTTTAGTATTCTAACTTTTTTTGATTTATTTTTTATTTAGTACGTATAATATATTTAACATATAGAATATGATGAACATCATATATTTTATATTAATATAATATCTTTTATTCATATATTATCTTATATAAAGAATATTATATATCAATGTTATAAAAATACTTTGTTAAAATGTTTAATGTATGAAAATTATTGTAAAGCATTTGTAAAGTATAGGAATATTATGAGTATATGTAGAATGTTATATCGTAGGGGAAAGTCGGGCCTTATGAGTATATGCAGACGCTCATGAGTCTATGCAGAATGTTATAATTTAGGAAAAAGCCCCGGACGGCGGGAAATTCCGGACACTTGATATACAGTTTAAACTAAGGGTGGAATGCAAGAAGCGAACTTGAGTCAAGTTCTACTTGAACTTTTCATTGTAACCAATAGCGGCAGAGTATTTTTTGAGGGAAAAACCCATACTCTGCCGCTAATGGTTACAATGTAAAGTTCAAGTCGAACTTGACTCAAGTTCGCTTCTTGCATTCCACCCTAAGAAGTTTAAATACTATAAAAACATTATTTTAGTGAAAATATGGCATATGCAAAATACCTATCAAAGTATGTCAAAGCAATTGGCTGAGAGTACTAGATATTGTTTTCCACCACCAAAAGTGCGATGTATCATCATATATGATTCACGTCTTAATATATCTAATTTTTATGTAAACTAACATGTTCCAGAAAAAATTTGCGCGTTCTGATGTGCCGTTTACGGAAACCGTGCATCATTTTAAATAGCTAATTATTTTAAAATGTCATTGTATTAGTGTTTTTCCAAACTTAAACAACTCTGTTATCAAAATAATTAATTTTAATTAAAATGTTAGCAAATCAAGATAAGAAGCGAGAAAAAATTTTGCATTTTCTAGTTGAAAATCCTGGTGTATCCAACAAAACAATTTCTAAAGAGTCGCAGATTGCTTTGAAAACAGTGCAGAGTGAACAATCAAAAGGAAATCAGGTAGTGGAAGAAAAAAATGTTTTGTTTGACGAGATCTTGGTAAAAGAGTGAAAGAAGCCTTAGACAGAAAACCGGATATTTCTGTTCGAACTTTAGCGAATAAATTTATAATAAGTGCTTCCACTATACAAAGAGTGAAGAGAAATCGTGTTTATAAATCTTATAAAAAAAAAAGTTCCTCGTCGTGAAGAAAAGCAAGAAAATGTCGCAAACCGTTGTTCAAAGCTGCTCTATAAAAAATTATGTGCCATAAAATCTTGTTTGATTATTGACAATGAAACTTATTGTGCTGCATATTTCCGATCTCTTCCAGGACACCAATATTATTCAGCAATTAATAGCAAGAAACTAAATTCCAATTATAAATGCATTGGAATGCAAAAATTCGCTAAAGAATTCTTAGTTTGGCCAACAGTTTGTGAATGTGTAAAAGAAGCGCTTGTTTTGTGACTACGGGAACAATTAACACCAAAATATGCATAAAAGAATGCCTCAATAAACTTCTTTTGCCATCTTTAAGAACACACACGGGTAACCCGTTATTTTGGCCTTTTTTAGCATCATGCCACTATTCTGGGACAATTTTAAACTGGCTTAGAGAACATAAAGTAGATTTCGTTGAAAAACAATGCAATCCACCAAGTTGTCCCGAACTACGTCCTATTGAAAGATATTAGGCTTTTGTCAAAAGAAAACTAAGGTTCAATGTAAACGAAGTCAGAAACATTAAAGACTTCAAATGAAATGGATTAGAGCTACCAAGAAAGTCCAGCCGAAGACTATGCAAAAGCTCATGTCGAGTGTAAAACGCAAAGTGCGTGCGTTATCACGTACAAAACTTCACAAGCTTTCTTAAGTGAAATTTAAGAGTATTAATATATGTACTTTCAAAATATATTTAATTATTCAATATCAAAATACAATAGTTAAACAAATATTCTTTAAAAATGTTCGCGCAGAATTTTTTTTGGTACATGTCTTAATAACTTTTTATTCATTAAAGATACATTTTTATTTTACAATATTAATAAAAAATTGGTTCTTCATTCAAAAATACTGTTTTTAAAGCTAGTATTTGTGAATGAGGTATGATCGGGTAGTATCCGACAAATGTTAGGAGGGTAGTTTGGACAATTTAATCCATTTACATATTAAAAATGAACAGCTTTCTTATAAAAACAATAAGACATTTAATATATTGCACAAACCCATAATAGCAATTTATTTAATTCCAATAAAAAAATCTAAGATTTGAAAAAAGTGTTTTGAAGTGTTTAACTTCATTAGCAAAAAGCTCATGTTTATATTTCTGAACGATGACGTTTTCTTTCTTATTCATTATATATCAGAGGAAATTTTTTAAGGCAATTTTTTTTTAAATGTGTTAAGAACATTCAAATGCTATTTAATTATAAATTACATTTATGTCACATAGATAAAAAAAAGAGGTAAAATATTTTTAAGATTTTCAAATATAATTTTCAAGTTATTGTGAATGTATTTTAAACAATTTTGTAAACAATACGATAAAGCGTTTCCTGTAAAAAAGTTTTATGTGAATTCAAAATCACTTCTATCGCCTTGGATGACAAAAGGCCTACTAAAATCGTCAAGGAAAAAACAAAAACTTTATGAAAAATTTCTTTAAAAAAAAAACATATTCAAACGAAGCAAAATATAAAAACTATAAAAATATATTTGAAAAAATCAAAAAATACTCTAAAAAAGTATATTATTCGAAATTACTAGAAAATGCAAATGGAAATACTAAACAAACTTGGAATGCTATTAAAGAAATAATTGGACAAAACAAATATAAAAATAATGTTCTGCCAAAAAAACTTTTAATTGACGGTGAAACAATATACGATAAAGCACTCATAGCTGAAGAACTAAACTGTTTCTTCATAAATGTTACTTCTAATTTAGCGCAAAGTATTCCTTTAACTTCTTCAACATTTGATTCTTATCTAACAAATTCTAATAAAAAAATGAATGAGTCAAAGCTAGATATACGCGAGTTGCGGACTGCATTACTAAGCTTAAAAAGTAACAAAAGTGCAGGATCGGATAAAGTTAGCGTTAATATATTAAAATTAGTCTATGATATAATTGAACCATCTTTGTTTCATATATTCAATCAGTCACTTAAATCAGGTAAAGTTCCGGATAAATTAAAAATCGCTAGAGTAACTCCAGTATTTAAGTCTGGAGATGAGTCAGAACCCTCTAATTACAGGCCTATATCTGTTTTATCTTGTTTCTCGAAATTGCCTGAACGTATAGTGTACAATAGGCTGTATAATCATTTAACTGAAAACAACATGTTATACAGTAAGCAATTTGGTTTCAAAAAGCAACACTCAACAGATCATGCAATAGTAGAGTTAGTTAATCACATATCTAATGCTTTTAAAGAAGACTATTATACGTTAGGAGTTTTCATTTATCTGACGAAAGCTTTTGATACGGTGAATCATTCCATTCTAATAAAAAAACTGGAATATTATGGAATAAAGGAGACATACTTACTCTGGTTTGAAAGTTACCTTTCAAACAGAAAACAATATGTACAATTTGAAAATTTAGAAACGACCAAAAAAACTGTAAATTGCGGAGTCCCACAGGGTTCTATACTTGGACCCTTACTTTTATTATAAAAATACATAAATGATTTGTCTTCAACATCAAACCTATTAAATTTTGTTTTATTCGCAGATGACTCAAATCTTTTTTATTCTCACAAAAATAATCAAACACTTTTTACAGTAGTAAATGAAGAATTAAAAAAAGTAAATGAATGGTTTAAATGCAACAAATTGTCTTTGAATGTTCAAAAAACTAAATTTTCTCTTTTCCACAAACCAAGCAAAACAAAGGAAATACCATTTATTCTTCCCAATCTTTTGATGAATAAAACTAACATCAAAAGGCAAATATCTGTAAATTTTTTTAGGTGTGAACTTTGATGAAAAGCGGAAAGTGCATATAAATTCTATAGAAAAAAAAATTTCAAAAAGCATTGGCATGATCTATAGAGTTAAACCACTTTTAAATTTTAAGTCCTTAAAAAGTTTATATTTTTCCTTTATACATAGTTACTTAACTTACGGCAACATCATGTGGGCAAGTACTAATTACACTAAGCTAAAAAAACTTTATAGCAAGCAAAAACATGCTGTTAGAGATATTTGGATCTGGTAGAGCGGTTCCTTGTGAATCTCTTTTACGTGTAATTGGTGCCCTGAATATTTTCAAACTTAATATCCATCTTGTTCTACTTTTCATGTATAAAACAAAATATGGACTGTCCCCCAAAATATTTGAAACTTATTTTAAAGCAATACACCATAAATATGCTACAAGATTTTCCGCTAACAACTTTGTTATACCAAAATCTTATTCTAAACAAGTTTCTTATTCAATTCAGAATCGCGGACCACTTTTGTGGAAAAGATTTCCAAACATTGTTTCCGGAAAAAAAAAATCTCTTCATCAGTTTAAAACTGATTCAAAACAGTTTTTTTTAAACGCGGATTTTGATTTATATTATTATAAGTCTTTCTTTTAAAAATAGATCAGATATATAATTTAAAAACTGGTTAAAATTAAAAAAAAAGGTTAAAATTTTTTGACAATAATCATTATCAAAATCACATTTTCTCGCTTTTTATTTTATTTTTTGTGCGTATTTATATATATAAAGTTGTTATATATTCACTTTTACTTTTACCTAATCTAGTTATGATATTTTACTTTATCTTTTATATATTTTACTTAAAATATATATAAAGTTTTATATATTAACTCTTACTTTTACTCAATCTATTTATGATATTATGTATTAAACGATATTTTACTTTATTTATTATATATCTTTTGTAAACATTCATTTAATTTTTCTTTTATGTTATATATTCTTGAAGCAACTTTGTAAAAATTATAAATTGTAACACGGTGCATGGCGATAAGGCAAATTATGCCTTCTTCTTGCTCCGGCCATTAACTTAATTGTAAATTTATGGAAACTGTCAAATTTGTTAAACGGCAAAATAAAATAAAATAATAATAATAATAATAAAAAAAATAATTTTATATTGATCGTTTTAAACAGACTCTCAGAAACGGTTTTTTTTAATGGTATATTTATTGACTTACTAAATTTACTAAATTTAACTAAATTTATTTATTTAAATTTACATTTAACTAAATTTTTACATATTTTAATAACTAAACTTTTTATAACTAAATTTTTTGAATATTAATATTATAAATATTAATAAGTCTTTTCTATCATTTAAAACAAACAAACAATAAACCAATCGAAAGGTTTAAATTAAGTTATTAAGTATTGACGTATTCCACATTTCAAAAGATAATGCAATGTATTCAAGCACATCCTTGCCTAATAATCAAATATTTTATACATTTATCATAGAACGAGTACATTGCATATCATAATCTCTAAACACTACGTTGGAATGCGGAATAAGTCTATTACTTGGAAATCGACTCACGCTCTTTTACTCTATAATTTATAATAATAGAGTAAAAGAGCGATTTTACTCTATTACTTAAAATAATAGAGTAAAACCGTGAGTATACTCACGATTATTCTCTATTATTTATAAAACAAAATAACTTTTTTATTTTTATTACTTCTGCTGAATTAAAAACGTTTAAGCCAAGTTGGTTGATAAATCATGAAGAAACAAAAAGTAAAATGAAAAAAATAATGAAAAAACGAAAATGAAATAACAAAAATAAATGAACTTAAACTACCTACAATTAACACAAACTAATTAAGTCAATTAAAAATCAAATGAAAATAAACCTCTATTAAATTTAATATATTTAAAAATAAAAAATAAAATTTATTGTTATGAAAGTTCTATCATTAAGTTTCATAATTTTGCACAGAGGGTTACAATGCCAGAATGATTTGTCAGAATTTCATAGTGGTTTCTAGCCAAAACCTTTAGCCAAATAAATTAAAACAAAAAAAAATTGTTATCATTAATAATCAAAATATCTTTTGAGGTTTAAAAAATTAGTATTTTTTTTAACTATAGATAAAAATTATTGTCAATTTATCTCTATTCAGAGTGTCAATTTTCAATGTAGATAATGAACAGAAAATTATGTATCATCAACGAATCAGTTATAGTCAATTTTTGATTAATAATCAGGTTTTATTCAGAAATTAAATTAAGGGCTCCATAAAAATATATATCCATAAAAATATATATCCATAAAATATATATCCATAAAAATATATATCCATAAAAATATATATCCATAAAAATATATATCCATAAAAATATATATCCATAAAATATATATCCATAAAAATATATATCCATAAAAAAAAGAAAACAATTAATAAACTAAAAATATTTATTCACGAAAATAAATTCTCCGAAAAAATTTATAAAACAATTTAAAATATTACTTATCAGGTACTTTTGCCTTTTGCCTGTTCAAAATTGCAGCCCTATTTCTAATAGCTCTTTTGAGTCACAAACATAAAAATCAGTTATATCCTTCGTCAAGTTTTTTGAAGGATCCAGAAACGCTTCTAAAAAAAAAAAATTTTTTTGTATAAAAATAAAATAAAATTGCATATTATATTATTGATAATCATACCATTTATATTATTTAAATACATCTACTTTTTAAATAGAAATTTGTAATTTGTATTATAAGTTTTACTTTATTAAGTTACTAAATCAAAGAGTTATTTCACTTAATTTTATGGAGACCATTAATAATAATTAGTAATAGTAATATTAATAATTGTTAATACTAATTAGTATTCGTGTTAGTAACACTTATTAGTATAAATGATTACAAGTAATGACTGAAGAAAATAAGAAATGTTTCTTGCTAAATTTAGAAGCTAAAAACCTTACTGTGCTTTAAAGCACAGAAAGCTTTTTAGCATTAAGAAATAGACTTCTTAAATGTTTTTAAATAAATCTTAGGGACCAAAAATAAATATTGAAATTACATACCTGGCATGCAACAATAATGCATCGTCTTTGAAAAACTATTTTTTCCAGATACCTATTTTTACTAAATAAATCTTGAACACTACAAACCATCAATGCATCTAATTCAAGCCTTGCAGTTACCCGCACATCTTTCCCTTATGAGCCTTTATAGCCACATTTTAATCAGGGAAAACATTCCATTCATAGTTTGCTAATAAATGCACCTTAAAATTAAAAAAGAAAATTATTTAAAAAGGTAAAAGGTAAGACTCTTTTGCTGTCACAAGCCATTTTTGGCTTGTGGTAACGTTTATCCAAACAGCACTTATTGATATTTTTTTTGTTGTAGCAAAAAGTCTCTTTTCAAGAAAATAGAATTGCAATGAAAACAAGAAATAGTTTAAATGGGATGGAATAAATGGGATAACAGATAACACTATGTAAGGTATTGCTGCTCCCATCTAAATGTTTTTTTGTTTTTTTTAATTTAGTTTATGAAGGTCATTTCTTTTGAATAAAAAGAAATGACCTTCATAAATGACTTTTGTTTGTTGCGCTCTAGTCAGGGGAAACTTTTTAAAATTCATATTATTTCTCATGAGGAATATTTAATGGCATTCAGTACATACATCGACTATCTTATAGCCTGCTGCTACAAGGTAAGGTGCTGCTACATTGACTGAGGATTTGGCATGGGGTAGGAATTTTTTTTTATTATTCCAATAAATATTTCTTATGTTAAAAAAGTCTACATTGACAAGAGCAAAACTAGCGAAAAAATAAAATTATTTTAGACTGCTTAACTGTAGGATTACTTAAAGTCAAATTTTCACCTAAGTACTAGCTTATAAAATTTAAACTATTTGTTACATGATGATGAATATATATGGTGAATATAGTAATGTAAAGCCCTTTCAAAAACCATTATAGAATGGTAAAATGAAGAATAAAATAAAAAAACAATATATTGTATTTAGGTTTCTCCTAATGTATAGAAACATTAAAATAACTTGCAAGTTTTCACCCTTACCAACAAGTTATTAACGGAAAAAATGTAAATTAATTAAGAAGGTATCTAATCTCAGAATTATTTAAATAAAGTATTTTTTGGATATAATAATACCAAAAATTAATTAGCCTTTTATTGCAATATGTATTTGTTTTGAAATTTTACTTCCTCTATATCAAACTCTTCTATAAATGACATAGCTGAAAATCCTCACAGTTAAAACTGTATAAAAACTGACATCCGTAAGAAATCCAAAGGACATACCAACTAAATGGTGGCCGGGCAATGTATGCGCACTGGGCAAGAACTTAAAAACAGCAAAAAATGATTGGCCCTTTCAACGCAGCTACTGTATAATAATTTTTTTGAAATAATTGTTTTGACATTTTTAATAAAAGAATCTGAACGGCATAGAAGAAAATGAAATAATTATAAATTAGTTTTCATCGGTCCTGTGTTCTCTAAAGTAATTATTTGAGGCTTCTAGAGTTTTCTCTGATATCATCATCAAAGACAAGCTGAAATATTTTACCATCTGATATCCATGAATCAGAATTTATGTAAAGCCTGTCACACGTTGCCATAAATATAACTGTGTATACATTTCTGCAGTCTCAAAATAACATTTTTTAAGTTTGTCAAACACAGATGACATCACTGCCAAAATTGCATGCAGTCTTCTAATAAGGTCAGGACTTACACCAATTATTTCAGCAGATTTTTCAGCTTGCTAAAATTGTGTTCGGTGCATCATTTTTCACATATTTAACAGAGTAAATATTGTTTTGATGCAGTTTGTCTTATTTATATACACATATATCTGTCTTCTATTCATCTAAAAATTAAAAACAGCTAATAATATAACGATATACAATATGGTATATACATACATAAAAATACAAAATAATGAACATGGGGGTAGTCTTACATAAAAAAAATAGACAATCAACTCAATTATTTTGTGCTCATAATTAGTTTGATTTAACAATAGGAGTATAAAATCACACTTCTCAAAAGTTTGTACTATGTTAACATTTTTTTTTCATTGCAGCCTTATTTATAATGTAATCAGGCCGAGTTATAAAAATGAAAATAATCACATAAAAAATTAATTGCACAGTCTAGGGTGACCAAACCTGGCAAACCAAAATTGGCAAAATATTTTGCTTGGTGCTAACAATATACATCTACAATTTTTAAAACAAGTTTAATATATCTTCCATAATGTTTCATGTCCTTTTTTTATGCACATATGGCAAAATAAAGAATCTATATAATTTCGAAAAAAGTCTGTAAATTTAAATGTTCAAAAAATAACAGTTATATTTTTTATAAGGAGATATTGTTAACTAATTATATTTTATATACATATATAAATGTATACACATATAAATATATGTATACAACCACATGCATATATAAAATATAGCATAAGCTTTTCTTACCATTAGAAAAGCTTATGCTTTTCTAATATTTTAGAAAAGCATAGTTTCAATTTGCAAAACTGTTTGCATAACTACTCATTCTTACCCAACAAAATTTGAAACATGAACTATATAGGGGTAACTGCTATGCAAAAACCTTATTTTTAAAACAAAAGTTATTTGAAAAAAAAGGTATTAGAAAAGTCAAAAGTTATTGAAAAAAACAAAAGTTAATGGAAAAAATAAAAATCATAGAACGGATTAAAACAACTAAAATCATATCGGCTGAAAAAAACTTGTAACGCATAATATTACGCATAGTAAATGCCATCAGATATAGCCTTCCACCTTTTTTATTTTTCTTCGTAATACTTTAAAGATCATTTCCTAATAGGAGCACTAACAGAAAGTGCCAGAGATACCACTACAAGTGGTTAGATACAAAAAGAAAACTTTGTAAAATGTCTTGAACATTTTGTACGTAATAGAAAATGTACAACTGAAAATCCCTGTTAATTGCTGCTTGGCAATCATGAAACCTAATCTTTGTATTGAAGGATTAGGTTTTGCAAAAGAAAATAGAGTAGTAATGCTTACCTTTCCACCACATTGCACGCATATTTTGTAGCCTTTGGATAAGGCAGTTTACGGTCTCCACTCAAAAACTATATAAAAATGTTAAAAATTAACACGTTCATTTATTTGCCAACTTCTAGTATACTCGTAGTTATACTAACTTATTTCAAATAATATTTGTGCATGACTGGCTTTGTTTATTCATTTTTTTTTGTTTTTTTAGCTTCACATTTGGTTTCAGAAAATATTACATTCAAGTTTTTATTTAAAAAATCTAAGGAACCTAATTTAAATGCGGATAAAGACAGAAATAGCTTAAAACAGATAAAAGTAAAATATTGATAATGCTATAATTTTATTTCATGAAAATTTAAGTGTAAACCTATTCTTTTGAATGATACATTCTGAAACATTCGCCAATACATAACGGAAGTCTATTTTCACAAACAGCACATTCATATCGTGTTCCTTTAAGTTTTATTTTAGAGCAGACTCGACGTGGTTTTGTTAGGAGTTTTTTCTTTTCATTTGGTGGTATTGAAGACAAGAAGTGGAAGCTATAATTGGTGATTCGAGGCACAATTTCATTCAAACGTTCACCCAATAAATCCGTAACAATTAATTCTCTAAACTTAAGCAAAGAAATTATTTTATCTAGTCCATATTTGCTGTTTAGACAGTAAGCATTACACAAAAAAGTATCAAAGAGATGAAGTGCTACTTTTTTTACCATCTAATTGTCTTTCTTAGGCAATCATAATATTGTAATCTTTAATAATGTTGAGTTTCATTTTCTTCTCTCCTCTCCTGTTTGTCACTTCAATCATTTGCAACGAATGCAAGTTGCTAATCATTACCACGTCTCTTTTGTCTTTCCATTTAGCAACCACAACACCCTCTCTACTTCTGCTTATGATGTCTCCCTGTTTCAGTTTTGCTTTAGTGCATTCTTTTGGATTTGACTTTCGGTCAGTTCTTAAATTACCACAGATGTAAATGTGTTTTTTGATTTATCATCTGCTTTGTTAATTCAAACAAATTAGAGTTAAGAAAACAAAATATAAATTGCCTTTTTGTTACTCATGATAACTGCCAATGTGCATGTGCATGTTCAAAAAATTGAATTATAATAATAATGCATCAAATAAGCTACATTACTAGTCGCTGCAATGAGTTATATTCATTAAGGTGTTATGAGTAAACTCGTACTTCGGCACTGGAGAAAAAAATTTCTTCTCCATTGCCAAAGTACTCGTAGTGCTTATTTTTTGTCAATTATATTCAGAATGAAAAATACTATAGAATTATTGTAGATTAAAAGTATTTTATTTATTGAAATGTTGATATCTAGCCTTGGCAATGAGGATGAAACCGCGAAAAACAGCCTCGGCAAAAACTAATCATTGCAGACATTATGGTTCGGCAAAGAAACAAAGCGTAGTTTAAAATAGCTTAGCAGCGAACGTGTTAAAACCGTTACAGTATATGATATTTAAAACTTTGTAAACATTCCATTTCTGTCATCATTTTATAAACATCACGTGTCGTCACTTTGTAAACATCACGTTTCTGTCCCCGTCAGGGCCGCCCAGAGGAGAGGTAGGGGGGCGAATGGGACAGTTTGTCGCGGGCGGCAGATATCAAAAGGGCACCAAATAAAACGAAGGTACCTAAAAAAAAATAGAAGGTACCTAAAAAGTCTTTCATCTGTAATATAGACAAATTTTAATAAATAAGGGCGCCAATAAGGGTTGCGGTTCCAGGCGGCGTGACGGCTTTCGGCGGCCCAGGTCCTCGTTTACATACTACTTTTAGAGATTTTTTTTTAGTCAGTTATCAAAATAATTAGAAATGTTTTTGCTTTTTGAAAATGCGTAGTGCTTTGTTATAATATGCGTAGCGTAACGTGTTATAATATGGAGATAATATACTATTATATGAGGAGCCCGTCTGCAAAATGCGCTATGTCACAAAAATAAAAATTTCGAGTTAATTCTATTTCCACATGCACGTTTTGCAAATGGGCTCCTCTTATTGTGGTATAATATGCTATTATTTATTATTATATAGTGTTATTAATATGTCATTATTTTATTATTATTGTTTTAAACGTCTGCGAAATTTAAACTAAAATAATTCGGCAAAAAATTTAAAGTAAAATACTTTGGCAAAGTTCAAATAAACAATTATTTATCACTACAACCTAAAGCAATTCTAAACTTAATTTTCATGATATTTATATTGTTACATTTCCTTGTTGTAAATATTCCGCATTGCGCGCCAATCATTTTTATTAATCATTTGTACTTATTAAAATACACATAAAAAAAAAAGCAATTTAGTTTAATTATTCAAGAGTTATATAACCACTTATTTAAAAAACTGCTTTGTATTATTAGATTACAGAAAATTATTTTACTCGATTTGTTGCTTTCAAAAGAACTTTCAGAAAGAACTTTGTTACAGTTTTACTTTTGCTATGAAAAACGGTAACTTGTTTTTGATTAAGATGCTAATTCTTTTATATATAAATATTTCTTTAAAAAAGTATTTATGTAGCAAATATTACTGCTGATTTCGAAATAGAAAACGCATAAATTAAAATTTTGCAATCACAATTGTTTAATAAATAAAACCTTAAGAATGAAAAGACAATCGCAGTTAAGCTCTTGTAAAAAGAACGAGTTGTTTTTTGACGGAACGTATAAACTATAAACACAGCAAATATGACTATGGAGGGAATTGCGAATCTAAAAAAGACTTTTACTTTCTGTAAGTTTTTTTACTTTGAAAACTGTGTAAAAGTTTCGATTAAACATTTTAAAGCTGAAAGAAAGAAATTCGCGTTTTCTGTTAAAATATAATGTTAATTCAAGTATGCATTGAAAATAATAATAACAATAATAATAATAATAAGAAGAAGAAAAAGAAGAAGAATAACAATAACAATAACAATAATAATGACAGAGCGCAAGTAAGAATTAATGCCAAGGCAGACTGTACCGCGTTTAAGATTTAACGGAAATACTTTACACATATATATATATATATGTATGTATATATATATATATATATATATATATATATATATATATATATATATATATATATATATATATATATATATATATATATATATATATATATATATATATAAAGTATTTATTTACACACACACGTATATATAAGAGCACAATTGTTTCTTGATTTCCTTAGCCTATATTTGTTTATATTTATTTTCCAATATGTTTTTATTATAATTACTTTTAGTATGGTAAATAAACTTTATAAATTTTATTAAATTAATGACATGACGTGCAATTTGTTTTTAATTTTATATACTTTATTAGAGTATATAATACGTGCCTTATATTTTTATTCATAGGTATTTAATGAAAGTTTTATGTGTATTATTCTATATGTTGTTTATGTGCCTCGCATAATCGACGGATTTTAAAAATTTTATCACGTCGATTATATGTTGTAATATGCTTTCCGAGCATATATTTGATACATTAACGCATCGTCGTATTCAACTTTATATCGGGTAAACTAATTTTTAACACCAACAGACAGTCTAAACAAGTATCTATTACGGAAAACAGATAAAATCGAGATTAAATCCGAGACTAAACAAGTTAGTTGCGGCAAACCGCAACAAATTTTCAAAGTTCACTATGCCAAACTTGTACGACCGAGTAGTCACTGACCTGCTAATCAATTATCAATTTTTAACTAGTCTATAGGTGGCTAAAGACGTCGGTCTGTGGTGTTAAGATACAAAATGTTTCTTTTTATATAACTGCGAATTTGTCACATTTAAGCCTCAACAGAATGCGTGGAAGACTTATATATAGTTAAATAAACTCTTTACTTTTTCAAATAACAAACATATTGTTTGTGATGTTTGAATATTGAAATTAGTTTAAAACGGGAAACTTTTTAAAGTTTAAAAATATAGCAAAATAAGATTTTAATGCCGTTCTGATAGCATAAGTGTTACTGTATTAAAAATCCGTTTATTGGCATTTTTTAAATTCTTCAATTAAACATCAGGCTTAAACTCATGCTGACAGAAATTCTTGTTAAAATTCTTATTTTTAATTTTTTTCAAATTGCTTTGTTACTACTGTTTTTAACATTCTATAGTATGTTTACTAGTACAGTCTAACGGTATAAAGATAATGAAAAAATCTATCAAAATATGCAAAAATAATAATTTACAATTATTGATTTTAACAAAGTTTTAAATATTTAAGTTATTTTTTAGTTTGTTTATACTTGCTTGTGTATGATTCATTAATTTTTTGCACTGTATATTTTTTCAATTGAAATAATTTTTTCTAAAAAATGAAGTCATTTTTAATCAGTTTTACGTGAGAAAAATACTTACAATGAAAAATACTTGTTTTTTTACGAAGAAAAAACTTCAAAATGACTAAAGATTGCAGATCCCCACAAAAACCAAAAAAGTTTCAAAAATTGTTTTCTATTTGATTTTAAAGATGAACTAAACAGAGATTAGTAAATTTGAAAACTGTTTTTTGTAAATTAATTTAGTTTTTTAAATAATTATGCTTAAAGTGCCCTAGAGTTTTTCAGACTTCCCTAGCAACCACCATAACAACGAATTTGTTTGTTTGTTTTTTTACTTTATACTCAGGTTTTTAGAGGGCATTCGAGTCTTAAAAACATCGAGTTTTCTTAACATTTTACAATTGCTCTAAAAAACCTTAGGATAAGTTTTACAACTTGAAGTTTACTAATTAGTATCACATTTTTTGATTAAATTTTCAACTTAAAAAAACTTAAAAAGCTTAAAGAGTATTTTTATTACAAATTTGTTTACATATTTTATATGAAAAATGATTCGTAGTATAAATAACTAAAAAAAATAATTAGAAAACATAAATATAAGTTTAAAAGTTGTTAATGCAGCAAAAAAACAGCGAAAGAAAAAAAAAGTTCTACAGCTTTATCACCAGTTGCAAGTTTTTCAAGTGTAAAGAGGTTTTTTTTTATGACAAAAAAAGCTTCCACAACAGGTATCTAATAAACGACCGGGGCTTTGGCCGGGGCTAAGTTTGATAACACATAGCTGCGACCGGGGCCAGGTTTATGACCAGGGCTGCATAAATATTGATAGATCCTATAAAAATGTTATTTTTAATTAAAATTTATGATATGAGTTATAATTAAAAACAATACTTTTATAGGATCTATCAATTTAATTCAGCCCCGGCCGGGTTTATGACCGGGGCTGCATTAATATAAACCTGGCCCCGGTCGCGGCTATGTGTTATCAAACCTAGCCCCGGTCGTTTACTTCAGGTATCAACAGAAAAGTTTCTTCTGCTGTTATCTTATACCAACTAAAGTTGGTGAAAAATATGAAAAAAAGATTCGCAGATAAAAAAATGAGGATGGGACATCGTATTCTGCTGGTGGTTTTTAGATTGATAAAAAGTTTATAATTTTTTATTACAATATTATTAAAATCATTTTTTTTTGTGTTTTATTATTTTTAAAATACTACGCAACGCATAAAACACGTTTGAAATGCATAAAACACGTTTGCAATGCATAAAACACGTTTTCTTAACTTCAAAAAAAGATTTTATTCGAAATTTTTAGGAAATTTTCCATGTTGTGTTGTCTGGAGTTTGTACCAAAAAAAAAGTTTAATTTTTATTTTAAGTGTATTTTTTATCTTTTTGGGGTACTTAATTTTGCTATTTTTTAAAAGAAATTGATTATCTTTAAAAATAGTAAAAAAAAAAAGTAGTTGAAATCCTAGCTAAATATGAATCCTTGATAACCCTGAAAATTTTAAGTTATTAGGATTTGCGAAACTTTTATTATCATGTTTGAATATTTTGTTAAAATGGCTGCTTTAAAGTGTAGTTATTACTTAATTTCAAAATTTTATAATAAAAGAAAGAAATATAAGTAATTTAAAATAAAATTTAATTGTAATTGATGTCCAATAACAAAAATTTATTTTAAGGGGATCCGCTAACTTTACGAAAGTAGAAAACAAGTGATGTTTCAAAAAATATAAAATATCAAAAAGCGATGCAACAAACTTTGGAGAAATGTTATATGAGGAGCCCATTTGCAAAACGCGCTAAGTACGAGTAAACGCGCTAAGTACGAGTAAACTGATTTTGAGAAATCAACAAAAACTAAGCTACTTTTAGTTGCGCATCAACAAAAATTGATATTTTCTTTGCCCATTTTTAAGACCAAAAATTTTTTAATTGGTCCAATATTAAAATAGATGATAGATTTAAGTATATAAAACGTGGAAATAGAATTAACTCAAAATTTTTATTTTTGTGACTTGGCGCTTTTTGCAGATGGGCTCCTCATATGTTGAGGCATATGTTGAGATATAATATATCTCTCATCATATACCTTAACATATATCTCAATAATATACCTCAACTTATATCTCAATATATTATGTTGAGATATATGTCGAGGTTAGTAAAGACGGTTTTAAAGGTAAGTTTCAGTTTTTGTGAACAACCTAAAATGACAACTGCGCACGATTTATTTGATACAGTTTGTTTTATTTTTAAAAAATTACAATATATCGTGTGTATAAGTTTGTTGTGTTTGTGCAATACTTAGCTATCTTAAATAAGTGATATTTAAAAATCAAATGCAATATGCTAAAATTTTTTAAAAAGAGCTGAACATTCCAATTGAAACATTAACTTTGGCACAAAAAATTGCATAATAATAGAATTTACATCTTCCTTTGATGAAAATGAAATTGAATGAGAATCAATAAATAGAACAATTCTACTTGCAAAATAACATTTTAAAATTATTAAAGACAAAAAAATAAATTTAATTCAAAAAAAATTTCAAAAGTTAAATACTGGTAACTTGAACCTTCAAGGCAACTCAATGGTTCGACATAACGAATGTCCAATATAAGAGAAGTTTCGCTAAATCGAATTTTGAATATGAGATATCAGTTTGAGTTACGGCGATTTTTCTTTAATCAACTCTTAAATATAAACATTAAGTATACTCCATTAATCTAATAAAGTGTGAAAAAAAGATTTAGTAAAAGAAGATATATCAGCTTGTTTTAACTTCCTGATTTTTTTTTCCACAATTGAGCTTCACGGAACCCAAGAAAACTGTTTGAGATAACAAAAGTTTGAGTTAACCGATCTTTGACTTACCGAGGTCTGACACACTATTTATTCATACTAGAAGCCCATTCACCATTAGAGTTAAAGAAGTTCTTGAGAATGATCTTAAGAGTTTGATTGAATTGATTACCAGCAATAAAGGAAAAAAAAATTCTTTTTCATGTGAGGTAACAAGTTTCGGACTAAGTATTTGCATATCTTGTTCAATCTATTTGTATTTCTCCATTCTATTTTCTTTTTTTAATAATTTATTTCTGTAAAGCCAGTTTTTCAAACTTTTTAATTATTAAAACACAGCTTGGTGGGAAATGAGCGACCAGCTACTTCTTTAGTAATTTTGAGGCAACTTTTTATCACATTGTTTCATTTTATCTTTTACTTTTTTAAAAAAAATTTATCTTTAATGTTGGGCTTAATATATTTATGATAATAATTAAGCCTAGTATAAAGCGATTATTTACTACGACATGTCTCCATCTATATATCGCAACTTTGCAGGTGTCGATATTACTACGATATATCGTTAGCTACCGATTGTAGCTTTATAACTAGCTTTAACATAACGATAAATCTGTAGCTGGCTATGTCTGTAAATGGCTACCAATCGCAGCTTTTTAGCTTGCTAAAATATAAATCTATAGATAGTTGATATTTCTAGCTAAAGTGATGTGGCGTGTATACATACAGCTCACTTGCTAGCAAAACTATTAATGGGTGTTTCCTCAATAATGGAACTGCACAAAATACAATGGCTGATGTGCAAATGTTAAAATAATAACATATGACTTATTGTTAGTGTAAACTTGACAATATGTAATTTAAAAAAAAATTATTAACCAAAAATAATTTTTCTTTAGTTATAAAAATGAGCTCAAAAAAATTAGATGTAAGTGAACAAGTTCTACAAAAGAGTACAAGTTCTACAATAATAACATTACACGAGGAAAACTGTTTACTTATAATCAATTTAAAGCGAAAAATGCTCCAAAAACAACTGTATATTGTGAAATTAAAAGATATGGAAATGGACTGGAATGAATTTCGATCACGCGCACTCAAAAATTGCTAAAAATAAAGACAAACATCAAATATCGTCACCGGAAATCAATAGCAAAATGGTCTGAGCAGAAAGAGCTATTGCTCGCGCTAAATCCGTACGCTTGTATAAAAAGTTTTTAACAAAAATTTGATTTTGAATGGCAAATCTTATTTTACTTTGTCAAACTCCAAAATTTGGGAATGATCGGTATTACTCCAGTGACCACAAGAATGCTTCTCCAGATCTCAAATACAAAAGAAAAGCTAAGTTTCGAAAGCAAAGTATTGGTATGGCTTGCAATTAGTCCTAAAGGTGTGACTAAACCAGTAATCAACCAATCTGGCCTTTCTGTTAACAAAAATACGTTAAAAAAAATTGCATTGAAATATTTTGATTTTTTTATACGTGAACAATATCCTGATGACAATTACATTATTTGGTCTTTTTAACTTAGCTTCGGCTCATTATGCCAAAAATGACATTGCTTTGCTGGACAGTGAAAGTATCAATTGTGTTCTAAAGAAAAGCTAATCTTGCCAACTGTTCTGAGATAATGCCAATAGAAGACTTTTAGGGTTATTTGAAAGGTTTAGTCTACAAGGGAAAGTGGGAAGGAAAAAATTAATTAGAAGAATCAAGTATTGTTTTAAAACAATCACTCCAGAGGTAGTGCAGCATTTAGTAGGTAGCAAGTAGGTAGGTAGTGCAGCAGTTTGCTAAACTAAGAGAAGATTGAATGCAGTTCGGGTTACCAGAAATGAGTTGATTAGAAATATTAAATGTACATTAGTCCAGCAAAATAATCTTAATTTGATTTTTTTCAAAAAAAAACATACTTATTATAGTTCCATTTTTGAGGGAACATTCTTTATCATCATTTTTTTTTGAGGGAACATTCTTTATCATGATTTTTTTTGAGGAAACATTCTTTACTATCATATTATTTTAGTTATCTATAACATAACGGCAAGTCTGTGTCTATAAATATTAAAAATATTTCAATTTTAATGAAAACTATTGCTTTTGTATTAATTTTTTAAAAACACAATATTATTGTATTGTAGTTCATGTTTATAATAACAACTTCATTAAAATAACAATTAATTGTTATTGTAATAAAAAAAATTATTGTAATGTCGAAACTTGAAAATGTTTTAATAGTCCAGTCGCTAAACCATGTGACCTTGAAATAGGGTACAACTTATATTTAATTATTGATTCTATTTCTGTTTGTTTTTTTTACTGAATTATAATATGCGGGGTGCTAGAATGATAAATTTCGGCAATGTGGTAAATTGCGATAATTAAATAAGAAATCGGGGGTGCTCAGTTACAAATGCGATATTTAGGTAATTGCGATGCTGTAATTTTTACGGAGCGAATCGTTAGGTGGTTTATTGTGAATTAACTTTTATGGAAAGTTGAGTGCGATTTAATGCGATTTTTTTATCTCTTTTTCTCGCATAATCGAAAAAAGTCGCTTTTCTTCTAACCGCTAATACCGCTTATATTGCATAGTATTCATATTAAGCACTGGCGGTAACCAGTGGTTACCATGGCGTTACCAGTGGTTACCATGGCGTTACCGCCAGTGCTTAATATGAATACTATGCAATATAACGGTATATATAACTATACTTTTCTTTGACTATAAGATAGCGATTCAATACAAAAGACGAGTAAAATAAGTATGGGAAAAGGAGGCAATTTAGAACAGGGGTGGTTTTGAACAATGCAAAAGTTTAAAAAAGTACAAACTTATCAACCAAGTTAAATATATTAGTCAATTGAAAATACTTTCGCACATAACCGTCTCAGGATTTTTGTCAAAAAGACATTTAGATTTTTCACAAACGTTTTATGATTTTCAAACTTAAGGATTTACTGAGGGAATTATTTCTTCAAGGAATTTTTTTTTATATACTTTTTTAGTGAATGGGGTATGTTCTACAATATAAACAAAAAGTTCAATTATAAGACATAAAGTTTTTACAAAAATTATGTGGAATATATTCTGAAGTTAGGGTTGAGACAGTATTGCATAACTTTTAAGTGGCACTTTTGGACGTACTGCGCGTCTCTTAACAATTTTATCAACAATTTAATTATTAAAATAATAATATAATATAATACTAAAGTAAAATCTAATCATTAACAAACATTTTTTAGGTAATAAGAGATTCTTGTTACAAAAGCTTAGTTATTGTTAAAAATTTAGGCGCCAACTTCACAATCAGTATAGTTGCTAATGACTTACGTTCTGATATTCAAGAGTGTTCTTTTCTAAGATCTTCAGAAAAAGAAAAAGATGTCAGTTCAACATCTATTATACCTCTTAATCAAAAACCTATATCATATTTTTTTGATAAAATATCAGCACAAGAGTGTGATGAAATAAATATAAAATATGCAAATTATGCAACAGCCAGCCTTTTCAGCATGTCAGAAAATCCATTTTGGATTAATTTCTTTAAATAGATTCGACCCGGTTGGTCACCTCCTAAACGTTATGCCCTGAGTCATGAGCTATTAGACAAAGTATATAACTAAGTAAATAAATTAAAACAAGAACTGATATCCCAGGCAGAAACATTTGTTCTCATGATAGATGGTTGGTCTTGCATAAATAATGATTCACACATACAGACTATGCTAGCTACTCCGACTCCAATATACACATCCAAAAGAAAACTCCCACACTGGACAATATCTATTTGATTAAGTGGTTGAGTTTATTGAAAATGAAAACGTTTTATCGAACAAGAAAAAAATAAAAGCTTTTTGCACTGACAATGCATCGGCCATAGTGGCTGTTTGAAAATTGATAGAAAGTAAATATGATTAGATGTCAACATATGGCTGTTTTTCTCACGGTCTAAATTTGTCAGCTTGTGACCTAGTAAAGGAGAACAACATAATTTTTGAAACATTTAAGCAAAATAAACAAATAATAAATAAACTAATAGTAAAGTTTTTCAAAAACAAGCATGTTTTATAGAGTATCCTTGAGTGTTGTAGCCTACATTTTCTGAAAAAAAATTTGACATTAATTCTTCTTGTTGTAACTAGATGGTCATCTCAGTTTTCAATGTTACAACGCAATCTGCGTCTTTGTGACTCATTACGATTGGCAGTAACTGATGAGAAAGCACAAGAACATATTGAAAAACACAACAACAACAAAAAGGAATTAACCTTAAAGAAATAGTGTTAAATGAATTTTTTTGGAAAAAGTCTTACAAACTTCTGAAACTTGTATTTTAATTACACCATTATTGAAGAGAGTGGCATTAATAATATTGTTTTGCAACTGCAGCATTGCATCTGCTGAGCGTGCAAACAATGAGTTTTAATTGCAAAAGTCTCAAAAACGAAATCGTTTAACCGATACAAGAGCATCAAAGTTATTATTTATTGCTTACAATTTGAAATTACAGAATAGATTGGTTAAACTTAATTCTAAAAAGAAAAAACATTTATGTTTACAAAAGAAAAAGATTGATGATAAAAATAATATAATTTTTTTTTTTTTTTTGTTATTCACCTCCTCAAGGCCGATAAAGCCACTACAGATGAGGAGGCTACTTAATAGTGGTTATAACCCTCTCTCAACTCTATAACTCCGAAACACGAACCTTGACGAACAAGGTCGCTGCGCGGAGAAACAAGTTGAGCGCGGTACTACCAGGGACGTAGTGGGGATCGAACTCCGAACCTCTCACTTATGAAGCGAGCGCTTTACCACTACACCACTACCGCATAAGTCATAGCTCAATAAAATAAATATAAAATGGATTAGGTGTATAATTCTTTGCAATTTTGTTTATTATCTTATCATAGAGTAGGAAGTTAAACAAAAATTTTTTTGAAAATTTCTCGAAATTTTTATCACTAAATTATTCAATTGGTTTTGACGTCAACATATGATAAAATATTTTAACATCAGTATAGACATAATTAAAAAATAATCAATAATTTCACTTTACAAAGTAAATAATTATTTAGTTACATACATATAATAAATTATATATTTTTATGATTTCGAATTATTATAAATGTTAATTCTAAAAAAATTATTCTTTAAATAGCTGTATTATTGATCTCAAAATAAATAAAATTTATATAAGTAAATGGTTGCTAAAAACGTGAGTGTACAATTTATTAAGTATGCGTAATATATATTTCTATGGTTTTCCTGGCTTCGCTTGACTTCTCAAAATATATAAAGTATATGCAAATGGTTGCTAGAAACGGGTGCCTCGAGCGCCCCTGAACTCAATATTTATCAAGTATACATAATATATATACTTCTTTGTCTATTCTGGCTACACTTCACTTCTCAAATAAATAGAGTTTAAAAACGGGCGACACTGAAGATACTAGTGCCCAAATAATAGTAAATGTGTGGTAAAAACATTAAAGTAAAATAACTTTTGGACTTTGAAATAGTAATACAATACACCAAAATAGCTATTTTAATTGTTTTTCATCAAAATAATGCAATAGTTGTTGTGTATGTTTTTCATCAAAATAATGCAATAGTTGTTGTGTATGTTTTTCATCAAAATAGTACAATAGTTGTTGTGTATGTTTTTCATCAAAATAATGCAATAGTTGTTGTGTATGTTTTTCATCACAGCAATACAATACAAAACTGTTTTAATTGTTTAACATCACAGCAATATAATACAATAGCTTTTTGGGCAATTATTCAGATATTCTGAGTTTTAATATATTGTTAGAACAAAATGCAATATTTATTGTAACTGTTTTTTATCATAGCAATACAATGACAATAAATAATGTTTTAATTGCATCTCTAGTAGTACAATACAACATAATTGTATTGTAATGTGTTGTTGTATTTAATGCTTACAATTGTACATGACATGTACTTATGTACATGAGTTAACCATGTCATAACTATAGATGATTGTGTTTTTGATAAAATGTTCCGAACACTAAAATAACATTATCGTTTACAAGATGTTGCTAGAAGAATAATTGCAATTTGTAAGATAGTGTATAGAAAATCTTTCTTTTGATATTTCACCAAATATCTTTTGCAGACTGTTGCATTTGTTATATGAATATAAGAGAAAGTTCTTAAATATTACTTACGTAACTAAGTTTGGAGAAAATAAAACTTAGCGAATATATACAAATCATCACTATTATCAATCATTTATTAAAATATCGCCTAAGTATGTATGTATATATATATATGTATATATGTATATATATATATATATATATATATATATATATATATATATATATATATATATATATATATATATATATATATATATATATATATAATTTAAATATTTACCCTTATAAATGTTATAAATAGTTTGTATTTATACCTTCTACAAAAAGAGTGCTCAACATTTCTAAATGAACAGTGTGTGTAAAATCATATGTAAATAAGTTTATATGCGTATATAAGTATATAACATAATTTTCTATGTAGCATATCGTAATAATGGCCAAGCAGTTCCTTCAAAGCTCTATCCAGAGTGTATTATTAAAGAAGGTTTTCTAGTTAAATCGCCTCCACAGGAACATGTTATCCGAAAAGTTGCAAGATGGCATTTACGTTATCTTGTATTGTACGATACACAGTCAAGAGTTGATATTGATCAGATAATTGAAAGAGAAGTTTTTATTTTTTATTACAAAGATGACAAATCAAAAGAAGCCGGTGAAAAACCATTAGGTAAAGAATATTTCAATTCTATGTTTTATTTACAGTACAATTTTTCAGTTTATTAACATAATAACAATTATAACAACAGTAAATAACTGGGCTCAGAACGTTTGTTGGACGTCTTAAGGACGTCTAACGGATTTGTGACGTCTTATTGACGTCGTATTGGCGTCTCGCGGACGTCTGTGCTCGCAAGGAAACTTATTTCATATCTATGAGCTATTTTTTGCATAGCTTTTTTTTTTGCGTCAAATCTTAAAACAAAAGTTAACTCAACTAGATTGAAACAAACACAAGTTATTTCTAAGCTTTTTAAAACAATTAGCATTTAAGAAAAGTTATTACGGTTAGCATTTATATAAATTTTAAATTGGATTTCTTTGTGACTTTTTTTGCAAAATTTTGTTTTAAAAGCATTTACAAAATTATCAACTGTGTTGATTTTCATAGTTACACCGCTTATATATTATTTTTCAAAGAGTGTCAATAAAGTTCCTCTTCCAAGAACCATTTTCTATTCGAAGGGCGTCCATTTCTTCCATTTTCCAGGTGAATCAACCAACTCTGACTCATTTTGAAACTTCAATCATTTTAACGTAACAAATTTTCTTAAAAAAAAATTTAAATTTTAAACTTTGAAAAAAATGATGCTCATAACACCAAAACCAAGAAAGTTTCACGAACACGTTCTTATATAGATTAATATTCCTTATGGGGATTTATCTTGGTATCTAAATAAGTGATATCTATAAAAAGTTATCGAATTGTTTTTAGTTTATTAATTTTTTAAAAGTTAGTAACTTATGTTTGTAAATAAAAAAAGGTTTATTATTTAGGCAAAATTTCATTAATAAATGCAAATGTTGTTCCGCATCGAGGCAATTTGCACAATTATAAATATGCTATAGATATCTATACGGATAATCGTGTCTGGCATTTGTGTGCAATGCAACAGCCTGTTATTGAAAGTTGGTTTACGGAAATAAAAAGTCGAAGTATTTCAAATTTTCCAAAGGTATGTTATTCATAAACCTGTCTAATTGCAGACATAAAAATTAAGAGAAAAATTAAGACAGTTTTCATAATTTGTAAAATAACTTCTTGCTGCCAATTGTTATTAAAAACTGTTTAACAATATTTTATATGTTGATATATTAGTTCTAAAAATATATATGAGAATTTAGAATCTAAATATTAGTACAATCTGAAATACTTATGATCTAGTTAAAAAACTGAGTGCTGAGTTGTTTATATTATGTAACAAAGAGTCACTATCATTTAGGTCTTGACTAAGGATATTTCTCCATTCATGGTCGCTGCTATGTTTTTTGAACCCTGTAAAGTATTGGATAATTCTTTTAAAGATAAACAAGATAGCGAAGAATGTAGGCGTTTGTCGTTACCACAAAAAAATTTACCCAGGATTTCAGTTGTGCATAGTGATAGTTTGTCTCCAGAACTAAGGCATTCATTTCCCCAAAACGCACCGTATAGCGATATAGAAGAAACAACGCCTAATCATGTAGAAGATTTTGATACAGGTTTTTATCTTTTATGTAAATTACATAATGGCTTTAAACAAAAATAATATAGAATATTTTAAATAGTGTCTACCTTTTTTAGATGAAGGTATAATACGAACCATAAGCGATTGTTCTACATGTTCAACGTGCACTTTTTCCAGTGCCTCATCGATAACAACATCAAGTATTCCAACAAATAGGGAAACTACAGAATACGATGAAATATTTGGTCCATTCTCATCTGCATTTCAAGGACCTAAACTCGAAAGTAATAACTTATGGAAAAGTCGTTCGCAAGGAAACTTGTTGTCTCCTACGGAAATTCCCAAATCTTATTCACAGTCAAAAAATCATCATAGTGCAAACTTTCCAACGTAAACTATAAAACCAATTTGGTTTTGAGGATGACTCAAATAAAATATAAAAAGATGTAACTTTATAAGTTTAATTTTGTATATAAGGGTATAGTTTTATAAATATTTAAGTATAAAAATTTTAAAAAATATATATAAACAATGATCATATTAATTTTTCAAAGTATGCAAAAATAAGATTGCAAAACAAAGTTGCGTGCAAAATCGTTTAAGCTGTTTTGATAGCTTAAAATGACAGCCAAAACATTTCCTTTGAATTTTGCTCAGTATCTGACGTCAGAATTATAGCCTCCTATCTTTTTTTTTTTTTTTTGTTCTTTATTACAATATTTAACACAATATTTACAAACATATCAATAAGAAAAATTACATGCAAAGAAATCGTTAAAAATAAATAAATAAAAATAAAGAATAAAGATAAAGAACGCGGGAACTCAAAGAAGACCATACAGGTCTTGTCACCGAGAACCGCTGTTGAAGAACTTTGAACTTAGTAAACATAAATAAAATAAATAAATACAAATTTTAAACTTTTCCGTTCGTGATACAAATTATTTACAAATATTACGAATTAAAATAAAAATTAAAGTAAACAAGTAAATAATAAATGACTACTGTACAAATAATGTCAGTGCAACTTTTAACAAAATTCAAATAATGGTGTTTAAATATAGTTTCTCACATAAACTTTAAATCAATATTGTATAAAAGTAAAATTTAAATGAGTGATGACAAAACTGGGTACAATTAAAAGTATATAAAAATATTTTCAATTGAAAAAATTACTTTTTTTAGTTTTCTTTTTAATATATATTAATTCCATTCATGAGAAAAATCAAAATTTTTTAAAATTATTTGGTTCCATAAAAAAGCTCCACGAAAAGAAATGCAAAATTTACCAAAGTTTGTTTGAAATTTTGGTTGTTTAATAAAATTATCATTTCTTAAAGAATATTTATTTTTTTCTTTTAAAGAATATAAATCAAAAAAGGAAGCTGGAGATGAGTTGGTTTTACATTTAAACATAAAACAAAGAACATTATAAACATTTACTTGATATATATTAAAAACATTCATGTTAAATAAAAGTGGCCTTGAGTGAGTAAAACGATTTTTGAAATTTATAAGACGTGCAATATGCTTCTGCTGACAATAAAGTGGATTTAATTTACTTTTATGGGTACTACCCCATGCAATATTGGCATAATTAATATGACATTGTATAAAAGAGTAATATAGTTGAGTTAATGAATGTTTGTTTAAAACACTTCTTGCTTTATATAAAACTCCAATGCTTTTTGCAATTTTGTTGCATAAATGTCCGATGTGATTCTTCCATGATAGATTTTCATCTACAATGATACCTAAGAAATTTGTGAGAATTACTCTTTTTATTTGAATATTATCAATATGAAGAAGAGGCATATTACTTGGAAGTAAATGTTTTTTAAATTGTGGATGAAAGAAAATCCATTTAGTTTTATCAATGTTGAGTGAAAGTTTATTTGACTTGAACCAGTCTGATATTTTTGTTAGTTCAATGTTTATATCATAAAAAAGTTTATTGATGTTATTATTAGATAGGAATAGGTTTGTATCATCAGTAAACATTATAGCTGTTAATTTTGAGACTTCATGGAGATCGTTAACATAAATCAGAAATAATAAAGGCCCTAATATGGATCCCTGTGGAACACCACAGGTTATATTTAGATAATCTTGTGAAGAAGATCCGTCGACATAGACAAATTGTTTGCGATGTTTTAAATAGCTTTTTAGTAGTTTTAAAGCATTACCGGTGATACCATAATGTTCAAGTTTTTTAAACAGTATTTCATGGTCAATTGTGTCGAAAGCCTTAGATAGGTCTATAAAGACGCCTAAAGTAAACTCTGACTTTTCGAATGAATCAGTTATACTACGAGTAAGATGAATTATTGCATGTTCAGTAGAGTTATTTCTTTTAAAACCGAATTGATTTTTGTAAAGTATATTATTAACAGCAAGATGATTAGATATTTGGTTGAACAGAATTCTTTCTAAAATTTTTGAAAAAACAGAGAGGATAGATATTGGTCGGTAATTACTGACATTTGATGGTTCACCTCCTTTAAATATAGGCTTTATTTTGGCTATTTTCAGTTGATCGGGGAAAATTCCTTGATTTATAGAACATTTAAAAACTTTAAAAAGAATACGTTTTATGGTATCTCGTGTATCTATGACTATATTACAATTAATATCATCAGGACCAACTGCTTTATTAGTTTTAAGCATTTTAAAAACACTTTCAAGTTCTGAAGAAGATACTTCAAATTTATCTAAACTAGAGATTAATGGAAACACGTAATCATTTATTGGATTAATCATATTTGGAATATTTTTGGCTAAATTAGGGCCAACAGACACGAAATATTTATTTAATTCTCTTGCTATTTATTTGGGTTCATATAAGAATACGCCATCAACTTTTATAGTGTTAGGCACAGAGCATAATTTTAATTTATTATTTCCAGTAATTTGACTTATAATTTGCCATGTGCATTTTGAATTATGTTTATATTTTTCTAGTAAATCATAGTAATATCGTTTTTTAAATTTTTTTCTTTGACTTTCAAACATTTAAGCGTAATTTTTATAAATAACTTTATTTTCTAGTGTTGGTTTTTTTAAGTACTTTATATACAGTTTTTGCTTTATTTTTGAGGATTTCCTAAGATTTTTATTGACCCATGGTGACTTTAAACTTTTATTGGTTATAATAAATTCACGTTTTGGAAAATTTGCATCATATATTTCATAGAAAGTTTGAAAGAATGTATCGTATACTTCATTAGCTTCAAATGAACTGTTTTGATGTATTTGTATGTAAAATGAACTATCTTGCAAGAACCGATCACATATATGTTGTCTAATTTTCTTGATTTAAGTGAAACTTTCATTAAAAAGTTAAAACTTTATATGTTATGTAGTATATTTTCAATTTGCTTACTAACTACAAAATGAGAATATATTTTATGGTTATATTATATATTTATTATTATTTTTATCAATAACAACACTTTTGCTAACATTAGATATCGGCTGGGGTTAATCTAGCATTTTTTTGGTGTTTGAGATAACTAGCTTCCAGATATGGAACAAACTCCAAATATTTATATGTTTATGCTTCCGTCAAAAAAAGGGTGATTTGAAAAAAATTGAAATGATTGGAGCCTGTAAGCAAAAAAACCCAAAAATTTTTGCTCCCTTTGCCTCAAACGTGAAAGCAACTAGTTGATAAAATATTTTTATTATCATTTTATTTTTGACTAGACTTATAATCATCGATACATTTTAAGTTTTGTAGCATAATCTCTCAGCGTTCAAAAATTTTGACTATATAGGGGGATTGCATCCCCCTCAAACTGAAGAGGGTTCACAACACAAGTAATTTTTAAGCCTCAAATAATATGTATTTAAGAAAAGTTATTACGATCAGCATTTATATTTTAAATTAGATTTCTTTGTGATATTTTTTGCAAAAATTTGTTTTAAAAGCATTAAATTCACCCCTTGTATATTTTTTTCACGAAATATTTCCCATTCAAAGGACGTCAATAAAGTTCCATTTACAAAGGGCGTTAATAAATTATTATTTTCCAGGTGAATCAACCAACTCTGTTACATTTTAAAACTTCAATCATTTTAACGTAACAAATTATTTTAAACAAAAATTTAAATCTTAAATTTTGAAAATTTTGATTCTCACAACACCAAAACTAGACATTAAGTTTCATGAACACGTTTTTATATAGATTAATATTCCTTATGTTATCAGCTGAAATTGTTCTCTTATAAAATTTCAATTTATTTTTCATCTAAAGTTTATAAATATGCAGTGGCAATTCAATTTGTAATAATAACCGTATATGCATGACTATAATAAAGGATAAATACTCAGCAGGGTGGATCGAGCAGAGCAGGGTGGATCTCTGGTAGTTTTTCATTAACATGCACTCAAAATACCTTGAAAAGTTGTTACTTTACACTTTTATACAACAATTTTTTGTAAACAAAGAATTAAAACAATAACAAATGACAAGATCATTACGAAGTTTATCAAGTTGGTAATTATAAACTTCCAAATGTTAAGCAAGTTCGTAAGCATCAACCCATAAATCATAAAAAAAAAACTTTGTTCTTCAATAGAACTTGACTCAATTTGGTCTTAAACTTATCAAGTATTTCAAGTGTTTTAAGTTCATTAGTATTTTGTTCAATACTTTTGGTCTTCTAATAGATATTGAAAATTCAGCGGTTACAAAATAAGTTTTGGGCTTAGTATGTGATATTAAAATTTGTAGGCTAGGTATGTTGTTTTCGAATGTAAATAAAAAAAATCTTGCAAATAATAAAGGCTATTTGACCTAAGTTTAACCATATACTCTTCAATCAAATAAACTTTATCAATAACTTTCAAATTTTATCATAAAAATATCTTATCTTTGATAAACTTTACCCAATAATAAAAATATTTGTTAGGGTTTTTTACTCATTTTTACAAAGATTCTTGAACTGCGTTGGTTAATTAATTTTTCATAAGTTAATAACTTAGTGCTTGTAAATAAAAAAAGATTTATTATTTAGGCAAAATTTCATTAATAAATGCAAATGTTGTTCCGCATCCAGGCAATTTGCACAATTATAAATATGCTATAGATATATTTACGGTTAATCGTGTCTAGAATTTGTGTGCAATGCAACAGCCCGTTATAGAAAGTTGGTTTACGGAAATAAAAATTCGAAGTATTACAAGCATTCCAAAGGTACGTTTTACATAAACCTGTCTAATTGCAGACACACAAAAATTCAGAGACAGTGTTCTTTATTCTATTAAAATAATTTGAAAATTAATTTGTTGTTGCCAATTGTTAGTAAACACTGTTTAACAACATTTTATGTGTTGATATATTGGTTCTAAAAAATATTTGAGAATTTAGAAATCTAAATATTGTAACAATTTAAAAAAACTTTTGATTTAATTAAAAAAACTGAGTACAAAGTTGTTTATATTATTTAACAAAGAGTCACTATCATTTAGGTCTTGACTAAGGATATTTCTCCATTCAAGGTCGCTGCTATGTTTTTTGAACCACGTAAAGTATTAGATAATTCTTTCAAAGATAAACAAGATAGCTAAGACTGTAGACGTTTGTCGTTACCACAACAAAAGTCATACAGGATTTCAGTTGTGCATAGTGATAGTTTGTCTCCAGAACTAAGACATTTATTTTATCCTCAAAACTCACCGTATAAAATAAAAATACTCCAAATACAATGTTTATCCATGTAAAAGATTTTGATACAGGTTTTTATCTTTTATGTAAATTATATAATGGTTCTAAACAAAACAAATATAGAAATTTTTTAAATAGTTTCTACCTTTTTCAGATGAAGGTATAATACGGACCATAATCGATTGTTCTACTTGTTCAACATGCACCTTTTCCAGTGCCTCGTCAACTACAACACCTAGAATTCCGGAATATAAAGAAGCAATAGAATACGATTAAATATTTGGTCCATTCTCATCTGCATTTCAAGGACCTAAACTCGAAAGTAATAACTTATGGAAAAGTTGTTCGCAAGGAAACTTGTTGTCTTCTATGGAGATTCTCAAGTCTCATTCACAGACAAAAAATTATCATAGTGCAAACTTTCCAACGTAAACTATAAAACTAGTTTGGTTTTGAGGTTGACTTGAACAATATATAAAAGATGCATCTTTATTAGCCTAATTTTGTATATAAGGATAGAGTTTTATATGTTTGAAGGTAAAAATTTTAAATATATATATGTATATATATATATATATATATATATATATATATATATATATATAACCCAAACCCTAACCATAACCCTGCATGTTTATAATTAATTCTCATAAATTGGTTTGATATGCTTTTATACTGAGTCAGAGCAGCAGGCTTTTTTAAACTAAGATTAATAAATTAATTTTTTGGACTGCTTGCCCTCACCAAAAACCCTTTGCTCTTGTGAGTTAGCTCCACTGCGCCTGTCCCTATTCTAGTCAGTCGATGTAGCAACACTCCGCTGCGCCTATCCCTATTTAAGTCAGTCGATGTATACAACACTCCACTGCGCATATCCCTATTTTTTTATTAATTTAAGCATGAATTCTCCACAGCGCCTGCACCTATTTTTAAACAGATACATGAATACTCTATGACTTATGCCTTTTTTCCTTAAAAAATTTGTCATATTAGCATTCCACTGCGCATGTCCATTTATTTTTTACACATATATATTAAGAACAATTTAAGGTTCACATTACCACTCATATACCTGGTTTATGGAATACTATTTGCATACGTATTTCTTTCTATAAATCTTATTCAAAATAGCTTCTAAATTTTAGAAGAGATATATATATATAGTTTCAAAAGAGTACTTGAACGTTTAGCTCATTTGGTTAAGGCAGCATTTTGCCGCGAAGACCAGGGTTCCCATCCCGCGTTGGCGAGCATATTTTTCTCTTTTTAATTTTTGCACTTGATTCCATTTAAGCTTTATGAGATTTACTCACGTATTGATCCATATCAATATTCACATACGTGTTGATTAGTTCATAGATTAAAAATTATTTCTCAGTATGAAAAATATAAACACACATGCATTTATTTAGTAGGCCTCGATTACCATATGTTGTTAACACACATTGGATATTCTGGCCCAAATTGTCTCATATTACCTTTTTTCTATTAAAATATATGTAATTCTTTACTAATTTTAAATATAAAATAAACTTATTCATTGCATAATCAATTAAATAAATAATTTAACAACAATAGAGGTTAAAATAGTTTTAATATGTCAAAATAAGATTATTTTAATTAACTTCATTTTAATTTTTATGTGCTCCACCTTTAAATTTAAACTTCATTAACCAGAATAATAATTTTTGTAATATATTTTCATCCTTATCAGTCAACGCCCTTAGCATCATATTTTTGGTCTATCGCTATGGTGATTTATCTTGAGGTGACATTCTGCTGCTGTTCATACCACTCCTCCTTATGTGAGGTGTCGGTTAAGGTCTGGCCGCGAGTAGATCAACCGACTGAGGGATAAACATAAGTCCATTCTACTTTATTGCACGCGCTCCCCTGTTTTTTGCTTCTATTAAAATGCTGGTGAAATGTACGTAAACAAAAAATAATATAAGTTATTTTGCTTTAATTTTGTGCTCCGATACTGGACATCTGTCCAACATCCTCTAATTTTATTTTCTATGCTTATTCTAATATAATCTCTTCTCCTTTTCCCCTAAAGCTCTTACGGCCTATTGTGTTCCATTAAAGTAACTGGTTTTCGAGTCCGGTTGCGAATTATAAATATCCTTTTTAGGAAATGTTTTGGCTTTCGAAACAGCTTAAACGGTTTTGCGCGCAACTTTGTTTAGCAATCTCATTTTTGCATAATTTGATAAACTTATACGATCATATATATATTTATATATATATAATATATAATATATATATATATATAGTATATGTATATATATATATATATATATATATATATATATATATATATATATATATATATATATATATATATATATATATATATATATATATATATATATATATATATATATATATATATATATATATATATATATATATATATATATATATATATATTATGCGGCCGTGTCGCTGTGGTTAGAGCGCTTGCTTTATAAGCAGGAGATCCAGGTTCGAAACGAGCTCAGGACAAATTTTCGCGTCACGGTAAGGAAGGAGGCGTGAACTTCCTGGTTAAATGCACTTCCGCGGTGCTCTGTGACAAGACCGTTAGGACTTCTTGGGGCACCTAAAATAAAAAATTAAAAATATATATATATATATATATATATATATATATATATATCGGTGGCGTAACTATAAATTTGTAACTATAAGATCTTTCAGCACTTGCAACTGTTACAGGTATTGTCATCAATAGCAATATTGTTGTGTTTACATCTGAAAAGTCGCACTCCATAAAACTGTATTTGATGAGCAGTATGTCAGCTAAATCTTTTAATGTAGTTGCTTCTGTGATTTCATTTTTAATAAAAGTGATTGCATTAATTAATTGGTTTGGAAAATGTTTTGTCAAATCGTCTGGGTAACTATGTTGCAATAATTTAGCTGATTTAATTAGATCATCTTCAGACAATTTTATTAAATTTTGAGGTTGCAAAAAATTAAAAAGATTTAAAAGTTTTTCCATTCCAGTAAATCTATCACTTATTTGCACGTTAACAATATCTATGGTCCTATAAAAAACATTAATTTGAAATCTTTTTTCAGCGCATTCGTTTAAATCACTTCCACTTAAATCATCAAAATGTCTCGCATATTTGAATTGCCTCTTAACCTTAAATGTTGGTTTTATTTTCCGCTTACTGCAAATAGAAACAGCCTCTAATTTAGATAAATTTTGTAAATTACAAAAGTTATGACCTTGCAAAATTTACATCCCCCTCATTTTGGGGGTCGGTTTGTTTGAAAACTTGATCTAAAATCTTTTAACTTGAATTACAGAGTATCAAATAACGTGGCTGCTTTGTATAGATCTATGTACTTTTTTTGTAAGTTTTTTGAAGCATAATTTACATTCGTTAATATGTGATACATAATGACGCAAATAAAAACAAATTCAAAGTTTGATATTTTGTCCCTTAATTTTAGAGCTTCAGTTTGTTCTACTCTTTTCGAATATTTTAAAGAAATCTCAGTTAAAGTTTTAACTATATCTAAAAAGCGTAACTTTATAGCTAAAAAAGAATTAATTCTTGAAGACCATCTTGTTGGGTTTATTTTTTTTAATGTTACTTCCGACTCCCCGCTAAAATTTGATAGCAAATCCCATCTTTTAATACTGTTGCCAAAAAAGGAGTAAATTTCTTGTAAAATTATACAAAAATTGTTTACTTCTCTACGACCGGAAACAGCGTCATTTATAACCAGGTTTAAATTGTGACTCGCACAATGAACATATTGTGCAGATGGCTGAATATTATTTATTTTTTTCTGAACTGCGTTATAAATGCCGCTCATCACATTTGCTCCGTCATATCCTTGACCATGGCACTTTTTTAAATCTATTTATTTTCAAGCAATAATAACAATTGATTGGTTAAACCTACTGCCGAATGATCCTTTATTTCATAAAAACCCAAATGTTTCTTTAATCTCTAATTGACAAGGTTGAGTGTCCTGTTTGCGAATTATGTGAACGATTCTTGAGTTGTGTCAACTATAATAGAAAAAAAGGCAGATTCATTTATTTCGAATAATAATGTTTTTTCTTAATTTTGGCTTAAACATTGAATCACTTCATTTTGGATAGCTGGACTAAGATATTTTATAGTGCCTTTAGGCTTATTGAGTACTTGTTTCATTGTATCGTCGTACTTTGACAGCAAATAAACATGAGACAAAAAATTGCCATTGTAAATTTCATCTGCCAACACTTCACTATGACCTCTAAATGCAAGTGAGTTTTTTGTTAACATTAAAAGGATGTTAAATAACCTTTCCAATACCATCTTCCAAAATGAAGCTTTATGACGAATTATTGTCTCTGTATCCTCATTAAGTGCCCTGTTTTGTTTCCAATGATCGTATACTTGACATGCTTAAATATGTTTTAGGCTATTAGCATGACTTTTTATTTTTTTACTTAGCCCTTTCCAGTCTCGAACTCCCATACGCCATTTGTTATTTTTATCATTTGAAAATAACCAACATGGTTCACAATATGCTGAGTCCAGTATTTTGGAATAACAGAGCCAAAATCGCTGTGTTCGACCAAATTTATTTGCACAATAATAATAATTTGAGGAAAAATGTCGAGAAATTTTGTAAAGGATCTTTTTTAAATGGTCCTTGTGGTTTGCATCTTTCAGAGGAAGTTATAAATCTTTTTGTGCTATCATCAAGAAATTTTCCTTTAAAATATCTCATATCTGTTGTTAATGTATTTAATTCCTGAAATATATTCGGTTCTGGATCTGTTTCTTCAACTTGCATTACAGTGGTAAGATTGTTAGGATTTGCGAAAATATATCGATTACTTTTATAACGAGATTCATTATGATCTTTCGAAATTTCATTGTGTTTTAAGTTAATTGAAACAGATAACATTTCTTCTTGTTGGGTTGCTTGAGAAGTACTAGTAACGACATTGATATTTTTATCTGCAACTTCTTCACTAGGTTTCTGTTCTACTGATGAAAAAAATAAGCATATCTTTTTATTGTTTTTACGTAATCTATCATCAGCCTCCTTTTTTAATTTCCTTTTTCTGGCTCCACTCATATAAGTTCTTTTTGAGTCCATGCTATTGTAAGAAAAATGTTTTATTAGAACAATTATATGTATTAACCCTATAGATATAAATATATGTGGCTAAATATTTTTGAATAAATAATAAACTTAATTTGTATTTATTCTTTAGTTCGCATCTTGAGTCCGCCCTTTTTATTTTATATCAAATATGTACACATAATTTGTGTTTCATTGTTAATTCGTACTATCCTCGTACTATAGCAAAACGTAGTGCGTACTCAACACAAAAACATGGTTCTACCTGTATCGCGTTTATATACATTTTTTATTTAAAAATTCAAGATCTCAGTAATTAATTTATATAGGATATTTTAAATCGCTAGAATAAAATTGCAAGATTTTTTTAACAAGCAGTTAAAAAATACTACCAATATTATAAATGTAACTAATTTATTACCTATTAGCTAAACATTTTGATAACTCAACTTATTGTAATGAAAATTATAATTATATGACTTTTTTACTGCTTTGCATGAATGCATATAAATAGAAAAGCACTTACCTTCTAAATATAATTATATAAATATAAATAATTAATAATTTATACTTAATTTTCCACTTTAAAATCACCTGACTTTATCGACAAATACTAAAGTACTAAATTATATCAGCGGTATTTCTATAGTAGACAACGTTACTATTCGCTAATGTTTACTACCATTCAATAGAGATTCTATAATGGATTTGCTATTAAAGTTAAATTCTGAAATAGAATTTCTATTGAAATTTAATTCTCCGATAAAACTTTTATTGAAACTAATTTTATTATAGAATTTCTATCGAAATTAAATTCTATAATAGAATTTCTATTGAAATTAAATTCTATAATAGAATTTCTATCGATATTAAATTCTATGATAGAGTTCCTGGGGCATTCCACGTCAAGTGGAACCATTTTTTGGTCAAATTCAACATCACCGACTCGGATTTTGATGAAAACTGGCTCACATGTTGGGCATATGGTCAAAAGAAAAACATGTAAATTTTTTTGACTTAGGTCAATTATTTTCTCAGATATGACTATTCAAAGTTTTGACCTTTTCACTTGACCTTGGTTATTTAAAACGTCATAACTTTTTTGCTATTATACTTAGGAAGTTAATTTTGGTGGCAAACAGAAGCTCTTGCATAGACGAACAGCTCAAAACTTATGGCTGGAGCAAAATTATGTCTATACAAAAAAGTGATAAGTTCAACAACAACAAAAGTTATTGGTCATTTGGTCATTTGACCTTTGACCGTGGTCGATAGCAAAGGTCACAAGTCATAATTTTTTTTTTTACAGATTTCTTGTTTTATTGTGGATGTCCCATGAAAAAATCTTTTTGGGATTCCCATAAACAGCTTTGGGAATAATATTAAAATATAAGTAGGTTCTAAAAATTTAATATTTATCGGCCTTACAAATGCGATATTTTGAGATCATTTTCTGTAAATAGCCTATAGTAAATATATATTATTAACTATTTCCTTTTTTTTCTTTTATTTTCTAGGTTGTAATTTAATTACTAGTACTATAAATACATACTAAGTCAGTATTGAATTATATGAGGCCTAAAGCTATATATATTTATATTAAAATAATCAATTCATTTAGATTAAAAATGGTATTTCAAGCACAAGTAAAAGAGTTAAAGAAGAAACAACGCTATTGTTATGATCCTTTCCAACACCATAAGAAAAAACAATATAAAACCTTGAGGGTAGCTACTAGTCGGCAAGTAGCTATGTATCCCTCAAAACTTATGGCTGGAGCAAAATTATGTGATACTTGCCGAAAGAGGATCACTGGCTTACCTTCCGAAATAGGATTATGTGATGATAAAAATTCTGCAAATTGTAAAACAGACTCAGATTCTCAAGGCAGTTCTAGATCTCAAGATATTTGTAGTGACAAGGGAGATGAAAGTTATCAGTGCCAGGAAGTAGAAATTTTTATTTTTAATAAATCCTTGTCGTTATTGGGTGAGTCACCCTTGGATAAACGCAAGTTACAAACTGTTAAAAGTTATATTCCGGAGAAAAAGAAAAAGCTTAAAAAACTTGTAAAAAAGAAGTTAGACCTTTTATCTACTAATTCAGATGCAATTGATCTTTAGAGGATGATGAATACGAAGCAACTAAAAAAAATTTTCCAACTCATGTGCTGATGACATTGTTAAAGTGCTTCAGGATAAGTATAAATCAACACAAGGTAAGAGTGAAAAGATCATGATTTTGACAATATTTGTTGCTCAATGGAGTAATCGAAAAGTGATGAGAGAGTTTAATTGTTCGCATCGACTTGTATCTCAAGAACAACAAATAGGTCCCAGCTTCAAACCTTTATACAGTGCACTGATGAATTTGTTGAAAGATTTTTAGGGAGTTCGAAAACACTTACTAGGCATGATTTTATTGCTCAAGAGCAGGCAAAATATTTAGAATGGAAGAAAAACAATTTATCAGATGGAGAATTTCTGGTTATCGATGATTTTTCAGAAAATTATGCATTTATTATACAAGATGCAGCACAAGGATATCATTGGTCAAATAATCAAGCAACTTTACATCCTTTTGTTTTTTATTATAAGTATGAAGGAAATTTATGTCATGGAAGTTATGTGCTGCTTTTGGAATGTAATACTCATGACACAATTGCAGTTCATCTTTTTCAGCGTAAACTAATTAATTTTTTAAAAGTGAAATTTGAGGTATTAAAAATAACATATTTTAGTGATGGCTGTGCAGCACAATACAAAAATTGCAAGAATTTTATAAATCTGTGCTATCACATAGAGGATTTTGGTAATCCAGCCGAATGGCATTTTTTTGCCACAAGTCATGGTAATGGCCCTTGTGATGGAGTTGGAGGAACTGTTAAACGTGAAGCAGCAAAAGCAAGCTTACAACGTCCATACCATGACCAAATAATGACCACTTATCAATTATATACTTTTGCTAAAGAAAATATCCATGGAATTTCCTTTGAATACCTCACTGCAAATGATTGGCAAATCGAATCCACAATATTAAAGGAAAGATTTTCGAATACTAAAACGATTCCTGGTACCCAAAAACTTCATTGCTTTAAACCATTATTCACGAATGAACTTCAAGTACAAGATTATAGTTCCAGTTCTGTGTCTAGAATTGAAAAAATTACATCACAGAATGTTTGCCAGCTCAACTTCAGTTTAATTACTGGTTACATGGTTGTAGAATATGATGAACATTGGTGAATAGGTTGTGTGTTGGAAAGCAATCCAGAAAAAAGAGAAGTAACCATGAACTTTCTTCACCCTCTTGGTCCAAGTCAACTTTTCTCCTTCAGAGATCCTCCAGATATTTTTACCGTTGATTTGAATGATCTTTTGCTAGCAGTCGAAACCCAAAACTACAACTGGTTGATCATGCTTCATTACTTCTAAAGAGTCTGAAGGAGCAACCAAAGCACTTAACTTGCATCATCGTTAACTACTATAGCTTTTTTAATTAATTATTAGCAAATATGTATTGCAATGGTAATGGTGTAAATATTATACTGCATTCAGTACTGTACTGCTATGTAGCTAAAACTGCTAAATAAAGCATTTTTGATACTTTTCATATATATATATATATATATATATATATATATATATATATATATATATATATATATATATATATATAGGCCAAGTATAACCAAATCATAGTATATTGATATTTGGTAGCTATTATATAACCTAGGGCCTATATTCAATAAATTACCTTACAATACTGTATAATTTTAAGGTATTTAAATATTAAATTTTTAGAACCTACTTATACTTTAATATTATTCCCAAAGCTGTTTATGGGAATCCCAAAAAGATTTTTTCATGGGACATCCACAATAAAACAAGAAATCTGTAAAAAAAAATTATGACTTGTGACCTTTGCCATCGACCAGGGTCAAAGGTCAAATGACCAAATGACCAATAACTTTTTTTTTATTGAACTTATCACTTTTTTGTATAGACACAAAGCTGTTCGTCTATGCAAGAGCTTCTGTTTGCCACCAAAATCAACTTCCTAAGTATAATAGCAAAAAAGTTATGACGTCTTAAATAACCAAGGTCAAGTGAAAAGGTCAAAACTTTGAAAGATCATATCTCAGAAAATAATTGACCTAAATCAAAAAAATTTACATGTTTTTCTTCTGTCCATATGCCCAACATGTGAGCCAATTTTCATCAAAATCCGAGTCGGTGATGTCTGATGGGTGGTTCCACTTGACGTAGAATGCCCCTCCTATTGTTGAAAAATTATCTGTTTTTCATTTAAGAATACGTGAAAAATCTTAGCGGGGCCCTCTTAACTCCGGGGCCCTACCGCCTTGCGGGGTTGTGCTCCCACTGAATGATTCTTTCCTGAATTGTTCCAAAGAGAATTTTTAAATATTTTTTTTTTTTTTTTGTAATAAATTTTGAAAAGTTTATCCATAGAAACGGTCCACGGTGTTGGGTTTGGTAAGATCTTAGTTTTAAATTAGTTTTTGGTACAATAAAGTTGTTAACTGAAAATTTAGTAGGATACTTGTGCGAGATTTCACTAAAGTAAGACTGAAATACAATAGGAGAAAGCCCATGTTTTATTTTAAACATGAGTTGCAGAACTTGGTGTATATTATAGATAGTTAATAGATACTTAGGGCACCAAGCTTTCTTAAAAGAGGTTCGCAATGAAAAGTTCTGTAAGCACCAAATACAATCCTGCATGCGTGTTTTTGCTTACTATAAAGTTTTTTTTAATTTAATATAATTAGTACTACCCCATACAATATTACAGTAAGAAATAAAACTATGAACAAATGAAAAGTATATTTTTTTCAAGGAAGCAGTGTTAAGATATGGTTTAGTTTTATATAATATGGAAATATTTATTGAGATTTTATTTTCTATGCATTTTATATGTGGTTTCCATGACAAATTTTCATCTAGTATTACTCCTAAAAAATTAACGATTGGTTCCCTTTTAATAAATGTTTTATTGTTTAAAAAATTAGGTAATTTTAGAGGAACATCATTACCTTTACTAGGTTTAGAGAATAAAATAAATTTAGTTTTTTCAACATTTAACTACTACTACTACTACTACTACTACTACTACTACTACTACTACTACTACTACTACTACTACTACTACTACTACTACTACTACTACTACTACTACTACTACTACTACTACTACTACTATTAAATTAGCGTATTAATATTTACATTATAATCACGATCACCCTGATACTGATATCATGAAACCCAGTACTATCTGCACCAACCCTACTACCTTGTCGGGTGTGCTTTTATAGGCTAGGAGAAACAAACTCCGATTTAAAAAACCAACTAAGAGCCTTGAGCTCTTGGTTGAGTAAAGGTTAGAGGTGTCT
Organism: Hydra vulgaris; assembly: GCF_038396675.1. Taxonomy (NCBI): domain Eukaryota; kingdom Metazoa; phylum Cnidaria; class Hydrozoa; order Anthoathecata; family Hydridae; genus Hydra; species Hydra vulgaris. The sequence continues at coordinate 38,015,629 of NC_088932.1, read as the reverse complement.
CAATAAAAGTACTCATCTTGGGCAGATGTTAACTGCATCCAGCTTCTATCTTGTAGAAGGCCTCCTTGGCAAAGGCTTTAGGGGTAATCAGAATAATTCTGCAAACTAGTCTTGAACCCCTTCTTCTGAGTTAGATTGTTTCCTGCCTAAGATGATGAAAGCTGGATCTTCTTGACTCTATTCATATTTTATTTGTGCCTGCTTGAAAGTGTTTATGTAACTCTTCTTGTTATCTCCTAAAAAGGGTACAGCTCTAAAACTCAGTTTAATGGTTCTAAGACCGGCTGGTAGTAAGATTTCCCGAACACTGTGGTAGCTCTCAGAGAGGTTGATTCCATCAACAGCTGCAAAATATAGGAGTATTATCAGTGTCATATGGATGGTGACACTGTTGATGGTTTTGACGCGTATTGTCAAGACCACATAAGAAGCCCTGTGTTACGACTTAGGGTTAACAGGACTGAGACAATTGCATAGCTCATTGCTTTGAAGGCCGTGCTCTACCTTTGAATGAGTCAAGTTTTAGTTAAACTTGAATCATATTAAAAGTCCCCACCACCAAACTGTTTTAATATATCTTTTAAAAATATTCGTGGTTTGCAAAGCAATTTTCCGTTAGTTGAATCTTATTTCTTTGAAAATTTACCAGACTAGCTTGCTCTTAGTGAGACTAATTTAAATTCCGCTATTCCTCCTTCAGATCCCAGGCTGATGGGTACTATCAGCCTGGGATCTGAAACTTTCGCAAAGACTCCAATAGTCACACACTTAGCTTTGGGGTATACATACGCATCAGTTCACTTGTTTGCATTTCTTAATCACTTATTCAGATAGTTAACTTTGTGACTCGTTTTCCTGACCACCCTAATATCTTACCTTCACTCCTTGATTTATGTCTTGTCTATGTGTCATCCTAGCTTGTGTTCAAACTCAACCTATCTTTGCATTACTTAATACTACCCTTAAGATGACCCCCAAACTCAACCTATCTTTGCATTACTTAATACTACCCTTAAGGTGAATCTTTTCATGATTTTTCTTTGTGACGGTCTTTTGGCTTATGTCTTCTCTCTCCTAGCTGATAAATGCGGCTTCTACGTAACTTTTTGAATTCAGGTAGAAATGGAAGCATTTGTTCCTTTTTGTCAGTTTCAAGTCATACCTTATTTTACTCCATGGTTTTCAACTTCCTGTGCAGTTGCAATACCTAATTGTAATCATTTTTTTCCATCTTTTTCATAAGAACAACTCTTTTGAGAACAAACGGTTATTAATTGTTGCAAGAAATCGATGTAAAATGGTGCTATGTAATGCTAAGCTCCATTATTCAGAGGTCACTAAACCTCGTATCTTATCCCAAAAGTTAGGTTCTAGAGACTTAAGGAAAATCTTCAACGGCATTATTAACAAGGGTAGGTCTAACCTTCCATCTCTCATTCATGGACTGATCTTATTACCTCTCCTAAGGATAAGGCAGAGCAATTTGCGAAGACCCTTACTTATAATTCGACTCGTGAACCCTGACAATTCTCTTCCTTCCATTCCAATTAAACAAGTTAAACCATTGTTACATATTCAAATCACTTCAGCTTCCGTTGCTAAACTCTTATCTCAATTAAACTCTTCTATGGCTTGTGGTCGAGACGACATTCCTGTTATAGTCTTACAAAATTATTCTCCAGAACTCTCTTCAATGCACTCTAAACAATTTAATACGTTCTTGATTGAGTCTTGTTTTCCTGTCAGCTGGAAAATGGGATTTGTGTTTCCATATTTCAAAAACTTCGGTGAACATTTTGACCCCTTCAATTATTGTCCGATTAGTCTTTTTTCTGTTATTAGCAAGGTCTTTGAGCTTTTGATCAAATAATTTCTCACATCTCATCTTGAGTCAAATAACTTAGTGTCAGACAACCAATACGGTTTTCGATCTTCTTGCTCTATGACTGACTTGCTAAATGCTGTGACTGAAAGATTTTATCGTACATTAAATGGGGGCGGAGAGGCAAGGGCTATTGCTTTTGACATATCTAAAGCTTACGATAAAGTTGGGCATAAAAGGTCTTCTTCATAAGTTTCTTTCATATGGTGTATCTGAGAAAGTTTTTAAGATTATCAAACCGTTTTTTTCTAACCGCTTTATTAAAATCATCTTTGAAGGCCAACATTGTTCTTCATTTCTTGTAACCTTTGGGGTATCTCAAGGCTCTATCCTTGCTCCTGTTTTGTTTCTTATCTACATCAATGATCTTCATGACAACCTTACATATAAAGTAGCTCTTTTTGACTTTTTGACTAAACTTTATACTCCTGTCTTGACAAAAAGTCTTAGAACAGGCAGTCAATCTTAAATCTGATCTCCTTTCTGTGACAGATTGGGGCTCGCAGTGGCTTGTAAAATTTAACTCCAAAAAAACTCAGTTATTTACCGCAAAAAACTATCGATATACTGTCGACATTTTTATATAAATGAATAGCAACCCTCTCACAGAGTCCTCTTCTTTTCGTCGGATTATTGTTTACTACTAACTTTTCATGAAAACCATATATTCATCCGATTTCTAAATTAGCATTTGCTAAGGTTGTTTCTCTTTATTTAAGGTTGTTTACTCCTTACTCCATTCTCTACAAACCTCTTTTTCGTTCCTGTGTTGTCATATTTAAGCTGGTTTTTCTAATGATGCTCCTTCTCTTCTAGATTAGGTCCAATAACGCATTGTAAACGTAGTTGGACCCGCTCTATCTGCTAAGCTTAAGCCGTTATTCCATCGTCGTAAAGTTGTATCTTTTTCTCTTTTTTACAAATACTATCATAGTCGCTGCTCAAAGCAGTGGCGTCGCTAATGGGTGCGGGGGTGCGGGTCTCACCGGGTAACACTATCATCACGAGACACAGAGGAGTAACACCTTTTTTTAGTTTCACCTTTCACATGTTAATCACAAGGGGTGATGCAAAAAGTTTCCTACTCTAGGTGACACCAATCTTAGCAACGCCACTGGCTCAAAGGAGCTATTAGCTCTAGTTCTACTAAAACTTGTTCTCGCTTGATTCGTCATTCAGCAAAGTCTCATTTTTTTACTGTGTTGGCCCCTTCATACTCTAAAAAATTTTATTCGTCTTTTTTTTTCCCGCACTTCAACTCATTCGAACTCTCTCCCATATTGATGTTTTCCCGACTCTTACAACCTCAACTTTTTAAGTCTTCTGTCAACCGTTTCCGTGCTCTATAACTACTCCTTTTTTTTCTTCTAATTACTCTCGTAGTTGCTTGCAGCCTTGTTCGGAATGAATCAGAATAAAAAATAAAAATTAAAAGTAAAAAGTTGGCAAAAAGTTGCCACCCTCAGAATTTCAAAACTTATTTTACTTGATATTTCAAAAAACGGCAAATAAAACGTTTTATTTTAATTCTAAATAAGTAATAAAAAAATCCGGCAAAACAAATGTTGTATTTTTATTCTTAAAAAAAAAATAATGAAACCTGACAAAACAAACGTTTTATTTTAATTCTAAATAAAATGATTAATATAAGGGCATAGCAAATGTTGTATTATATTTCTTGACAAGCTAATAAACAGAAAAACATCAAAATATATCTTTTTCTGAACAAAGTATTTAAAACTCAACGGCAAAACGAATGTTTTAATTAAATTCCTAATATGAACTTTACCCTATATATATATATATATATATATATATATATATATATATATATATATATATATATATATATATATATATATATATATATATATATATATACATATATAACTTTAGTTTTAGTACTTTAGAAAGCAAGTGATTTTAAAAAGTTTTTAAACTTAAATAAATTGATTATATCATGAGGTAGTGAGTTATGCTCGACATAAATTTAACCAAAACTAATCAATAAAAGAAAATTTCAACTTATGATAAACTGTTATTAAATAGGTAATGCTAACAAACGCTCGGTTTGTTTGCCATACAGTATGGCGGCTGCGAACTTTAAACATCACTTGATCTATACTTTTTGGTATTTAAATAATGGACGATAGATTTCAAACGTCTTATGAACGTCTCTTTTTTATGCCGTGAGTAAAAATTGACGTTTGTAAGACGTCCGTATGATGTACCATTAAAACCGTGGACGGACGGACAGAACTGTACCGTCCTCCGGACGTCTTGTGGATGACGTCCCAGTCGGCAAATCTAGTATTGTAAATACTCGGAGTATTGATCACGTATAAAATACTGCCGTTGATACCAGAAAAATACGCATTTAGTTTTAAGTTTCGAATTCGAGATCAATACCACTTATTTATTAAAAATACGTATGATATAATATTTGATCAAAATTGGATACAATATCGTACCCTATTTTGATCAAATATCAACCTATAATGGAAAAATGAAAATTTTTGCTTTAAAGCGCATGCTTAAACTGAAATTGCGAAAGCAAAATTTAAATTAAAAAGGTTTCTCTTGAGAAAGTTAGTAAAAAGTTTGTCTGGAATAAAAAGGAATTGTCAGGAATACATGAAAAGTTATATGAAGAGATATCGTTCTGCTAAAGCAGTATCCCATATCTCCAATACAGTTACAGTACTTTTTTGCACTACAAGAGTTACTAAAGCTTTATCATAAAAATATTTATTACTACTTTTAAATTTATTTATTTAGTTTTATGAAGTCCTTAATTAATATAATTAAAATATAAATTAAATCCTATCATTTCATACCTTGCTTATTTTATTATGTTGGTTATTATTTTATTGGCATTTCTTTTATGCTATTACCTTTTTTTTGTTCTGTTTTAGAAAAATAAAATAAAATTTCGACCCAACACTGACATTTTATTGTTGCTAAACGTTAAATTTTCTTCTAAGGATTGCAGTTCTTCTATCTGTTTTTTGTTCTTTATTCAATAAGTATTTGATTTAAATTAAATATGGTTATAATTTGATATTTTATTACGAGATATAAGTCTTTATATATGAATATATATATGAATCTTTTTAGATTTTTTTATGTTATTTTTAAATTTTTTGTTCGCGCAATTCAAGATATATATGTTTATAGTTTGCATATATGTTTGTATTATGTTCAAAGTTAAAAAGTTTTTAATAAATATATTTATGTGGTAATATGTGTTATATAATTGTTTTATAAATGTGTCATTAAAATAGTATAAAATGTATCTGTTGTGTATTTAAATGTTATATGAGATGTTTATATATGTTATATAAAGTTAAATAAATATATTGTGTTTTATAGTTAGTATATATGTTTATATTATGTTGTTTCCACGTTTTCAAAGTGTGTGATTTGGCAAACTTGTTGAGCAAGATTTTGCGTAAACTTGTTATTTATGTTACTAATGTTGCCACATTTGCTTACCTTTATGTTGGTGTCTATTGTTAAAAATTATAAGTGGTTTTATTGTTGAAACTCACTGCTTTTAATCATTATTTAAAAGCCACTCAAGTAAAATCATTTTGCTGTATATACATTTTGTTTATGTCTCAATTTAAATTTTCAGAACCATAACGTACCCACATAAATTGTTTTCTAAAAGCAATAACATGAAATAACAATATTTAACTACTACTACTCTTATCATGACATCTTATCTCTACCAGATATATTGATTTTTGATCCATTACATTTTTTTATTTCAGATTTATCATATGATGGATTTATACGATATAAAAAAAACGAATATATTTAAATTTTTATGAATTTTTTAAAAACATCTGCTAATAATTAGTCCAGTCAACGTTCAAATTTCTATGTTGCAATGTTGCTTCAATGTTGCAAACTTTATTGTTGCATATATATATATATATATATATATATTTATAATATACAGGCCTTGCTACCAGATTTTGCTGAGTAACGAAAACGCGTAACGCATTTCGTTACTCAGCGCAAGTAACTCAACTCAGTACGCAAAGTAACTCAACTCAGCAAATATATTTTGTATTGTTATATTGTATATTATATTGTTATATTATATTGTAAGTTATATTGTAAGTTATATTGCGTCACTCTAGCCTCTTTTCAAGTACCGCATTGTAATTAAAGTTATTTTATTAACGCGTTAAAAATTAGAGGTGTAACGGATATGATATCCGGCCGGATTATCCGGCCAAAATGCCGGATAATTCGGTATTCGGTATCCGGCCGGATATATTTTTTATTCTTATACTTTTTTAGCAACAAGTCTTATATTACATAAGAAAGAAAAAATACATAGAAAATAACAAACAAAATTTCAACAAATAACTAATTTCAAATGAGTAAATGCAAATAAAAGAGTTAATCTATTTTCCTACCATTGTGATGAATAAATAAAAGCATTTCTCCTGTTTTAGGTAATAATCTAGATCTTTTTTTCTCATAGATGTTACCTTATTCTGAGAACATTCTTTCTGAAAATACGGATGATGCTGGAGTGCATAGGTGTTTTAAAGCAATTTCTTTTAATAGAGGAAAACGTTCTTCTTGCATCCAAGCCTTCAATGGTCAGCATTTTCTGTCTACCAGTGGTTCAGAAATAAATTTTTTTATTTCTTTTCTAATCAAAATCTCATTCGATTTTTTTTCTACTTTTCCTTTTTTGGAAGGTATCGTTTTTTCAGATGTTGCATTTATAATCTCTTTAAAACACGATTCAAGTGAGTCTTCTTCTTTTTCAGTATTTACTGAAAGCTTTAATTGTGGTGATTCATTTACATGAAAATCTACTTCTTCTGAACAAACTATTGTTTTTTCAAAGGATAAAACATCATTTATTAACCAATACTTAGCCTGTTTTTTGGTATCATCATCAAAAAAAGAAAACTTATATCTTGGATCTATTGATGTAGCCATAACATAGCATCTATTTTTCGTGATGTGCCTTTGCACATCACGAAACTTTACACGACTTTACATCGTTTGCTTCTGCAAAAAATCAATTTTTTAAAGAAGTTTTAAGTTGACTCTGAGTTTTTTGAATACTTAAATCAACTTAACATTTGGACATATATTTATTTAATGAGCATATATTTGGAATAACAGGACAAAGTTGTTATTTCTGAACTCATTTCCTGAGTTAATTGGAAAAAAGGTTTTAGCAGTTTAATAATGCTTGATATAAGTGTCCATTCAAAAGTAGAAAAAGTCATTAAGTCAGAACGTTCTGCTAAGTATAGTTGAACTGGAATTTTTAATTTGTTTAATCTTTTAAGCATCAAATAAGGGCTGTTCCATCTTGTTGGGACATCTTGAACAAGATAAAGATTGTCAAGATTTTGTTGTTGCTGAATTTTCTTAAAATTGCTACATGCTAGGGACAAATGATTGAAATGAGTAACAAGTCGACGACATTTTGCAAGGACATCAATTACAATATTTTCACTCATGATTGAATCTGAAACAACTAATTGAATTAAATGAATGGTACAATGGATTGATGGAAATTCGGCTAGATTACTCCCTTCAACCATATTGCTAGCACCATCTCTTACAAGAAGGTGTCGTCTTTCAACTTGAATTTACCAGCTATTCCACATACTTTCTAACTTTTCAGATATGTTTACTCCTGTATGGCTTTCAGAAAAATGAGAAGCATGTAATACCACATCAATTCTGTTAAAATCTTTATCAATACAGTGGCCTGACAATGAAATAAATGATTTGTGAGATATCGGGCATGTCCATATATCTGAAGAAAAGCTTATGTGGTTTGCTTTTTTTAACTTAATAGAAATTTTATTCTTTAATTCCATGTAAAATTGAGGAGTTATTGTTTGGGAAATATATATTCTACTTGGTAAGAAATATCTAGATTCTAGATGATTTATTAAGTTATTGAAACCTGTATCTTCAACTAAAGTAAACGGCTGGTTGTCTTAGGCCATCATTAACCCAATTTTATGATGAATTGCTTGGGATCTAGAATCATTAATGTTCCATACTTTTTTTGACTTTAAATACTCATCTATTGAAGTCTGCTTAGAAGTTTCACTAGCGATTTCCTCACTTTCTGTTGTACCAGTTGAGAAAACTGCCGGTGTGAGCTGAGCTGTTCTTTTCTGTTCACTTTTATTTCTCTCTTTACGATATTCTTTTGGATGATTTATTTTAATATGGTTATGCAGAGGTGCCGTACTAAAACACTTTTGCCCAGCCTCCTTAGTTCCACGTTTAATTGTTTTTTTTTAATTTCGATACAACGTTATTATCTATACTATAGATAATAACGTTATATCGTATACACTATTCTTTTATTACAGAACAAATAGAACGTTAGTTTAAAAATAATGAATGAAAACTTCTTGCGAAACTCAATTTGAAGATAATAAAATGTAATAAAAATTTGTTGTTTCGAAAAATGATTTCAAAATATTCATTCAAAGAAACGTTTTAATTTCAAAATTCCAATTTATGTAGAAGTATAAATTCCTCGAAATTCTTTTATGCATTTAAGAAATTCAGTGTAATATTTTTATTATTTTTGCAAATGTAGCAAAGTATGCATTTTATTCAAAAAAACATACTTTGCTACATTTGCATTTTTTTTAACAAGTTTTTTTTTTCTTATCTGCAATGTATATATAATATATATACCTTTATATATTTTATATATATATAAATAGGTACGTGCCATGAAAATTTTAAATTAGATAAATTCTTGGTTGTTATATATTATTAGAAAGAGCTTCGATTCAATATTGTAAAAGTGAAAAAATTATCAAAATCGAACAATTCCATAAAAAGTTATGTCGTTTTTAGTACCGATTTTTCGATATATGGATTTGTTGAAGAAAGTGTGGTCAAAAAAATGTTTTCAAGCACTAAAAGTTTAATAACTTTGTCAATTCTTATTCAAATGTTTATAACTTGGTATCAAAAGATAGATGTAATAGTAACCTACAAATTTATATAGGTCCATAGTCACCGGGCGTATCCAAGGGGCTAGAGGGGTAACCAAACGCCACTTTTACCAGCAAAAAATGAAATTTTAATTCATAAAAGATCAATTTTTCAATGAATTTATTAATTTTCACATGCAATAAATTGCTATAATTTCCATGTAGACTGCCACCAAATAGGAGAGGTTCATTTTTTGAGTTAGGGTATATGTGGGGTAATGATTTAACACACCCTATTATTAAAAACGATTCATTATAAATATTTTGATTCTTATGAAAAAGGCTTTTTTAAAATCATCACAATAAAATTTATAATTTACAACATTACAACAAACAAAGCTGCACACTCATTGATTCGGGGAAAGGGGGTGTGTCCACACCCCCTCTAACCTAAAAAAACATAAAATACTTTATTTAAAATTTTGTTAAAAAAAAAAAAGAAAAAAAGCAATGACTTTAAATAATATATTGAAATACAAAACACAATACACATTACCACCTTACAAGTTGGTGTTTTCATATTTTTTTGTTTTAAAATAATATTTGAATTAATTTGAGTCATGGCTTTTAGTTAATGATTAATATATTAAATTCCAATAATGAAACTAAATATAAATTATTGTTAACAATAGACACGACATGAACGTAAGCCAGAGCCGTCTATCAAAAAAATTGTGAGTTCCACTACTCGCTGTACATTTATTTTGCAAGTTCCACTACTCGCTATACATTTATTTTGCAAGTTCCACTACTCGCTGTACATTTATTTTGCAAGTTCCACTACTTGCTGTACATTTATTTTGCAAGTTCCACTACTCGCTGCACATTTATTTTGCAAGTTCCTCTACTCGCTGTACATTTATTTTGCAAGTTCCACTACTCGCTGTACATTTATTTTGCAAGTTCCACTACTCGCTGTACATTTATTTTGCAAGTTCCACTACTGGCTGTACATTTATTTTGCAAGTTCCACTACTCGCTGTACATTTATTTTGCAAGTTCCACTACTCGCTGTACATTTATTTTGCAAGTTCCACTACTCGCTGTACATTTATTTTGCAAGTTCCACTACTCGCTATACATTTATTTTGCAAGTTCCACTACTCGCTGTACATTTATTTTGCAAGTTCCACTACTTGCTGTACATTTATTTTGAAAGTTCCACTACTCGCTATACATTTATTTTGCAAATTCCACTACTCGCTGTACATTTATTTTGCAAGTTCCACTACTCGCTGTACATTTATTTTGCAAGTTCTACTAATTGATATATATTTATTTTGCAGGTTCCACTACTCGCTGTACATTTATTTTGCAAGTTCCACTACTCGCTGTACATTTATTTTGCAAGTTCCACTACTCGCTATACATTTATTTTGCAAGTTCCACTACTCGCTGTACATTTATTTTGCAAGTTCCACTACTTGCTGTACATTTATTTTGAAAGTTCCACTACTCGCTATACATTTATTTTGCAAATTCCACTACTCGCTGTACATTTATTTTGCAAGTTCCACTACTCGCTGTACATTTATTTTGCAAGTTCTACTAATTGATATATATTTATTTTTCAGGTTCCACTACTCGAGGTACATTTATTTTGGATGCTCCGCTTGTTGAAAATTCGGAATGCTCAAAATATGAAATTGATATGACCCAGATAAGCAATATTTAACCAATTTATGTCTTGCATTCATACTTTGCTAACATACAATTAATATGCTCACATAC
>NC_088932.1:37940000-38000000 GCF_038396675.1 Hydra vulgaris | reverse complement strand
GCTCGGCGAGCAGAAAACTTACTTGACAGAATTCAGTGTCAAGCAGTGTTAATGTCTGTTAATTTGATTTTACTTTAGACACTTTAGAACAAAGCAAAGTATGAGTTTAACTATCTATAGTAACAATTAACACTTTTAAATTTAAATAATTTTAATTTTTTTTATAATTTCTATCATAATTATGTTCTTTTTTTCATTTTTTTTTTTTTTAGTTTGTCTTCCCTTTGTTATCTCTTGATTAGTTAGCTTACTGTTGAAACATGGTTTTAATTTTGTAAATTTAGTATGATGTGAAATTTACTCTATTAATCATTAGTTAACAGTTAGAGAGAAGCTGGAGCCTAATTATTAAATGCTGGAAAATAGCTTTTAATCAAGGTAAAAATAATTTTGTTTACTGGTAACATAATAAAACCAGTTACTACAATTTATTCTGTGTTTTTTTAATTTTGTTAACATGCTGCTTTGAAAACACTTTCTTTCTCTCCCTCTCTCTTTTAGATGAGAGGGAGATTTAATAAAACTTATGTAACTACTGAGCTCTTACGTATTTCTTAATACCACAAATGATAATGATCATTTATAAGAAATATTTTACGAATTGCTTGCTATTTTACGATATAGTTGCTCAAATTGTTTAACTATAATTGTCCCTTGATTGTTCAAATATTGTAATAAATAAAATCTTTTTAGTCCAAGTATTTAAGTTAATAAAATATCTTATTAAGTTGTGGTGTTATTTGCCATTTGTTACTACATTGTGTTGTCTAGTCTTTTTATAATCTTTTTTAATTATTCTGTAGACACAGAATATATATTTTTTGTTATTATTATCCTAATTCTACTAACAATAAAATGCAAGTAGTACTTTTGTAATTAAAAATTGTAATTTTTTTTTTCAGTTCCTTTTTTAGGTATTTGCAGGCTTTACTTGACTTTCCTTTTCTGGTACCTGTGTTGTGACAGATTTTAAAATGAACTTAACTGATGTTAATGCGGTCTTTATGTTGTTAACTATAAGCAATGACGTTGCTGATAGGGAGTCAAAGTTAAAATATTTATAGATAAATTTGTATTTAATTTTTTAGATAATATGTCAAGTTATTAATTAATTTTTATTGTTACTATTGATTTAATAATTCATAACGTGTATTACAGGTTGCTTACTGCTAGTCATTATTGCTATGAATTCATATTAGTTAATAAAATTGTATTGAATATTCTCTGGTTATCGTGTTTTATACGTGTTTAAATGCGAGTTTGATATCAGTAGGCAACATAATAGAGCGCAAGGATGCAAGAAAAAAAGAAATCAAGAAAACAAGAGAGTTCTACACGTGCTGATACTGCTTACATATTGCAATCTTGCGGGCATACGAAAAGAAGCTATACTGGCAGGTGCTTTAGTAAACTAACGCGACATAATGTCTCTATCTATAAGATACTGCACTAACTAGTATGAACTAATGAAATATTTTATTGGAGTGTATAAACGCAGGAAGGATGTCACAATTAACTCTCTTTTTGAATATAATAAAGATATTTTGGTGAGCTGCTAGCCAAAAACTACTAACAAACTAGTATCATTGGCGTTAAATGTTGCATCAACAATGAATCGTTTGGCAATTAGAATTACGCGTGAGATGATAGATTTAGCTATCTGAATTTACTGCATCGCACATTGCTAAGAATTGGTATTTAAATATGCTGTTAAAGAATCCTCAGTACTTAAAGATGGTCGTTCTATGCGTGATTAGTTGTATGTTATTTTTGGGACAAGTCCCTACCGCGTTGTCTTGATTTCTTGGATACTTAACAATACATATATTGTACGTCTATAGATTTAATCAAAAACAAGGATAGAAACAATTAGGGGGCTACAGATATTATTTCTCATTTTTTTCTCATTTTATTAAAAATAAAATGAGAAAAAAACACTTAAAGAGTCATAACCTTTTGAACCTAATGTCTTCATATGCCATGTCATCTCGAACTGCTGAAAGGAAGTTTTAGATGACATGGCCTTGATCGACAACATTTAGTGTAATGAGGAGGATCAAGATGCTGATAGAGTCACAAATGGGCCCAAGTGTACTAAGAAACTATATTCATAAACAGAGATTTGATAATGCAGGCATACAGAAAGAGTAAAAAAAAATTGTATCAAATTCTTACATTACTTTTTAAATTATGAATTCGTAGAAAAACTAAAACCAAAGTATTTTTTTTTTAATTTGTTTAAATGTACAATCAGTGGCGGATTAAGACTTTTCGGGGCCCGGGGCTATTTGAAAGTAGGAGGCTCCGCTCCACTAACAACGACAAAAATGAGTAAAACAAAGATTTTCTTGAAAACGCTATCACTGATATTTATTTATATACAAATTTTATATTTATTTTATTGAATTAAGTTGAGTGATTTTTTTCTGATTTTCTTCCCCGCAAACTCTGCAATCACATCGCTGAAATCCAAAGTTTTTAATAATTTTGACTCAATAGTTAATCTTGCTATATTACTTAAACGACTATGGACCATTGTTGATCGGTGCATGTTCTTAACTCTTTTAAGAGTAGAGAATGATCTCTCAGCCTCGCAATTTGTTATGGGAATAGTTAGAAACAAGCGATATGCTATATAAAAATTTGGAAATACATCAATAATATCGGTTTCAACAATCCAATTTAAAACATGCAGAGGATTCAATGCGTTTTCATTCTCATATTTATCTTTTTTATGTGAAAAAAAACCCGGAGGCTGCAACTTTAATAATGTTACAAATAGTTCTATTTCAAATATGAACTATCTTCTAAATCATTTGAGAACACTTCTACAAATTTTTTCGCGCTAACTTGCCATTCCATGGTACTAATAGTTAACAGCTTCGATAGAAATCCAAATAACTTATTTACGTGGTTGTAACCATCACTTCTTATAGTTAATTGTGTCACAAGTTTGTCAATAATGACAAAAAATGTATTCACTCGAAACTTGTCGGATACGCTTAAAGAATCAACTTGGTTTTCTCCTTTGCTCAATTTTTTAATTAACTTTCTTTTGTTCTTATCAGAATAGTCGTTTTCAACAAACGAGCTAAGTTTTTTTGATTCATTCTCAAATCTCGTAAAGTCGTTTCGTAAGTTTTTTACAAAGTCAATTAGTGAAAGTAACATACTGCTTGCTGTATACAAATCTAATTCAACTTTTTGAAGAAATTTGCTAACTGCATTAAACCTCTTAAGTATGTGATGCCAAAGTACAGCCATGAATGCAAACTCTAGCTTAGTGATCTTATTTAATAAACACAAAGCTTCATGACGAGTATCAGATTTTTCTTCTGTATCCTCAGCTATATGACATAGCGCTGCATGAATTCCATCAAAATTTTCTACCAAACTTTTTGAAGCATCTGACCTACATGACCATTGTGTATCTGATAGGCGCTTGAGTGTAGCATAATTTCCTTTCAATAAATCCTATCTATGTGTTGAAGCTACAAGAAATGAATACAAACTCTGGAGAACGTCAAAATAGTTGATAGAATTGATGCACTCACCGACACTGCACTGCCCTACTAAATTTAAAGAATGTCCAGCGCAGGGGATATAAAAAGCTAATTCACTCCACTCTTTTAAACGTGCCTGTAATCCAGAATATTTACCATATATATTGCTTGCATTATCGTATGCCTGTCCCCGACAATTGGTTATATCAATATCATATCTTTCCAGTAGATCTAAAATGTCAGTAATCAAAGATTTACCGTCGTGGCTTTTTTTTTATTTTTTAGAAAACAAAAAAATTTGTAGAAAACAAAAAAATCGTTCATACACGTGGCCATTTAGATAATAACGAAATATCACAGAAAGTTGATCCACGTGAGAAATATCAGGAGTCGAATCTACGATAATTCCCCAGTATTTTGCTTTTTTTATTTCGGTAATAATGTGCGTTAAAACCATTTGAGACATAATATCAATTAGCTCTTCACAAATAGTTTTAGACAAATAATTTACATTACCTTTGCCTTTATTTGCAAAAGTGTGAATGTGTTGCTTTAAAACTGGATCAAATTGAGTCAACAGTTCTAACATGCCTAAGTAATTTCCGTTATTTGACGATCATATAACTTCATTATGGCCTCAAAATGCTAAACCTCTTCCGGCTAAAAAAAAGAATACCCGCAACTATTCTATTTAAGATTGCAGACCAATAATTAAATTCCCTTTTAATCTGGCTTACCATATATTCATCGACATGAGTATTTTGTTTTATGAATTCTATCCACTTAATTATACATTGAATATGCTCCTTGCTGTTTTCGTGGCCGAAAATAATTTGTTTAGCTTTTTTCCAATTGTAAAAGCCACTTTTGACAAATACGTTGTCGTAATCGGTTGAAAACAACTTGCAAACATAACAAAATACACATCCAGTGGATTCAGAAAACATTAATCATTTTCGGTCACACTTTTCGCCATTATTCATCCCTTTTATATTTAACCGAATAATATCTTAACCGGTTTTTGAACATCCGCTTCGAAGATTCAAAATTAGAGTCTTTATTTTATAAAAAAGCTACCCCTTGTTTAAATACTTCATACGTTCATTTTCCTTTAATTGTAATGGCCATAAAGCAGGGTCTTCGCGTAGAATGGTATCTAGGGGAAAAAATCATGATAAATGAGCCTAATAAAAAAATAATAAGTGACAATTTACAGAATAAAAATATTAACTGCCTAAAAAGTTAATTGTTTGTTTAGCAGATGTTAGAGGTGTCATTAAAGATAGTAAAAATTGGAGTACCTGAGTCAAGCTCATTGTTATGCATTGTAGATTCAAAACTTTCAACTTCTTGAGTTTCATTTGAAGGACCTTGGCAGGCTACCTCATTTTCCGTGTTATTGTTTTCATCTTTTTTTTCATTGTTTTCATTATTATCTACAGTTTGTGGAAATTGCATAATAGTTTGGTTTGATGAAAAAAAATTTGTCATTTTCGGAAGTTTAGCTGCCATTTCCTCTCTCTCTTTCTTCAATCTTCTTTTACAAGCTCCACTTTTATATTTTCTTAGCATTTTAATTATAACTGTATAACCTGAAAAGTGTTAAACTGTTCTTTTTTTCTCTTTCACGAATTTAGCGCTTCAGCTATTAAATGCATTCACACAAGAACTCTTTTGTGCGGAAGTACAAAAGAGTTGTAGAATTGCAATCGTTAATGCATTTTCAATAACAATATAGTTATTCAAGTCATTAATAATTTTCCAAAGGGACTTGTTTTTGTAGCAATTTGTACAAATGTTACGTTCAATTATTGCTATAAGGCGCTGCTATTAATCTAGTAATTTTTTTTTTGTAGAAGTAGTTGCGCTCCATCGTTGTCAAAGACCGGAAAAAATATATAATGCAGCGTTTTTGTTGACAGTTATTTTATTTTTGTACTTTTGTTTTCAGACAATTTAGTCAATTTAACTTTGGCTCTTTTAAGTTAATAAAAGATTTAATTTTCAGAGTTAATAAAAAATTATTTACTTTGAATCGGGGCCTCTAAAATTGTGGGGCCCGGGGCTATGGCCCCCTCCCCCCCCCCTCCTTGATCCGCCACTGTGTACAATATTTATATTATTATATTTATTACGCATTACTATATTTTTCTTGATTATTTATACTTTAGGCAGAAAAATTACTAAACAAAAAATTTTATGATTCAAAAAAGTAATTATGTATTATAATGTATTTTTTAAGTATGAAATTTGTAATTTTACGAATGTAAAATGTAATTTTAGTGATACACTAGTTCTAAATGCCTAGCGTCGCCATTTCATCAGTTGTGTTTTTCAATAATGTAGTTGTTAATTTTCGTTTGTCATATTGAGAAATATTCTTGGAAACAAGTTTGGTTGAAGATTTTTTGATTTAAAACTATGTCGCTGTGGAAATATTTTTATAAAATTAAAAAAAATATTTTTCAAAACAATTGTCACTTATTAGACAATATTTTTCTGAAATGGTTATCACAAATAATTAAAGCTTTATTGACAATAATATTTTGATATAATATTGGTTTGTAGAAAATTGAACTAATATCTCGCGGGTTTTATGTACATTTTTCATTTTATGTGTGATGAATATTAAAAGTAAGCATGATAACAGTAAATCCTATGGTTTTATAAATAAAGTCATAAATAGTTAGAATTTAAAATCTTTATTACTGGATTTGCAATTACTAAATTTATTATAATAAATATTAATAGAAATGGGAGGAAATTCCATAAAAATATGCAACTGTAGGATACATTGAAATATCGCACTTCATCGAAAAAATTGCAATGTTCTTCGATGTAACACCATAAGTTCCATGTCTTCTGTTAAAAACTGAACAACTTTTGCCCTTTTCTTATGTGAACTTTAAATACAACCTTCTGTTATATATTTTTTTAAATTATGAACATTCCGTCTTACATAGAATACGCTTAGTCGGGTATTTACCCGCAAACATATTTCAAAAATTTTTTCTATTGTATATATAGTATATTGTATTTGTAATATTTTGCATTGTCACCTATTGCTAAACACCACGTTACGATTTCGATGTATTTTCTTCTTGAATGTGCATTTTTACAGTTTTTCTGTTGTAAATAACTGTATGATTTTAAGCAATATTATTTTGCAAATAAAATAATATTATTTTGATAGGCACCCCAATCAACATGACTACGAAAAAAAAGCAAAGAAAAACAGAAGATGAAAACCGCGACTTTAAAGTTGAGTGGACCAAGAATTTTGCGTTTATTCAAAACTTTAATGGATTTACGACATGTCTTATTTGTTAGGAGAAATTCGCGCATAACAAGAAGTCAAATTTAGAGAGACACTTTACTATAAAGCACGTGTCGTTTAGCACTAAATATCCTACCGGGATGCAAGAAAGAAAGCAATTGAGAAACTTCTGAAGAGTCAAAAGCCGTCAACTTCTGTGTTTAATAACTGGATGCAATCTTCCAACAATATAAATATGGCAAGTTTTGTTTTTAGCCATGAGATAGCTAAGAGAGGGAAACCGTACACAGACCGCGAATACATAAAAAATTGTTTTAAAAACTCATCTGAAGCGCTATTTCGGGATTTTAAGAACAAAGCAGATATTCTGAAAAGAAATAAAGAGGTACCATTGTCTGCCAAAACCATTGAAGATAGAACAATTAAAATGTGTTCGAATATAACCACCCAGCATATCGAATATCTGAAATTGATTTCGGCTTTGTCAATAGCAGTTAACGAGTCTTGTGAAATAAATGATACTGCACAAGTTTCACTTTTTGTAAGATTTATGTCTCATTTGGGCCCTAAAGAAGAACTTTTAGGATTATTGCTACTCAAGGGTCAGACGCGTGGAGAAGACATCGCAAATGCTGTAACTAAGTGTATGGATAAAAATCATATTCCACTCGATAAAATTGTGTCGATTTCGACAGATGTAGCCAAAAGTATGACCGGGGTAAGAAAAGGGTTTGTTGCTATTTTAAAAGAAAAAAAAAATCACGATATACTTGTTTACCATTGTATCATTTATCAAGAAGCGCTTTGTGCGCAAACATTTCCGGATAAAATTTTTAAAGTTATGGAATTAGTGATTACAATTATCAACTCCATTTCAGCCAAAGCTCTTAATAATAGCCAATTCAAAGAATTTTGACCGTCATCAGGCGTAAAATACCAATTTAAAAACCGTTACAAAATAAAATATTAAAAATCATAAAGAAGTCATTACAAAGACGACGTCATTACAAAGTCGACGTCAATAAAAATTGTTTTGTTTGTTTAAGATATTTATGATTATAATTATGTTATGAATAATTTTGTTCAAAAAATGGAATTTAAAAGACAACGGCTACAGAGCACCCGCTACACTGTGTTTCAAGCATCTGAACTGTACTTTCAACATCTTTGGTTTTTTCCTGTTGGCTTATAAGTTAAAAAAGAATCTTTCAAAATTCACTGGGTTGTCTTTATTTATTAAAATCAACAATTGCATCAGGTTTTCTTTGATATATTCAGATTTTCGCAAATATGACATTCGATGCGCTTCATTATTGCTTTTAGACATTGCTGTTCTTAAAATCTTGATTTATTGAATTGTTGATTCAGCCATGTTGAAGGATTGCGACAATATGGAGTAGTAATTTTAAATGTAAGTGTAATAAAATGTCTTAGAGGTGCATCTTTAAAACAATCTAGCACTTTTTTTTTTAGATATATAAAGTCAGTTGATAAGCGGGCTCTTTATGGTTTTCTACTGTTAAGTTTAATTAGTGTTGCATATTTTTTTTAAATTACGACTTAATTCTTAATTTATAACGTAAAAAGGAGGTTTATAAGAATTTTAAGTTTTATAAAGTGCGAGACTTTTAGCCCCTCCCCCCTCCCCCTCCCCCCCCCCCCCCTTAACCTTTTTAATCAACATCCCGGTATTAACGGCCATAATTTAATCTATCTATATTTAGTACGACTCTTGTTCCATCTACATTACAGGGTATAATTTTGGTATTCGTCAACCATTTGGTTTCTGATTTTACAAAGTCTGCAAAACGCTTATTTTTGTTGGTGAGTGGCGGTCGTATGCCTGCCGATATTTCTAACGACATTAGCTTTACAAGATAGGTTACTTATGTCCATGGTTACCAAAATAAAGAAATGGGGGACGAAAAACAGGCTGAGCTTAGTTATGTTTATCAGAAAAATACTACGCAAAATACTATTGAAAAGGTAATAGATTGGAATGCTCAAATTCAATCTAAACAGCTCGATTTAAGTAAAAAAAAGTTGATATCTCTTCCAGATAAAATTTATGATCTCAAACACTTGCAAGTAGGTATATTAATTTATCATTAAAAAATCTAGATCAATAATTAGTTGGTATAGTTGTTACATTTTTTCTATTACTAGCAATTTTTAATACTTTTTGCTTAGATTTCAATTTAATTTTAGCTAAATGTTAATATTAAGTTTATTTTTATTTGTTTATATTAAAAATAATAGTTATGAAGAAACATTTACACTGCAGATATAACTACAACAGGAAATTTTTAAACTACTATTTGAATTTTAAAATATTATGTAAACTTTGAAAAGATGATTTGAAGTTTTGTTAAATTCTAGTTTTTTTTAAAAGTATTATTTTTATTATTATTCAGTTCCTCAGCTTGGAAGAGAATGAAATAGAAGTGATACCAGAAATATTTTCTGTTAGTCTTGTACAGTTGGTATGGTTAGATTTAAGAAACAACAATCTTAGATCTTTACCTACAAATATCTCAAAAATGTTGTGAGTTTTTTAAAAAGGCTTTTTAATAGTTTTAATTACTAGTAATTATAATTGTTTATTTTATACTTATTTTCACAAATTCACTGAATTTTGATAAAAACCTTGTGATGTTGTTTTAACAAATTTTCAAAATAAGTTAACAAACATTCAAAAGGTAATATTTGAAAAATGATCAATTTTTTTAGTTTCTTACGATTATATTCTAAGGATTTTGCTTGTTTTAGCTAAGTTGAGTTTTTAATTTCCAGTTTTAAGGAAATTTTCTTTTAACATTTGTTGTGTTTGCTTTACTTTTTATTGAATTTTTAGAGCAGTTAACATAATAGTTCGAATATAATAGAATAATAGTTCGAATTATTTTAAAGAAAAAGAAAATAGGTTTTAATTTATTTTATCTCACTTAAGTTATTCACCCTTAAAATTTGTTGCATTATGATATGTGAAGTAAAACTTTAAAATCTATGGGAAATGTATGCACCATTTATTGACACCTACAGGGCTAGTATTTTCTCTTTATTTATACTTTATTTCTGCTATTTTTAGACTTTCAACATTAAAAAAAATCAGATATTGAACACAATAAGTTATTGTATGCAGTACCAAAAAGTTGATATAAAGTAATACTGATTACACATTTTAGGCTGATGCTGATACCGTGCCACTTGACAAAAAAGGCTGATACCAATAAATTACTAATTATAAGAATAATAAGTAAAACAAAACTAAATATTACTTATGTCAGGTCAGTGTTAATATCATCATGATCACCTTTTTTAATTGTATTTACTATATAACAGTGCTAATGCCTGAAAAAAAGAAAAAACACCAAAAAAGAAACTACTGGGAATAAATGGAATGAAAAAAGTAAATTCTTTAAATTTAGAAATGTATAGATACTTGAAGTTATAGTCTTTGATATCACTAATGCTTTGACAAGGCATTAGTCACTGCAGCCCCATTTTGTAAAAAACAAAAAATCAGCATAACTCAACAACTTTTATAGCAAGTCTTTGTGTTGTTTGTGACTCATAGTCACAAACAACACATAGACTTGTTATAAAAGATGTTGAATTATGCTGATTTTTTGTTTTTTACAAAATAGGGCTGCAGTAACTAATGCATTGTCAGAGCGGAATTTTATATATTTATATATATATATATATATATATATATATATATATATATATATATATATATATATATATATATATATATATATATAGAGAGAGAGAGAGAGAGAGAGAGAGAGAGAGAGAGAGAGAGAGAGAATAATAAAAATAGCAAAACATTCCTGTTTTGCTATTTTTATTATTTTATATATTTGTTTTCTTTTAATGTTTTTATTTATTTATCTATTAACTAATTTAGGGATTAGCACTAGGTTATACATACATTGACTGAAATAGCTAGAACATACAAAGAGCGTAGAACATACATTACCTAGGTGGAAATAGGTAGGTCATACAGAAAATGTACATACATCAACTGACTAAATTGGTAGAACATACAAGGAGTCCCGCTATATCAACTGAGCATTTTGGTTTGGGCAGGCAATCTATTAGTAAAAAAAAAAGTTTTAAACTTTTTTCAGTTTTATTTTTTTTTATAAAAAAAGGAATGTTTACATTTTATGGAAAAAATTAAAAGGTTTAAGCTGCTTGCTGGTTAAACCTTTTTTGTACTTTTTTTACATTAGACAAAAATAATATCAAGCTTTCAAACAGTTGTGTAAATTGTTATCTTATCCAATCAATTTTATTAAAATGTGAAGCATCTTTAATAAAGATCAATAAATTTGAACAACATAGTTCTATTGCACACATTTTATTTGTTTGTTGCTCTTCTATTTTCTTATATGCAATCTAGATCTTTAAAAAGTCAAATTACTAATTCAAATTGGCTTGATTATTTTTATGCCAGAACAATTCTCTCCTCCTCCTGCAGCTAAGTTAATAACATCATATATAAATTAGTGTGTGCTAAAAAAGTATGAAGGTGAAGAACCTAATTATTATTATAAGCAGAATATTAGTTAGTTTTATTAGTTGTTGTCACAAATATACTTCGTTACATGTCTAATTAAGAGAGTACTCAGAATATATACCACAACAAAATTTTTTCATTATTTTCAGAGTAACAGCAAAATCCATTTTAACTTTCAGTATTAACATTCGATATCATTTATAAAATTAAAGATCTTCATTATCAGTACATTGGGTTGGTGAAACATCAGTTTGTACATGCAACTGAAGTTGAAGAATGTTAAGATGATGACAATAATACAATAGAATTTATCAAATTGCATCAGTCTAGTCAATCAACATCCAGTTCTTTGGATGATGAAATTGATGCATTTGTCAACAATTCTACAACTCCTAGTAACAAAAAATAGCATAAATACACTGTTTTGACCAAAATTGTTAGCAGTATATATAATAAATACAACCAATTGCAAATCAACAGTGATCCTAGTGTTTCTGGTGAAATACTAAGTGGGTAGATTGCTAGTTTTGATATTCTCTCTTGTTGATGGAAGTATTATATTTCTGGGTGTGCTAAAGTTTCTGAGTCAAGAAAGGCATCAATTGAGGCAGTTCTTGAACTTTTGAAGTCAGAGCAGTGCAATTCACTAGTCATTGGAATGTGTTTTGACATTACAACATCAAGTAATGCTGACTTAATGGAGCCTGTACACTTTTGGATTTCACCATTGGTTGCAACTTGTTATGGATGGCCTGTTGCCATCTCATGTTTGAGATGATGTAGTCTGATGCATTCAGAGTGTGTCTTTCATGATGTAGTCTGATGTAGATTCATGATGTAGTCTGATGCATTCAGAGTGTGTCTTGGTTTAATCACTTGACCTTAAATTTTGATATTTAAATAATTGAAAGAAAATGGTCCAACCTGGTTGATGTAAAACATCAACTTCAACCAGGTCCAACCTGATTGAAGTTGATGTTTCACATTTCAAATATGTTTTTTTTGTTTGATTTTTTCTTGCTTTTTTATAAAACTATACCTACCAACGTTATAACACAGTGTACAAAAAGTCGAATCTAGATTCTACTGGTACAGAGCTTTCTAACCTTGACAGACAAGTTTTTATGAGGCTAAAAACTATAACAGTTGTTTAGGTTAGGAGTTGTTTATCACAATTAAGGCATATTTTAGATATCTTCATGATCATTGGGGAACTTCTAAATACTATTTGAATGACATAGAAAATTCAGGTATTATTAGGGGACCATAAGGAAGCTTTTAGAAGGGGTTGCATCAAATTTTTAATGAATTTTTTTTCTTGATTGATATGGGACACCTTAACACAAATGTATAATGTCAATTTGATGTGACACAATCACATCAAATTTTCCTGCTCTTATGCAACAGTTAAGTGTTGCTCAAGACTAACAACCTTTTTAATCATTAAAAATTCTTTTCCCGTTGAAAAATTTTTGTTTCTGCAAAAAATTGTACTCCCATTAAAAAATCTTTTGTTTCTGCAAAAAATTGTAGAGCAGGGCTGAGCACAGCAATGGTCAAATAGACAGCACAGCAATGGTTAAAAGTACTATTGAGTCAAAAATCAATAACTTTGGTTCTAATTCAGTAATAGTTTGGTCATGTTTTAGCTGTGATGAAGTAGGTTTGAGTTCAAGACATTATGAATAAAAGCATGTATTAAAAAAAAAAATTAGCGCATAATGCTGCCACACGCAAAGGACAACATGCTGTCTGGTTTGATAATTCAAAACAACAACAACCTAAAGCACACCTCCAAGCTAGTCACAGAATTTTTTGGTCAAAAGAAAGTTTGAGTCTTAAAATGGTCATAACAATTTCTGGACCTGAACCCTTTCGAATTGAACATCTTTGACTACATAATGAGAGAAAATTAAAAAGATTTCCAACAAAGTACTAGAATTAAGTACAGATTATATACTTTTTGCAACATTTTGTAACAAATATATTATGTAACAGAAATCATCAAAAAATGGTGAAAACATATCACTTGTTGAGACAATTATTTTTAAAGGGCACATTTAGTTTTTTCAGTTACTTTTGAGCAAAAAAATTTTATTTTTTTTATAAAATTACTCTTAAATGTGATATTTTTTTGTGAGATTATACATATTTTGTTATATAGTTTTTCAAAATTACAGTGTAGTTTATATATATATATATATATATATATATATATATATATATATATATATATATATATATATATATATATATATATATATATATATATATATATATATATATATATATATATATAATCATTTGATTCTATTGTAGCCACCTGAAGAACTTGCTTTTAGAAAACAATAAACTTTCTTCATTGCCTTTGGAACTTGGTAAGGCCTAATTTTATTTATTAAAAAAAAAAGTTTGATTTTTATAAATTGAATTTTCATTTTTTACACAACTTAGATAGATATTTGCTAAGCATTGTGCTAGTGAAAGCTTTATTATTTGGTAAAAGCTTTTATTTGTCTATATAACAGAAAATGTGGAGAAAAAACATTCATACACAATATGTACAGGGAAAAAGTTGAAGCTATACTATATTACTGTTTTATTAGTTGCAATTTTTTTTTAAATTTAATATCAATAGTTTTAAAAATATACTTATAAAACTCATTAATCTTGCTACCAAAGCTTTTATAAAACTCCTAGATGTTCTTGTTAAAGCTGTTTTATTTTTAGTTAAAATAATATTAAAGATGCGTTTTTATTGAAATAAATTTTAATTATAGTTTGATAAAAATAAAAGGAAACTAAATTTCATTGGCTTTAAAATATAAAAGAATAAGTTCAGGAGAAAGAAATCAGAAAATGGTGACCATTTTAAAATGAAGTTTTCTATTGTTATCAACAATAGAAAACTTCATTTTAAAAGCAAATTTATTTTTAATGGAATTTTTGATGAAGCCCTGTTTGTCAGTTATTCCTGTGAAAGTCAACTTTTAATGAAATTGAATGATAGAATTTTCTTTTCTTTTTTTAAAAAAATTGTAGTTTAAAATAACAAGGTAAAAAAATTATGTATTGGTGATGTTTCCAGATACAAGTTTAATTTTTTATCTAGTTTGTGAAAAAGTGAAATAAAATTTATGTTGATGAATAAATTTTTTTTTTTGCTTTTTATTTGCTCAGGATATCTTACAAGTTTAACCGGTTTAAATTTATCAAACAACCCTTTATTATTTCCACCAAAACATGTTATTGAGATTGGAGTAAAGGTAAGAAAATTTTGTAATTGTTATTATTATGTTGTTGTTGTTTTTTTGTATACTTGTTTACTTAATGATTCATTTGTTTCTTGTTTCATGTTTAATTACTAATTAATTTGTTCTGATCATGTTCAACAGTATGAAATGATAAGAGAAGCAATTTATTTTTGATGTCAACAATTATTTTTTATCTTGCCATTTTTGTTTAGTAGGTTTTTCTTTCTTAAATAATATTTTCAGTTTTTTGATGTGTAATAATATTTTACTTAATTAAAGATGCAAAATTGTATTCTTTTAGTTCCCATGTTTCAATTCCCATATTTTAGTTCACTTACTTATTAATACTAAACAATTTTGAAAGTCAAATATAGTTTTCAATTTTTAAACTTTTTTTTATTTTGCACTTCATGGTGGTCTATAACTCAACCTAATTTTGAAATTTCATAAATGGTATGACGTTTTTCACTTAATTAAAACATTTACTACTAATTTTCCAACCTACTAAATCGTTGACCTTCTGTATTTTTGACCTACTGAATTTTTGACCTACTGAATATTCAACCTACTGTATTTTCAATTTTATAACTACATCTTTCTGGTATGTGTTTTGTATATTTTGTTGTTGATTTTAATACAAGCCCAATTTGATCAGCCTTGGTTGGTAAAGTGGTTGAAACTCTGTCTTCAGAATCAGGAGGTATAAGGTTCGATGAATGCTTGGAAAACTTATTGATTGTTAATTTAAAAAAAAGAAGTTCATATTTAAAATAAAAAAAAAACGCTAAAAACACAGACCAGATAATCAGTTAAAAATTAATTTATCTCAAATCGGTTGGAATAGAAAATCTATAAAATAGGTCGAAAACGAAAAAGTCACAAATCAGTTGAAAATAAAAAAGACTGTAATCAGTTGAAAACAATTTAGACCTCAGTAGGTTATCTGAAAATTAGTTCTACTTTTTAGTAGATGTTCTTTTTGTAGAACAGCTTAATAGGTCAAGATTTTTGTAGGTCTAACTATCTGACATGCACTTCATGGCTTTATGGTTGTCAATAAGCATGAACCTTTAAGTTTCCATAAAAATATTCTACATTTTAAGTATAAAACCCTCAGTTTTTGAAATTTAAATTAATGTATTAAATACTGAGCGACTTTCTACAGACAAAAGTTGAGAATTATTAAAACCCTATTGAAGTTAAAAACTAAAGTATAGTTGTTTTTTTAAATTAATTCATGTTATGCAGTAGTTATAACTACTTTTATAGAGTTGTATTAACTTTTATGTTAGTATTAATAAATACTTGCAATTTTTACTAGTGTCATTTCAGACAGCAACATGGTTTAATTAAAATTTTTATAATTAAAAGTAGAATCTAAGAGAAAAATGCACTTTAACAGGGTAAAGGTTGGAGGAGCTTATTAACTTTAGATGGTTATTTTCATAATGATGATGTTGTAATAAAAATACTTAGTTTCTTGAACTGTTAAACAGTTAAAAATGTGTCATTTTGTCAAAAATATGCAGTTGTAAAAACCACATTAGTTTAAAAATCATATGCTGTTTGCGGTAACAAGAGGTGTGTTGGATTTGAAGTGTCATTTGATGGTATTTTAGTAGCAGAAAAATGATAATACAAGTGAATCAGTGATGGTATTAAGATTAGTTATTGCAGAGTTTATAGTTTCAGTGTACACACCTCAAATAGGTAAAAGAAGTACCTCAAATAGGTAAAAGAAGAAAAGATTATTTTTTGTATTATAGAAAAAATAAGAAAACACAAATGAAGTTGAGGTAAAAATGTTGTGTATGGCTTATTTTGAAAAATTGCAAACTGAAGAGTTCAATTGAAATATTTATTGCACTGAAGATTAGTGGATGTGCAGAGCTAATAACCTGTAATGAAGTGAAATCATTTATAGTACTAATAACCTGTAGTAAAATCAGTTTTAGTGCTTGGACTAAAATGGCTTATCAAGTTAATAAAGATTTAATAAAGAAAAAATTTTAATAAAGAAAAGATTTAATAAAGAAAAAATTATAAATTATAAGTATTGAAACAGCGTTTAGTTTTGGTTGATTTTTTGTTCAGAATAAAATCTAGAATAAAATTTAGAACAAGCCTCCATAAAGCGTCTAGATTCAAAAAAAATTTCAACGTCTATTAAAGTTACATCTATTTATATATATTTATTTATGTTTATATTAAAGGATTATTAAACATAGAAAAAGCGTTTAAATTTAGTATTTTAAAAATTATATAAAACAAATAAATTTAGTGTAATATATGTTTCACATATTATTTATTATTATATTATGTAATAGTAATAATAAACAATATATATTATATTATATGTTATTATTATATATTTTATATATTCATATATGTTTCAAATCGTTTCTAACATTATTTCAACATAAATGAGAGTTCGTTGATTTCTTTGTCTTATTTAACGCATATTTTGCTTAAAATAGTTTAGTTTTTTAACTGATATGTGGTTATGCATCTAAAATATATATATATATATATATATATATATATATTTATATATATATATATATATATATATATATATATATATATATATATATATATATATATATATATATATATATATATATATATATGTATGTATTGTGCAAAATCATAACATTATAGTGTACATGTGGCTCTAAAATTATCAATTGTAGAACAATAAAAGATTGTTCTACAATTGATAATGTTGCAGGATTCAGCTTTGAAGAAAAAATTGTAACAAAGGAATGGGTTCAAAGTATATTTTTAAAAAAATTTGCTGCTACCTTATCATGCTTCTACTTAGCAGAAATTTGAAATTGAAACATTTACAATATAGTACTATATTTGATCATGTTTAATCAACTATAAATATTTGCTTACCAAGTAATTCTCAAAACCAAAATTCATTCTCACTTGAATCTTAATTCAGCAAAGTTTCATGCTTTTATTGTGAGATACAGTTTTTAAAGTTTTTAGAGCATGTAGGTAGAGATATCTGCATGCTCTAAAAACTTTTTCTCCCATCCTCATGTTTTTTTTAACTCATACAACCTACAGCTTTTCAAGTCTTCTGTCAACCATTTCTTTGCTTTTTAACTCTATTCATTGTTTACCGATTCCCAACTTTATATCTTTAACTCTATTCATTGTTTACAATTCCCAACTTTATAGTGGTTGCTTGCAGCCTTGTTGGGCTGTAAGCAACCACTATGATTCTAAGAAAAAGGAAATATTATTCTAGTTGCAATGGGATTTGTCTAAATTTGCTTCCTTTGTATTTTACTTATTTTGCTACTTAAGTTATTTTATTGCTTTTCTTTATTACCATAGTACATCATTTACCTTGGTACTTCACTCACTTTGGTACTTCACTCATCTTTACTTTACTTATCATTGCTATACATTACTATACTTTGATTTTATTTTGACTTAAATAAGTCAAAATAAAATCTATTTTATCTGTTTAGTTGCAGAACAAGCAAGTGGTATAAAAAACTAAAACATACTTAATTTTCAGAATTGCCTTAAATACCATAGCAATGATAACAAAAGTGTTAATCCTTGTTTATATATATATATATATATATATATATATATATATATATATATATATATATATATATATATATATATATATATATATATATATATATATCTCCTAGGCTAAAGAGCCATTACAATAAAAGAGCTACTAATTACTTTTTTTATGTTGTTGAAATTCTTTCTCTATGTGGTTTTTTATTTTTTACTTTTTAGTAAGTGAGTTCAATTTGCAAAATATTTTTTAGCTGTAACAATTGTGTATTTTCTATTGGATGGAAAAATTGTAGCTAACAATTTTTCCATCTAATAGAAAATTTTCAAAACAATTTTTTCATTGAGTTTTACATAAGCTACAATAATGTTAGTTTTTCATTCATTCATTCATTATTTGTTTAATTTATTACTTACCACAGTTTTTTAATTTTTTAGGGTATTTTGAAATTTTTGCAAGAAAAGTTGCATTATCAAGACTCAGCTAAAAATTGCCATTTTGATGGTGTGTAGATGTTTAAAAAATTTTCCATAGTTTATGTTGCTTTTGTGTTCAGAAAAGCTCCTTTATACTACATGTAATATTTCAATTATGATTTACTAGCAAATAGTTGATGATTATATTTTTATGTTATATTTTTTTAATTTTTTTATATTTAGACAATGACTGTAAAGATGAAATGATGTATTCAAGCCAGTTAGTTTCTCCAGATATTAGAGAATCTTTTGAAGATCAATCTTTAAAACATTTCTGCAATGATAAAATGGTAATAACAGAAAAAAGTAATAAAGAAAGAGGTTTAAACAAACAAAAAGAAAGTCACCAATCAAATCAGCAAACATGTAACCAATAAAATCTTTACTCAAATATTCAGCATAGTAAATTAATTATTGTAGTGCAGATCTAAGTATAGAAGGGAGCATAACTAAATGATTTTAAAAAATTAATACTTTTGAAAAACCAATTTAAAATTTCTATTTTCTATTTTTTCTAATTCATTATATGATATGATAACTTAATCTAGCTTGTTTAATACCCTGTTTACACTGACAATAAAATGCATTTTAAATGCATTTTTTATGTTTTAAATGATAATGTTTAATATTTAACTATGAAAGCATCAATAAATCAATAAAATCTATTAGCGAGGTTATTTTATATTAGCACAAGCTTTTTATATTGACATAGCAACCTTGCATTATTGTTTTATTGTTGCTTCATACACCTTTTTACAATAACAATTCAATACGTATTTATAATAAAACGTGTTTTATTGTCTGTATGAATGGAGTAAAAGTCTAATCTAACTTTTTCTAATATATTTTTATATATTTCTAAATCTTTCATTTATTTTTCATTTTTATATAAAAGCAAAAAAGAAAAAGAACTTAAATGATAAAGGTTTTATATTTTGTTGATTTTGATTGAATTTTCTAATTTATTTTATAGTTGTAATTTTCTAATTGTTTGTTGCTTTATATACTGTACATTTTTTTTTTTTTTTTTTTTATATTGCAGTTTTAATCACTTTTCTCATGCTATTTTTATATTATTTTTTTTTATCTAACAACTATTTGCAATCATTCATTCATCCCTAAAGATTGTAATATAAACTCTATGACCCATATTGAAAAAATAAAGTTCCAAAAAGAAGACTCTTTGAAAAAAATCAGGTAAAGGTTTCAAATTTTTTAAGATTAAAAAACAGGTTTCCAAATTAAGTTGCATTTAAAGCAGATTTAAAATTGTTGAAGTTGAAATATTGAGTGTTGAATTGAAATTAAAAAAGTTTTATATTTGAAAATATGTAACAATTTATATATCAAGTTACCTCAATATTTTTTTTTAAGATGTGTGTCCAACCAATCAACCTTTTTTAATTTGTGTGAAATTAAAATAGGTTAATTATATATTTTTTAATTAGTGTTTGAGATTTAAAAAAATTAAATATTAGGTGTTCTTTGAGATGTATGTGAGATTTGGAATAGTTGAACATCATTTTTTAAAAGGGCTTGAGATAATCACCTTGTACCTATTTATTTCCTTAAATACAATTTAGTTTTAAATTAAATTGGATGTTTAACAAACATGGTTAAACAAGGTCCGCTTCACTAAAATGTGTTTAGATTACTATTGTTCTCTAAAATGTTTAATTTTTTTCAACTGTAGATTTACAAATGGTAATCACAACTCTGTTAAATAATTTCAATGTCTAAATTATTGTTATTACTATTTAAGTTTATGTGTACAGTTTAATAGTAAAGGAAAGTTACTTAAATGTTACTTTTTTGGTTTGTTTTAGAAATAATGAAATTCTCAGTAATTGGCGTACAAAGAAAAAAGTAAAGCGAAAAGAAATTCAAACTTTGACACCAATTATCAGTCAGAAAACTTATTATATTATTTATCTTTTATTTGCATTATATATATATAAATATACATACATGTATATATAAATATATATATATACATACATATATATATATATATATATATATATATATATATATATATATATATATATATATATATATATATATATATATATATATATATATAGATATATATATATATATATATATATAATATATATATATATATATATATATATATATATATATATATATATATATATATATATATATATATATATATATATATGTATGTCACTTTTATATATATAATACATGTCACTTTTAATTACACGCAAATGTTGGATGAAAGTCAAAACCATTAACTTAATTACAAATTAATCGTTTTTAAAAAAAACCACAAAACGCAAATTTAGCCTGACCCGCAAGGGAGTGCTGCTACATCAACTGAGGGTTTGGTTGGGGCAGGCAGTCTATCACTTAATAAAAAAAAAAATTCCGGTCTTGCATTTTAATTTTTACTTTTTGTCAACAAAATATGGAAAAAACTTTCGGACAACATATAAGAGTTCTATATATGTGTGTATTTATATATATATATATATATATATATATATATATATATATATATATATATATATATATATATATATATATATATATATATATATATATATATATAACCCCGAACTGGTTGTCAGAAAGTTTTTCCGTATTTTGTTGACAAAAAGTAAAAATTAAAATGCAAGACGGAATTTTTTTTTTATTACTTGATAGACTGCCCACCTTAACCAAACCCTCAGTTGATGTAGCAGCACTCCCTTGTAAGTCAGGCTAAAAGATAGTTGATGAGCAGCACTCCGTTGTGAGTCACGCTATTTGTCAGTCAATGTAGCAGCACTCCCTTGCAAGTCAGGATGTAGCAACACTCCATGCATGATTTACAGTAAAATAAAAATAAAAACATTTTATTAAAAAAAATAAAAATAAAAACATTGTTTATATTATTAAAAATATTCAGAATGTTTTAAAAGCATTCAGAATGTTTTAAAAGCATTCAGAATGTTTTAAAAGCATTCAGAATGTTTTAAAAGCATTCAGAATGTTTTAAAAGCATTCAGAATGTTTTAAAAGCATTCAGAATGTTTTAAATGCATTCAGAATGTTTTAAAAACATTCTGGTCAATTAAACTTGCATTTTTGTGGTTTTGTTAAAAAACGATTAATTTGTAATTAAATTAATGGTTTTAACTTTCTGACTTAGTAGTAAAGATGCTGTCCTAAACAGAAAAATAACTTGTGAAAAAATTATATTGCAAGATCATGACATACCAGTATTTGATATTACCAGTGTAGATGCTATTTCACCATTATATGATATATATCACAATGTATTAATAATGAACTAACAGTTATAAAAACAGTTAGTCAAGATTTTGAAAGGTTTTGAAATAAGATAAATAGTATGTGTAGTAGAGTGTTTCATATTTTATCAGTTTTTGAAATTAAACTAGCAAATGGATTTATAAATTGATCATTTATATGAAAATAAGTTTAAGCAAAAAAATTTATGTAATTTTTAGGGTTCCCGGCAGTTCGATTTTGGGCAAAAATGTTAGGTGTTTTAAATGCCTGGCGGGGACCTTAAAATTTATCCTATAAAATTTTTTATTCTTTTAAAAAATATATTGTTGGATTGAATATTAATTACATAAAAGGAGCATGTTGCCTAAATGTGTGTGTGTATAAATATACAACTCTTAGTTGCACATAAAAGTTTTAATACAAAGTGATTACATTCTCCAAAGTAATTTACTATTCCTGAAAATTGTTGCATATTTTGTAGCATATTGGGTTATGCCTAAAACCATTGTCTTTATAAGAGAGGTTGTTTTTTTTTATACATTAGTACTACCAGTCAAAAGTTGTTTTTCTTTGGTTGTGGGCAGATTACAGATGTGTGTTTAAGTTCGTTATTCTGTTAAAAAATTAATACAAGACCTAAGTTTCTTTTTCCACAAGAAATTGTATGTTATTGGAGAATGATACTTTTTAAGGATTCACCTCCCCTTGTTTTATTGGTAAAATCGTCTCCGATACTTGCAAATAGTTGTTACAAAGGTATTGTATTGTTGAAACAGATACTAATATTTCTAGTATGGAGTTAAATTCATTGCAAGTTTGGAGAGCAGTACAAGTATGGTTTCGTTTTTGGTAATGAAGTTGTCCTTATTATTCCCTGTTGCATTAGGGCTTTTAGAATAAGTATTAATGCATATTAATAAGCATTGGTTTTTGAAACAGTTTTCAATTCTGATTAACCTAAGGTAATGCAACCATAACAGCTTGATTTTTAAAACACAACTCTGCTTTCTAACCCATTTTTTTAATTTTCTATATATTTCAATAGTAATGCAATATTTTTTAAATTGTTTCAATATGCATGACAGTTGATCTATAACTGTTACAAAGTTTAAAACAAATGTTTTAATTAGCTTTCTGTATAGAACACAAAAATACAGTGGAAAAATCATTAAATTGAGTGAATTACATCAGCGCAGAGATATACGCATAGTATTCAATATAGTAATGATAATAAAAATACACTCGATGTTTACAAATAGACAACAATGTGAATTTCATTTTATGACTTTGAATTGAATTGAAATTCAACAATTAAATCTCATTTTATATTTATATATATATAAATATAAAATGTATATTATATATATATATATACACACACACACACACACACACACACACACACACACACACACACACACACACACACACACACACACATAATTACTACAAGTCAAACGTTAGGGTTTATTTAATTTATTTTTGAACTTTTTATTTATTTGCTTTATTTTTGAATTTCATTAAAAGAATGAAGTTCATTCGTGTCAAAGCTAATATAACATTAATTTTAAATATTTATTTCAACTTTTTAATCATAAAACGAGATTCACATCATTGCCTATTTGTAAACATAGAGTGTATATTTAAATATACATATATACATTAGAATTGAATTTCTTCAAGTCTTTTGTTTTACTTTTGTAATGTTAAGAATTTTTATATTTATGCCATAGAACTTGAAACCAAAAAGATAATTTAGTTCAACTTTTGCTGTTAATTTTTACTGATTTAATCTATTGGATTCAAAAACTTTCTATGAGACTAATTAATAGAACTTTTATTAAATTTGACAGAATTTCTATTAGATTTAAAGAAATTTTATGAATTTAATATATATCTTTATGTATTTGTAATAACCAATTACATTATTGTTACAACTATTATTTACAACAATGTTAATCTTTAGAGATAAACATGCCATATGGTAATGATCTTCCTTCCAAATGTTCAAAAAACACTGTAGTGAGTATTTAATAAATTTGCTTATAAAAGTTTAAGATTTTAAAAAACTAAGGTTTTTGTTTTTTTCTAAATTTTACATTTTATATTATTTTAAGAGTTTTAACATCACGTTAAAAAACATAAAACCTGAGAGTGAGTTAGAAAATTATTTATTCATATTCACTGAATCTATATTCGCGGAAATACATGATTTTTTTCTTTTATTGTTTTTGCCAAATCTTTGAAGTAATGCTTATTCATGTGCATATGAGATATTATCAATGATTTTGAAATGTTTGTCTTCTTGCAAGACTTGCAAGAAGACAAACATTTCTATAAACTTGGAACTTACTAAATGGTAGTGCCAGGAATAGTTAATGAATATTTTTAGGCTTAAAGGTTTCTATTTGTGCATTTGAGGCAAAGATCAAAATTAGCATATTTGTTGGAGAAAAAATTGTCAACGATAAAGTTAGAGATGCATAAAAAAGTGATGTCAAAATTTAAAAATAAAGTTCATTTTATAATATTGGTTATGAGTATCTATAAAGTTGTTTGAATTAAAAATAGTTAAGAACTTCATAAAATGTTTTATGTTGATTTCTTAGATTTCTTTTCAGTTGTGATGACATTTGGGAGAATGAAAAGATTTTTTATGGCTTAAAACTTGGGTTAAACAATTACATAGTTTTAAATCTATGATATTGATGAAAATCACAATTTAAAAGTTTTTCATAGTTTTATGAAGAAAAATATCTGGAAAAATCTGCAATTGTATATCTAATTGCAACACTTTAAAGTTTTTGCTACAACGGTTTTTTTTTGTTCTAATGAGCTGTTATGGTTTTTTTATTATATTTTCAATATCATGGATTTTCAAAAATAAGCTGCTTTTATAAATTCAAAAAGGAATTTAAAGATGACAGAGAGTTTTGCAAAAGGGAGAGGGTGTTGCAAAAGGGAGTTGCTTTTCTATGATTATTAGAAAACTATTGTTATCACTAATATTACAATTTTTGTTGTTTTTGTTGTTGCTGTTATTGTTCTTATTATTATTATTATTATTATTATTATTATTATTATTATATATTATATTAATATTATATAATAATATATAATATTAATATAATAATGTAATAATATAGAATAAATTAATAATAATCATTTTTTTTAAAGATTTTTTTTAGTAAGAATGATTGTTTAAAAAATCATGAAAGTTTGTTTTTAATATATGTCTAAATTTTTAATATAATATAAAATAAAATTGTTTTGGTTAACTTTCTTTGCTAAAGAAGTGTTTATAAAAAATAAATTAAATGTATTTGTCGTATCTGTATCAGAGTCCAAGCTTTTTGCATAATGTTTAGCTTTTATTTATTTTGAGGTGGTTCAGTTTTTTTTAATCCAGAATAGCCCACAAATGTTTAATTAGATTGAGATTTAAATTTTTAGTCGGTCAATCAGGTAATTCAATCTGCTTCATGAAAGACATTTGCTTTCTTTGACTTTTGAAAGTGTTTGGTTTTGTTGTCTTTTTGAAAGATAAAATGTTTTCCTAATTGTAGTTTTTCAGCTATTAAAAATGTTGACAAAATTCCATCAATAAACTCAAGCTTTCCTGTTTCAAGCCATCAATCCCTGCACCATAATACCTCTACCGAATTTTACTGTTGCTCACTGTGTGTGAATGCTTCACCTTTCTTTCTCGATACTTTTTAAACTCCGTCAAGCTTCACAAAAATAAGTTTTTGGTTGCAGTCCACAATTTCTTCCATAATGATGACAGTATGTTGACATATTTCTTTAGCAAATGCAAACCTTTGGTCTTGGTGGGTTTTCGAATGGAATGGTTTCTTGTAAAAAAAATTTGCTTTAAATCCGCTTTAAATCCATTTAAATCATTTGCAGTGTGATTACTATTTGTATACATCTTAAATCTTGTATGCAATCATTTTTAGCTTTCACAATATAATTTTTAACAAAATATTATATGCAACGTTTATTTAAGGCCTCTTGATAAATAGTTTGGTATTCAGCCCTACTCATTTTACAGTCTAAAATTGAGGCAAGAGCTTCTTCTGGTGAGTAGATTTTTGAGCATGATATATTGCAAAATCTATCACTTTTAATTCTTATCAATTCCATCAGGCATCTTTTATTTTCTTTGTTTGTTGAGATGAGGGCATGAAACAGCCTCTCTTTGGTAACTCCTAATTTTTCATTAGTTCTTTTCTTAGACCTTGTTAAGAGATCTACAAATAATTTTGATGGAGGAACTCGTTGCAAATTTAAGGTTCATTTACAATAAGTTCTTTAAATTAAACTTTCTCATGTTTTATAAATTTTTTTGTCTATTTCATTCTAAATACTTTTAAAGTTTTTCATAAATTTTTCAATCAACTCAATTTGGTTGTGCTTGGGATAACATTGAGAAATCAATATACAATTTCACTGTGCTTGGGATAACATTAAGAAATCAATATACAAACACTTTTATTTTTACTCTAGTTTATTCTTCAATTTTCGTGGTTGAAAATAGAAAACAAACATTTCGAAATTTTGCATGTAATAAGTAATTTTTAACCCCCAAAAAATGTTATTTTGTTCAAT
This sequence comes from Hydra vulgaris, assembly GCF_038396675.1. Taxonomy (NCBI): domain Eukaryota; kingdom Metazoa; phylum Cnidaria; class Hydrozoa; order Anthoathecata; family Hydridae; genus Hydra; species Hydra vulgaris. Next base: position 37,973,534 of record NC_088932.1, on the reverse strand, counting down.
TTTTTGATGACAGAACCATTCTAGAAAAATTGTTTCTCAGGAATAACTGCAACTTACGTTTTGCATTTGCTATGAACAATGTAAATATGTTAGATTTTTTTTTATTATTATTATTAATTTTTTTTTGAAGAAAAACATGTCACAATCTTTTTGCATAGCTTAGTGATTATCGACAAGTCTTATTATTTTTTGATCCTTTATCGATTATTGGTTTTTCCTCCATGACATTTTTTTGAAAACATTATGGTAATTGGAGTCGGTCGGGAAAGGTGCAGTTTATGGAATTATGAAAAAGTTATTTTAACAAAAGCAAATTGAGTTATTTGAATAGCGAGATCAAAGTCCAGATTTTAATCCAATTGAACACTGGTGGGCTTTTTATTTTGGATCAAAAATACTGACACATAATGTCTAAAAAAAAGAAAACTGTAAATCATATTTTAGGTACCCTGGATTCAAATTGATCATTATACGATAAAATTTGATTAAAAAATTGATTTGCTAAAGTTATTAATACCAATGGTGGCCTAACTCAATTCTAAAAATGTTAAAAATGAATAAAACTTTTTTTTGTTATCTGAAATTAATAAGTAATTTTTCATTCAAAACTTATTTTTTATTTAAAATTAGTTGTCAAAGTTTACTATTATTACAATTTATTCAATATTCAAGAATTTTCCCATGTGTTATTTATATTGTGCATGTTCTTTTAAGAGTTCTAAAAAAGCAAATGAATTATTAAAAATTGAAATTAACACAAATTCTTCGCAAAATCCGATAGAACAGCAGATTCACGAGCATGTTAAGAAATTAAAACTCAGTAATCAGAGTGCATTTTTACTTGATGCAAATGAAGCATTGAAGCGTGCAGAAGATAACCTAAATGAGGTAAATAATTTAATTTTTAGTCTTTTTTTTTTTAAAAACAAGTTGACTCCTAACAAGATTGCAAGCAACCATTTATTAAATTAAAACTAACGTATAGAGTTAAAGAGTAAGAAAGCGGTTGACAAAAGATTTAAATTGTATGAGTCAGGAAAATATAAAGGCGAGAGAGAATTATAAAACATGAAAACGAGAGAGAATTTTAAAGCACATAGATTAGAGGATAAATATTAGATGAATAAAGTTTTTTGTACATCAAGGAACTTTTACAGTTAAAGGATGCAATTTTATTGAATGAGTCACGGGAGTTGAGTTTTGGTTGATAGAACAAGTTATGGTATCTTATTTGAGCAATAGTAGTATTTTCAGAAAAAAGAAAGAGATACAACCTTACGACAATAGGATAAAGGTTTGAGATGTAGCATTTCCAACAAGATTTATTATGCGTTCTGAGACCTTGTCTAATAGAGACAAGTCCTCATTAGAAGACAAGTCCTCATTAGAACCAGTCATAATATGACAACTGTATTCTATACAGGGATGAATAAGAGAAATAAATCTATAGAGGAAGAGAATGAAATCAGGAGTAAGAAAATGGCAAGCAACGGCAAGAGAGGCAACCTTAGTAGATGCTAGCTTTGAAATGGTCTGTTATATTTTTTGCGTGAGAGGCTAGTAGTGAAAGATAATCTGAGAAGGTATAAAGTAGCGAGGTCAGTAAGATTGCTGCCCTTAATCAATGTAGAAGTATCAATAAGATTGCGATAATTAAAAAACTGGAATTTGGTTTAGCTTAAAATTAAAATAAATGATTTTATTTTAGTTTTTTCAGTTATTTTTCAGTTGTATATTTGAATTTAAGTTTAATTTTTTATTCAGGCTTTGAATCTTCAAAAAGAACTAGAAAGAAACCGCTCGTTAGAATACAGATTTAAAGCTTTTTTTACGTGATCTCAAGGGTTTACCATTTGTATTTTTATGTGATTATTAAAATGTGTATACAAGTAGCTTGAAGATAAATTGTATGAAATTTGTGTGTGTGTGTGTAAATAGTAATTTATAAGTTATACATCAATAATATATTTAATATAATGTGTAATAAGTTAAAGTATCATAAATAAAACGAGTGTTATGAAATAGTAAATGGTAACCATAGAAATTAGGTTTTGTAATTTTTGTTTTAGGTGCCCCAACAATAGGGTGGTTCAAAAATGGGTCATTGTAAAGTTTTAACAAGAGTGGAAGCTTATAAGATGCCCAGATATTGTTTTTAAATATTTTTTTTTTTTTTTTTCGTTAATGTTCAAGGGTGGCCCACAGGGCCTAAACTTTTTAATTTTGATGATTTTTGTCGATTTTTCGGTAATTTCAACGCCCGTGGGCCACCCTAAAACAATGAAAAAAAAATCATCAGCAAACTCAGAATGAGTAATAGAAACAAATAAAAATGCACTCTAAATGAAATTTTTTAAGTAAAAATTCTGAATGAACCTGAAAAACTTAGGAAAACCGAACTATTATGTCTTTTCAATCATTTTCTTTGTAATTTCTTATGATGACATTTTTATCATTTTATACAGTTAAAATCTCATAAATATAGATAGAAAATCATTTACCAGTATAAATAATATTTTTAGATAGTTTAAAGTTAATTAAGATGAGTAAGAAGACAATCTAGACTTCAATGTACTCTATAACCCACGTATTTTCTCAGCGTACCACAGTACTGAGTACAACTGTACACATTTATTCAAAACTGGCAATAAGACTGCAAGTGACGTCAATCAAGTGTTTGAATTAATAGCAAAACAAATATAAGTGAAGTTCTAAGAAATATGTTTGTTCTTAAATATGAAAATATATAAAGTTAAATTATGTTATGTATTATTATTTCTTTTATAATTAAATAGATAAAACGCCAAAAATTCCTGGAAAAAAAAGCAAGAGGCCCGATGAAATATTCTTAGTAGTTAAATCAAGGGACTCAATTCCATCTAAGCAATTTGCCACAGAAGAAGAGATTATTCAGTATTATCTTCGCCTTCGTAAAATCATACCTTATGCTGCTCTGAGAAATCTTGCCTGCTGTACCAACAGAAACAGTTTTACACAAATCTGTCCAGAAGATAAGAATCACTGCTGTATTGTCTAAGCTATGTCTGTCTGTCTAAGCTGGTGGTTCCTTGGAAGCTTGGGGGTATAAAACTCATGATGTACAGAATTCTCTCAAGTTTGTTTCATTAATGTTAATATAATTTGTAATTACTTGACTATAGGTCTTTCATCATTAATCATTTTTGGAAGGAAGTTGAAAAATTGCTGAATAACTACAAGAAGCTGTAATCTCATAGGAATAGAGAAAAACAAGCAAAAATCATGAAGAAGAAAAACTTTGTAACAGAATTTAAGAAGGTATTTTGGATAGGATATAACATAAAAGTATTAATTGAAGACATACAACAGGGCAGAAAAAGAACAGCTAAAGCCAAGAAAGAAGATATCAAATTCTTAAAAATACAAAGGAGAAAAGTACAGGTTACATAGGACCTACCGATACCAGCTTCAAAAAGGCAGCTGAGTGAGCTTCTAAAAAGGTTTGTGGAGATGTGAGTGAGAAATCTGATGAGCAGTTGGTGAAAGATGATGATGAATTAGATACTTCTGTTGATTCATTAAGTAATGCAGGTCATGCTGATAAAAGTGATGAAATGGATGAGTTTGTTTCCACAAATGTTCAGGCTAAAGAAAATAGTGTGCTTTTACCTAAAGATATTCTCAGGCGTACTGCTATAACTGCTGCAGGTGAAGGTCTTTCAGTGAATCAGCACACTACTATCATAACCAGTGTAATAGCTCTCTGAGGAGGAAATGTTGGTGAATATGTTGTCTCTAAATCATCTTCTCTCAGAGCCATAGAACATGTGATCAATTCAGAAGCTGAAAAGATTCGACAGAACATCAAGACCTGGCCAACTCTGGTCATAAATTGATTTCTGTTCATTTTGATGGAAAGATAGTAAAAGAGTATACAGGAAATATTTCATTTACTCAGGACTTGCTGTACTAGTGAAAGTTAATGGGAAAGCTGAATTACTAGGTGTTCCTCCTATTGATTTAGGGACTGGAGAACAGCAGTTCATTGCTATTTATGATCTTCTAGAGAATTATGGTCTCACTAACCAAGTACAATGTATCTATTTTGATACCACTGCATCAAATACTGGAAGGCCCCAAGGTGTAAATACCAGAATGTCAGAAAAGTTAGGACGGCCACTTCTTCTCCTTGCCTGCCGACATCATGTTCTGGAGCGTCATATTACTCACTTCTGTAAGATGTACCCAAGTAGTAAATTTACAGGACCAGATAACCAGCTGTTTAAAAAAATCAAGTCAGTCTGGAATGATCTAGAGAAAGATATACTGCTCCTGAAGAGGATTGAAACTCCACCTGAAACCTAGATAAACCAACAGGAATCTGAACAGTTCTACAGAGATTTAATCAACAATAAGACATACAAGAAGGTAAAATGAAACATTCATTCTAGTACATGATTGTTCTGTAACCTACTTTTGTATGTATTTTAATGTTTAAAAACAACAATTAACAAAATACAGGATGGGAAATCAAGAAAAGATTACCAGGAGTTAATTGACCTCTCTTTGATGATTATTACCAAGGAGGAGAGGTTCAGGATTCATATGCTTGGACCTGTACACCATGCCAGGTTCATGGCTAAAGCCATGAACCCGGCATGTACCTGAATATCTGCATGAACCTATACTATCTAAAAATGTACCTTCTACTCGATCACATTCCTGGTGTAACTAAAGAGAACAAAGAGGAAATATCTGATATGGCTATGTTTGTCAGTATATTTTATGGTTCAATGGTTCCTTAGAGCTGAGTTGCCAGTTGCTTCTCCATATCAGGTAAAGACAATAAAGGTTCAAAATAAAAATAAAAACATGCTAACTATAACGATAGAATATTGCTTATTTACTTTATATTTTCTATAGGATATAAAAGCCCTATGACAAATGAAGAGTTTTATGAAAATAAATCTTCCTGGAGCTACTGAAGTAGTCGGATCAATGTCGAGGCATGACTGGTACTTAAGTCCAGTTCTAGTTGTGTTTGCTTTTGCTGATAAGAATTACCCTGATAGAGACTAGTTATCTCAGAAACTCTATAGTACTCATTTGGACAGACCCAATGTCTTCAAATTGGAGCGTATTAAAGTAGATAAGAAGGTTCTTCACTCACTAGACTACTCTCAAGATCAGCCTCCATCTCTAGCATCTTTTGTTACTGAGCAATCTTGGCTGACCTTTGATAAGATTGGCTATGGGAAGGGGTAAGTGCAGTGGCTTAAAACCTCTTCACAGTTCTGGGAGCTGAATGATTTTTATCTAGAGTTTGAGACTACCATTAAATCTCTAGATGTAGTCAATGATTCTTCTGAGAGAGCTATCAAATTAGTTTAGGAACTTATTATGAAATCCAATAAGGAGGAGAAGAGGCAAGATATGTTCTTGTTTAACCATGTCAACAAGAGAAGTAAACAAGGATCCAAGAAAAACGACCTCGCAGCAAATGCTACTTCCAGCATTATTTGACTTTTTTGTCAACAAAACTGTACCATGATCAACAATAAAAAGAGATTTTTTTAAATATGCAATATTGTGGTATGATATTTAAAACTTTTGATGGTTTAACTGCAAAAAATGATAAAAATGTTATCATAAGAAATTACAAAGAAAATGATTGAAAAGGCAAAATATTCGGTTTTCCGAATTTTTTTCAGGCCCATTCAGAATTTTTACATAAAAAATTCCATTTAGAGAACATTTTTATTTGTTTCTATTACTCATTCTGAGTTTACTGATGATTTTCTTTTTTTTTTTTTTTTTTTTTTTTCATTGTGTTAAGGCGTTGAAATTTTCGAAAAATCGATAAAAATCATCAAAATTGAAAAGTTTAGGCCCCGTGGGCCACCCTTGAACATTAACAGGAAAAAAAAAAATTAATATATAAAAGCCAATATCTGGGCACCTTATAAGCTTCCACTCTTGTTGAAATTTTACATTGACCAATTTTTGAACCACCCTACCCAAAAAGACATTACGGTCTTGTCACAGAGTACCGTGAAAGAGATCGCTTCGAACCCTGGATCTTTTGTTTATAATTCAAGCGCTCTAACTACTGCGCCATTGCCGCACAGTTCATTATAAGAAATAAATTGTTTTCTGTTAGATAAGTAACTTTGAAATTGTTTAATTACTCTTTCATTTATTCAGTTTATAAAGCAAAACAACATGATCGATAGTATCAAAGATTGATAAAAATTCTTAATGTGATTTGAGATTTTTTAAATGAATTGGAAATATTGCGTACTAACGGGACAATTGAATGCTCAGTTGAGTAATTTTTTAAAAGCCATACGGATTGTTGTATGATACTCTATAGTACATGATTCTTTCAAGTATTTCTGAAAATATAGATGAAGTAGGGCAGTAATTACTTATGTTAGATTTGTCACCATCTTTAAATAGTGGAATAACTTTAGCAATTTTCAACTGATCAAAGTAATCTATATTTATGTTTTCATTAACTTAATTAACTCCAACTGATTTTTGTATATATATATATATATATATATATACATACATACATACATACATACATACATACATACATACATACATATATATATATATATATATATATATATATATATATATATATATATATATATATATATATATAAACAACTTTAAAATGTATTCTACACAATAGAGAGCTCAATGTTCTTAAAAGAACAGAGCAATTATATATTAGTAGAAAATCACTTAACAAAACTAATGAAAAAAAATTTTTGTTAAGTGATTTTCTACTATTACATATATATATATATATATATATATATATATATATATATATATATATATATATATATATATATATATATATATATATATATATATATATATATATATATATATATATATATAAAGGCTTTTTTAAACTCATCAAGTTGTAACTCAGTATTCGGAACTACTTTAGAGGCCAATTTCATTTAAAAATTTATTAAATTCGTAAGCTATTGCTTGATGCATATTTATCAAACAATAATATATATAATTGTTATCCACTTTAGTTATGTCTGGCAAGAAACCAGAGCACGATTTTGGTTTACCGGTAACTTCTTTTATTATTTTCCAGGGCATTCATATCCTTTTGTTGCATTAATCGTCCGTCTTTAGGTGCTACGAACTTTGTTTACAACAGGTTGAAGTAGCCGTGGCGCAGTGGTTAGTAGAGAGGTCACGAATAGTCGTTTTGCCGAATAAGCTAAGCGCTCAGCCGAATGACCGAATATTTGGTGACACATTTTTTTAATTATACTTAGTTATTATACATCAAATTGTTTTAACTATAGTTATGTATTTTTTAAACTATTCAAAAATGTTATAAAAAGTAACCAACATAGGTATATCGTGCATTTCTGAGTAATTTCAGAAGTTGCTATAAATAGATATTCCTCAAAGAACTCGAAACATATTTAAAATAATATTTTCATTACAATCAAAAATTATAGCATGGTTTAGCTTTATTGGTAATGTCAGTTATATACACCAATACGGTGTTTTTTTTTATCGAGAGGCTAAATAGTTGCAAATTCATAACTGCGGTCTAGCATAAGCTGGAAATAAGCGCTAACTGGCATAAATGTGAATTGGCATAAATGCGCTAAAAGAATTTGCAAACATTTGTATAAGTGCAAACTAGCATTAGTGCGTATTTTTATAAGTGCGCCGAAAGAATTTGCAAAGATTGGCATATGTGCAAACTGTCATAAGTGCGAAGCAGTTGCTATGATTGGCATAAGTCCTATGCCATGTTTTCATTTTTTTGTTTTTTTTTGTTTTGACGCACAAATGCCAGTTCACACATAAAACAATTTATGCTTCGCACTTAGGACAAATTGCACTTATATCAGCTCGCACTTACGCAAATTTGCATTTATGCCAATGTTTTTGGTATAAATGCGAAATTTTTTTGGCGTACTTGTGCCAGTTCGCATTTATGCCAGTTTTTGCAACTGCTTTGCACTAATGCATGTTTGCATTTGCGAAATTTGCACTTATGATATTCGCACTTATTCAGTGGCCTCTTATTTATTAATGCATGCTCCAAAACAAATTTTAATTATCTAAAACGCAGCAAGCAAAACAAAAGAAAATTTAAATCCTTTTAGAAAGATTAAGTCAGTGAAAGGTTAATCCTTTTCAGTGAAAAGCTACTTGTCACGGATAAACCATCATGGGTGTCTAATACCACCGGTCATGATTTATCTCACTCCGTAAGAAAAAAATGAAAATAAAAACGATCAAACCAATCTCAACAGAAAGTATCCTCGCATATGAAGATGTGGAAAATAAAAGGGGCGTATCTATAATACGAGGGGAAAAAAGGTATATCATAGACATTGAGTCTTGATTGTTAACGAATTACATTTTTAATCAGATAAAACTTTTCTATAATTTATCATTAGCCAATCAACTAATAAATACTAACAGGTGAAAAGGAGCGGTATTTATGGTAGCACTAGGAAGATATGCTTCCTCACCATTTTTTCACAAATAAGAAAAACATGTGAAAAGAATAAAAACAGCTCAAAAATAAAGATTTAAATAATGTTGATCAGTAGAAAAAACGCAAAGTAACTTTAACTGTTGACAGTCGACATCAGCTGCTTTAACCACTAGGCGAACTAGACAGCCGGTTGGCAAATTTTTTTTCATGGCACTAAACGCTAGCTTAAGAAAAAAAAATATATGTAAAAAAAAAATTGCCGGTTATTTTATATCTTTATTATTCTTTTTGAAAGTTAATATTAGATATTTGACGGAGAGGGAGGAGGGGGGGATACAGTGCGACAGATTTACCTAGGGTGCTAAATAATCTGGCGCCGATCCTGGAAAGTAGAAATTAACAATTTAATATATGCATGCAAAGTAGGTTCATAAACCGCATAGGTACCTTCAAATTGATTAATTTTTTAAATGATTTCTTAATTTGGTTACCATACGCCAGCCGAAAATAAGAAAGCCGCATGTCCATGTGTGCGTGCGTGTGTGTGTGTGTGTGTGTGTGTGTGTGTGTGTGTGTGTGTGTGTGTGTGTGTGTGTGTGTGTGTATGTTTTTGTGTGTATACTTTTTTTTTGCAAATTATTGATAAATTCTCAATCTTATTTGAAAAACATGTCGTATAATGTGTGAACAATTATATTTGATATTGCGTTGAATTAAATTTGTTGAAAGTATTGTTATTCATTTTTAAATTTATTTTTGTTTAGTATTTCATAGCAGTACAATCCCACGTTTATACAAAAAAAATTGATACAATGCAGTACATAAGTTATACTGAGTGCCGATTTTTAAATGTTATGGTAGCTAGAATAGTAGTTTACCATACAAAAAATTATTAGATATTCACGGGGTGCAAGTTGCCACCTAATATAATAAGGTTAAAAAACTTAAGCTAAAAACACATGGAAAATCCATAGTTTTTACATGCAAAAATTAGCAACTGTACAATATGTTATGCTACGACAATCATGACGAGTGTTTCTTGTCAAATGGTCTCTGGTTATGTTTATAAAGCTGACCATCTATGGACAACAAGAACCGAAAGTGGACCACCAAATCTACAATACAATAAAAATCAGGACAGTTTCATTCTATTTGCTTTTTTTACTGGCTTGTTACTGTTTTTTGTGAAATTACAGGAACTAAAGTTCCTATTAGTTATATTCTAAGTAATTTTTTTTGTGAAAAGTTACTTAAATTAACCAAACATTTTGCTATTTAACTGCTAACTCTACCCATTTATTGCAGCCGTTTAATGTTGACTTTTATGGACCTCCTAAAAGATATTCGAGGAAAATACTTGATCAATCGAAAATTTTTTGTTCAAAAAAAGCACAGACAATAGCAAAAAATAAATCTCCTTTGTTATTAACTTTTTAATATTAACTTGTAAACATTATATTCATCAGATCAAAAGGTAATTAGCAATTTAGTAACTTAGTAGTTCTAAAAATATGGTATTTACTCATTAAATGTAAATATTATCCACAATCGTCCACCAGGTTGTTATAAAAACATGTTAGCCAAGCAGTAGTTAATGTACTTTAACAATTGTGTCGTGTTGATGTTAAGAAAAAAGAAAACTTTTGACCTTAAAAAGTTTCTTTTTTGTCTAGCAAAATTTTATGGTTGTTATAAAAACATGTTAGCCAAGGTTTAACAATTTACTTTAACAATTATGTCGTGTTGATGTCAAGAAAAAAGAAAACTTTTGACCTTAAAAAATTTCTTTTTTGTCTAGCAAAATTTAAAAATAATCCACTTGCATTGTCTTCTGTAAGTGAAACTCTTTATGTTAGTCCTCTTAAAACATTAAAATAACAAAAATAAATAAACCAAATGAGAGTTTGTTATGAAATAATATTATATTATTTTAGTAATAATAAATTGATGTGAGAATAGACAGTTGATTTTTTTTAATTTTGAAATAAAACAGTGCATTTTTGAATAGGTTTTGCTTTTACAGTAAATGTATTCAAACTTACCCCAAATAATAACCACAGTTATTCAAAGTTAACTTTGAATGACTAATTGTTATTGCTACTAACGCTGTAGTAGTTACTGAAGAAAGTATAAATTCATGTATATATAGGAATAGCAGTAGATGATACTAACTCCAGTAGTATCAACCATAAACCTCAGTGTACCAATACAACTAAGTTGATTATTAAACGGCTAACTGACAATGCACAGCGTAATCAAAAAATAGCATAAGTATATTATAGCATAATTCAGCCAAACCACAGATATTAGGCATTTACCGTAAGATCCAATAAGAGTGTATCAACGATTGATTTCAAATAATAAGTATGTCCATTTTTGAATAAAGATTCTAGTTTTACTCATGTACTTAAAAAGTTCACCAACATATACCAAAGAATCAAAGATCATGAAGAACCTAAATCACTTTAATCAACAAAGGTCTAGTAGAAAAGTAGAAAGCGCAAGTATTGTAAAATATTGAAGTATTTAAACAAATTTTTGTAGTAGTCATTTTGATTGGGAAGCAAACTCTTCCATATAGAGGGAATCGGGATAGATTTCTTTACAGTTTTCACGGTAAACCTTTTGATCATAAGAAATTTTTGGAACTAATATTGGTGATAGCAGAATTCAATGTTCCACATAATAATCATGTAGAAATAATAATTTAGGTAAGTCAAAAGAGAAAAGAATGTTTGATTTGCAAAGAAAAGGGAAGCTCACGTGTACGTGGAGGTTTGGTAGCAATATTGTTAAAAACCACAGTTAACAATATCCTAGCTGCTATTTCAAACTTGATGAAACATTTTATAGCCAAGGAAATTTGTGACCAGAAGTTCAGTGTTCAAATGGACGGTAGTCATGATACGTCGGTTCAGGACCGGGTTAAGTACTTCTTGGCCTCCAGGCACTTTAGGTCTTCTGGCCTCTGTTGGCCTCCTTGAATTCAAATTTAACATCAATTTAAAATAAAAAAATCTTTGTATTTGTTGCGCTATGACTTTATAATGCATTTTCTTTTGTATTTAAACAAGCATTTCGCGTTGTTTATTATTAAAAAACGCTGCAATTAGTAAAGGTTTTAAAACACCTTTTGTCTAAATTTTAAGTTTGCAAATGCAGATATGATATCTTTTAGGTTGATGGAACACAATACCCGGATTTCTATTAGAACAATAGAAAGATCTGAAAGACGTTCCTGAAAAAAACTCCAAAATGAAGACATTCATTTTTGCTGCACGTAATGCTCCAGGGAAAGGTACAGTTACCTAAATCAGGCTTTGCGAACTTCAGGTTCTCGTTAACTTTGTTGAACCTTTCCGTGATTCCAAAAGATTATTAAAATAGCTGTCTCAAATTGTTCCACTTCAAAAGTCTGAAGGCCTCTGCTTTTGGTTTTGCTTTCTGACCGTCGTTAAGATCAAGAAGAGCCTAAATAGAAAATATTTGTTAATAAGTATGCACAATCACAAATAAAATATGTTTTCATTTGATTTTCTAAATTATTCTTAATCACCTTGTAAATGGAATAATTATTTTCAATAACTTAACAAGCATCATTACGAGCTGACCAACGAGTTTGCGAGAGAGTCTCTGGAACCTTAACACGTATCCCAGCAAGGAACTTTGACTATCATAAATCGATGCGTTGATCTAGAAACGAAGTTATGGCGAGAACGTTGATCTCTTAAAATCTTTTAATCGTTTATCAATTTAATGCTTGTAAACTAAACTAGATTCTAGACATGTTACTGGCATTGTCTATGACTGGCCACGACAATTTTGAATTTTGTTCGAATACTAATCTAACTTTTTCAAAACGATTTCAGGCATGGAAACTTCAAAATGATTATGCATGGGAATGAATGCTAAGAAACGCTCAAATGGTTTTCCGTTTTGTATGCATCGGTAGTAGAATCAACGATGATTGAGAAATATTTCTCAAACTTGATTTTCTTAAATTATGCTTGAAGTAAATAAAAAATTTTACTATAATATGTTACTTAAGGATGATGATTTTATCTATAAACTCCATAACCTTGGCAACTATTAAATGTATAAGTTCTTCGCATATGTCTTTAGATAAGTAAGAGATACAACCCTTTTCTATTTTCCATGAGTTGTCAAGTGTTGGGCGAGAAAAGGATCAAATTTTACTAATAGCCCAACACATCCAATAAATTTTCGTTGCGTATCGATCCTAGTTTTTCATCTGATACGCGGAATGATAATCCTCTAAGAATGAACAATAAATAAAATATCTAATTATTTTAAAGTTTTTTTTTCACCATTATATTCTCAAATTATTTTTAAGTTTCTTTTTCCACCCTTATAATTGGGGTGATGAGGGGACATGAGAGAAAGTCAAGGATAGAGACCGATATAAATTTTCTTTTAAATTATATTTCTCTCACTCCGTGGTCTACCGACATGTGTCTTGTGTGTCCGTTGGTTAAACCGGTGCTACGTCAGTGATAGATCAGAAGACGATTGTCTTGCAGTATGTAGATGGAGAGGACGTAAAAAACCAATAACTTGCTGTAAAAAAATTATGGATGCAACAGGTGCAAGACTATACCAACTATTGAAAACTGAGCTTAAACGCAATGGTTTAAAAATGGGAAAAATTGTGCCTTAACCCTTTGATTGAACAGCAAACATGCATGGTGAATATCGTGGAGTTCAACGTTACATTTGTTTATTTTCTATTGTTAACGGAATTTCTTATTTTTAAATTAAACTTTATATTTACGGAATTTATCAAGGGGCTTGGCGGTAAGACATATAAGTCTTTTTCTCGCTCCACCACCTATATATCTTGTTAGTAACATACCGAATGTATATATTCACAAGGCAAACAAAAACCAAAAAATATTAGCGATGTTTCACCAAATGCTGTATACATGTGGTTTACGCGCACGCCCTGAATTTGCCCGCAATAGATCATGTGAAAAACGTACAACCTGTCAAAAATTTAATTGGTCTCTTGCAGAGTAAAACAACTTACCTTGCAAACAAACGAATGTTTGGACGGATGTTCTCGTCAGAATAAGAGTTTGATCTACAAAACTGAAAGGACAACAAAAATTCGGAAAAACATGTTGGTAGTCAAAACAAGTGAGGCTTGAACAAGTTCTCGGAACTTATGATGCTCCACAATTGGAATTTTTCTATGCTCTTTTGTATGCTTTTAATTGTTTAAGGATGTCGTCAAGATTCGATGCAAAACCAACAGTTGAAGCCACAACACTGCATGATAAATGGTGTTGATTCAATGTGCTTCTAGCAACTTCTTTCAACTTCTACATGCGTACTAGATTTTCTACGTGCGACAAGCTTCCGAATATTTCCAAACAAGAGGTCTGGATTATTTAAGTGCTTGGAATATAGTAAGTCAGCAAAATAAGAATTCCAGACAATATTCTTCAAAGATGTTCATTTTAAGACAATCGCATTTGTTAAATAAATCAACACCGTCCTTGATGCGAGCAAACTTGATTCAGAAGTTGAAATAAAGTTGCGTGTAGTAAGAGTTCATCAAAAGAAACATATGGCAGGAGAACTTGCCTTTGATGACATGTCAGAGAATCTTTTTGATTGTTTCAGAGAGGAAGTTTTTTGTTGAGTAATTGATCAGATTACAACTAGCATAGATTAACGTTTTTCAGTTAACAGGGACCTCATTAGAGACACTGCAGACGTTTTGAAGAAATTGTTAAAAATGGTATTCTAGAGAACAGTCTTGCAAAGGTTTCTCCGCTAACTAATCTTGGTTTTGAAAGATTGTGGTCTGAATTGCATAGTTTTGGTATAAATGAGCACTCAAAAACGTTACGAGATCAATTTTCAGCGAGTCCTAGTGACGACGATTCAAAGGATTCGAACTCAGTCTCAGAGTTGGATACTTCAACAAAGGCTACTTAAAACGAGAATAGCAATGATTTTTAGAACTTTGAATGTTGTGTAGGGTCTTTCTTACAAGTGAGCTGTGAACGGGAATTTTAATAACGTTATTGTTAAAATGTCTGTAACGACAAGTTTGAGACATTTATGTTGATTTTGACCGAAAAAGATATTTTAGATTTAATTGCAGTTGACAAAGTAATTGAATATTTGTGTAAAGATTCAGCAGAGTTAACAAAGCTGTTGCTTTCTGTAAATTATTTTAAAAGATTGTAATTGGTTATATTATAAATAACAGTTACACCACACGGTTCACACCTCCCTTTTGATGATTTAAAAGGAGTGTTATTCAATCATTTATCATTTAAAAAATCATCATGTTGTTATTGCTATTTTTATTATTATTATTTACATAACTATCAGATATATCAACTATTTCATCCCAGCAAGCTCTTCATGCATAGTCTATGCATGGTTATCATTGGGTTGTGATTGGCACTACCGCGCCGGTATTGTCGCGTTTCTTTTATGAAAACTTTAGCTTTCTACATATTTAAATCGTTTGATGAAGGCAAGTATAACCTTGGTCTTTTTATCGATTTAAGTAAAGCTTTTGATACAGTCAATCATCAAATCCTTCTATTGAAACTCAAAAGTTATGGTATAAAAAATACTAACTTGTTCTGGTTCGAGAGTTATTTGACTAATAGGAAGCAGTATATAGTTTATGATGAAGGAAAAACTAATTATGAGACAATTACATGTGGTGTTCCTCAAGGATTAATTTTAGGGCCACTTCTATTTCTTGTTTATATAAACGATTTAAATAAATTTTCTAACATTTTAAATACAATTTTATTTGCAGATGATACCAGCTTGTTTTATTCCAATAAAGATATCAATATATTATTCCAAACATTAAACAAAGAACTAGACAAACTAACCCAATGGTTTAAATCAAACAAGTTATCTTTAAATATTACTAAAACAAAATACACTTTATTCCATCGCCTACATAAAAAATCAGATATTCCCTTAGAACTTCCGGACCTTTTTATTGACAATCAATTAATAAAGAGAGAGCAATCAATAAAGTTTTTAGGCGTGTTTCTAAACGAAAATTAACCTAGAGGGAACATATAGGTGTAGTTGAAGATAAAATATCAAAAAATTTAGGTATAATGTACAAAGCAAAGCAGTTATTACATCGAGCTTGTTTAAAAAACATTTACTTTTCTTTTATTCATTGCTACTTAAGTTATGCGAACATTGCTTGGTGTAGCACTAACGCGACGAAAATAAAAAAATTGCTTAGCAAACAAAAACAGGCTATAAGGA
This sequence comes from Hydra vulgaris, assembly GCF_038396675.1. Classification (NCBI taxonomy): domain Eukaryota; kingdom Metazoa; phylum Cnidaria; class Hydrozoa; order Anthoathecata; family Hydridae; genus Hydra; species Hydra vulgaris. The sequence continues at coordinate 37,957,771 of NC_088932.1, read as the reverse complement.
TAATTTCAAACGTAGATCGCTTCTCACACACACAAACACTATTTAATGAACTCAATATCCTAAATGTATATAAACTAAACCTCTATCAAGTTCTTATTTTCATGTTCAAACTTGATAAAAATATATTACCAATCTTATTTTATTCAATTTTTGAAAAAATAAATCACATATACCCTACTAGATTTTCAAAATACAACTACATTCAATCCAAAACTTATTATTCCGCAACAAAATTCTTTATTGTAAACCGAGGAAGTTGTGGAACATAATATTAACTAATGAAACGAAAACTAATTATTCTCTAAACCAATTCAAAACAAAACTTAAACAATTACTTTTGTTAACTGAAAATGAATTAAATTTGTTCTAATAAAACTTCTCTATATTAGAAATCAATAATTAATAGTTAATTAATTAATTACTGTAGATTATTAATACATAATTAATCAATAATTGTACATATATTTTTATCATTTTAAATGATAATCTTCTTTTTGAGAAATTTATTTTTTATTTTTGCGTTATTTATTAATCTTTTACTTTTATTTTATACTGTTAATTTGCTTTTACTTAATTGGCAATGAAAAGTATTATAAATATAATTAAATAAGTTAAACTATAAAATGCTCTACCAATAAAATGTTTTTATATAAAATCATATCTTCTTATTTTTCAAACCAATTCTTAAATGTTATTTTTGTCATTTAATATTTTAATAAATTTTGTTTCTTTTATTTTACAAAGAAATTGTTATATCTTATTTTTTGAAAAACTATAAATTTTAAACGATATGCGATATATTTAAATTTTCTTTTATAATATATATCAGAGATATATACATTGAAACTATATTTTATTGTCAAACTATATTTTGTCTAGTAATGACGCATTTTTGGGGGCTTAATGATAAGACTAAATTTGTCTTCTTCTAGCCCCGGTTATGTAATTATTTTTTTATAAGTTACGACTGTAAATTTTTTTTTATCGGCAAAAGTGTAAATAAAAAAAAAACATAAATATGTATATTTTATTAAGATAAAATTTAGTTTAAATTAAAATTATTTTATATGGTAAAAATTTAGCGATTTCTATTAAAAAAATTAATTTTCATTTTATTAGCTAACTTTTTATAAAATTTAACTGACTTTTTAACCATATATGACATGATATGGTTTTAATAACAACAAAAAGTTAAAAAATGAATTTTATTGATAATGAGTTAAGAAGTTTACTTAGTTACGCCATAGCAACCAATCTTTTTATTGATATATTTATCTAAGAACTAAATTTTAAATAGTAGTTTTTATTTTTGGATTTGTATAATTACTAAATCCGGCCTGTAACAACTATGGAAGCAGCAGGTGCATTTGCGCCCCACCCCCACCCCCAAATAATTTTTTAAAAAAATAATTTTGAAGTTTTTAGAAAAAAACGATTACAAATTAAGATATAAAAGAAAAAAAAAGATGGAAAAGACCTAATTTGTTATTCGTATTTTCGGCGTAAGTTCCTTTGACAAAAAAATTTGACCTACTACTATTTGATCTACTGACTTCCCTGTACAGTGGTGGATTAAAACTTTTTGGGGCCCAGGGCTATTTTTTTTGGAGAAAAATGATTAAAAAAAATAAAGGAATACAAAATTTTCAAAATTTTCTCGGTTCCCTTAGCACATTCAGCACAACCCCCCCCCCCCCCTAATAAAAGTTTTGTTCCTACGGGCCTGTAAACTACTTAAAAACCAAAGTTGTAAATCTGATAATGTTAGTTAAAATGAGAGTATAAAATTTTTAATTAATATATTGTTTTTAAACTTTGAAGCTTGATTTCTCAATTGTATTTTTTCGTCTGGCTACGAACAACAAATCATTCTTATATTTTTAACCAGATGTGCAGTTAACTTCAAACTTTCAGGGTTGTTTCTTTATAGATAGAACTGCAATACCTTACTAGAACTAACTTTAAACTTATTTCCATTTGAATATATTTATTTTTAACCAAAGGTTTTTGCATTGAAAATATCCTTTAAAGTTAAAAGAGTTGCTTTTTTAAAAATACTTATTATTTTAAGTTTTTCTAGAAAGGTTTTGTTTATTACACTATGCTCCATCAGTGCGGTAAGTTTTAGCTTATAATGTCACAAAAAAGCTGAGAAAATTTAGTTTTCTTTTTTATTAATTTTTCTGCATTTAATGCTGAATCAGCAAAAAAAAAGGTAAAAAAATCTTTATTTTAGTCTTTTAAATTAAATTAAGGATTATTTAGTCTTGCAACTAATTTTGGTATGTAAAAAAAGTTACAAATCAAAAAAGATTTTTTTTACTGTATAACCACCTAAATCACCCACTGGATGTGAAGGTAAATTAACGTCACAAGGTAAATTAACGTCGGTTTCCTTATAATTTATGAAGATTTGACTTCAGATTATCAAATAAATATTCAGTAAGCACTCATATTTGTATCATACAGATAAAGGAGAAAGATTATAATAAAAATGTATTTATGAGTGATACACACGCTAAGGGGTCGTCCATAAATTACGTCACGCTTTAAGGGGGAAGGGGGTTGGTGGTTTTGTGACAACTCATACAAAACTTGCTACTTAAGAAGTTACGATTTTGTGACGAGGTGGGGAGGTCAAAAACGGTCAAAAATTGCGTGACGTAATTTATGGGCGACCAATAAGGAGTTTATTAACTTTGATAAATATAACTTTTATCTTAACTACTTTAATAAATGTGTAATTTTCAAAAAGTAATAAAAAATATAATAATAATAAAAGTATTATTACAATCGTTATTAAATTTTTTTACAAATAATTTAAGTTATTTTATAATAATTTCATGGTATATTATATTTATAGTGTAATATCATTATATAAACAAATTAAATGTATTCAATTTGTATATATTTAGTTTGTTAAGGTGTTATTTAAAGACAAAAAGATAAATAATTGCTCGATTAGAAAGCATATAAAGAGTAAACTTATCCTTCTAACGTTTAAAAATTAACTTATCACTTCATTGTATGGTAAGAATAATTTTTTTCATTATGTGCATATTTGAAATTTCATTAGATTAAAAATAACATTAAAAATACATGCTACCTAATGTATGCATACATTAGGTAGCATGTATTTTTGTACTTGTACCATATACATACATGTATGTATATATATGCATGTATATATGTATGCATATGTATATATTGCTATTTTTTATTTCAGCGCAAGTTTTTTTGTAATATTTATATAACAATGGATTCAAGAACATCAAGCAATTATGTTTTGAAAATGTTTTTACTTGAAGACAGATACAAAATATATACAGACATTTCTTTGTAGAAGTGATGTGATTTTTGAAACTTATTATTCTATTTGAAATTTTAAATTTTTGAGAAATTGAAAAATATTTTTTCAAAGGTATTTTTATTTAGTAGGGCCATCCATTATCTTCGCACCGAGGGGAACGAGGGTGTCCCAAGTTAAGTAGTTTACGTGCAAGTGCGTATGGGAGTCCAACACGTATTGTACACCCAGATCAAGGGTGCCACAAGTCAAAAATTATGGATATTGAGTTATGAATGTCATTTGATTGTATGTTATGTGTTGTACATGGTGACAAAATACCACAAGTCTAAAACGAATGTTTACAAAATGACAGATAAAAATGGCACTCCTAGTAAGAAAAAATATTAAAAACTTAAAACTTCAACCCTGATTTTCTCAGTTTGACACTTTTTGACTTGTGGCGCCCTTGATCTAGATGTACGGTATGTACGCAAACGCAAAAAGTTAAGTAAATATAAAAGTAAAGAAAGTATAAAACACGCGCAAACTGGCAATCTCCCGCCAGTTTGCGCGTGTTTTTATACTTATAGTCATAATAAATGGAAACTATGTCAAAATTAATATACTTTTACATAAAACTAATATATTTAATATGTTTTCTAAAGTCGGCTAAAATCAACTAATACATTTTAAAAATCGATTAAAAGTCAATTTAGTCGAAATATAGGAATAATTTATTGTTTTGAAGTAAATTGTCATAAAATTAATACAGTAATTTATTTTCGCTTTGTATTTTTTAACATCATATCATTTAAATGTTAATGGGGCGAAACGATATGAGAGAGCGGCCGCTCCGACAACTGAACAATTTATTTTTAGACCCCACTGATTTAGAGACTGCCTTAAATACTTGTTACATATCTAAGCTTTGCTACATATCTAAGTTTTATTATTCAGCCGCTGAATACTCAATTACAAATCGAAGACCTAAATTATGGAATACACCTTTAAATGATAATCTTAAAACACTCTCTTTGCTTGACCAATTTAAAACAAAACTTAGGCAAACTCTTCTACTAAACGACAATGAACTAAATTTCTTCTAAGGAGTTAAATAAGAGTATTCTTATAATTTGATTTATATTATTATGAATATATTTACTAATTTTATATATATTCATATAAAAAAAAATTCTTTTGCAAACTCTTACACGATTTAACTTTATCATTTGTTTATTACCGAGGATGAAAAAAGTTTATACTATATATTCTTGAAATCTTATGTAAAAAGTACCCTCAATTGTTTGCCATGTATTCATATGTGAGTGTGTGCATTCACTTTTTATCTTTTTGTTTTTGTTATCTATATATATATATATATATATATATATATATATATATATATATATATATATATATATATATATATATATATATATATATATATATATATATATATATACATACATATACTTAAAGGGACTTAAAGTTTCATGCCCGAAGGCAATCATCAGCCGTGAATACAAACAAAAACCGTTTAAAAAACTTAAAATCAAATACCGTAGAGCGGATTCAGACGTGATAAACAAATCTGAGTAAAAACAAAACAAGAAGCCGTTATAGTTTACTACTCTCCTGTGTCAAATAAAGAGAGCAAGAATTTCTTTGAATGTCGATACTGAGATACAATTTCATTCTTTTTGTTTAGTAAATTTGTTCCACTATGTGATAAAATTACATATTTTTCATAGAGACAGAGGTGGCATATTTTTGTTGTAAGGTTATAGGGTCTGCAACGTTTAATTATTCTCCACGTTAAGATCCATACTTTCAAGCTCCATACTTCCTTTGAAAGTTCAGTGTCGTTTCTGTATTTAATGAAGCAAAGGATTTTAGATGATTAGCGTATCTTAATTTAAATGATGTGTGACTAATACCAAAATATACTTTTTTGTTACCTTCATTATTAATTGTAGCTTGGTAAACAATATTGTTGAACAAACACTGTTTAATGGACAAATTGATTTATTTACACAGTTACATTGCTTGGTTTCTATTTGCTTGTTGTTGTGCAATATTTTATGATTGTATGAGTTGATTATTGATTTCAGGTTAGGCATGCAGCTGTAACTAATCTTGATAGAATTTCGATTAAATATTTTATGAAGCTTGTGGCCTGGTGGAAAATGAAAATCTATAAGAGCCAGAAAACGGTTACCTATTTTTGTTTGGACATTTACACTGTACGGAGGGTTGTACCAAATTTTATTTCGTTTGCGATGTTTTATTTGTGCTTGGATTTGTTGTGGTTGGTAGATATGCTTTGGGTTATGTCCTGATTTTTTAAGAGCTTCTTCATATTGTGGAGTAGAATTCATGAAAGTAGTTTTGTTTAATATATATATATATATATATATATATATATATATATATATATATATATATATAATTGTTTTTTCTTTTTTGTCTTTAGAGAATAATTAAGATAAAAAAATTTTTTATCTTAATTATTCTCAGTCTAACAAAAGAAATTTTAAAATAAAGATACAGGAGGATAAAATATAAAAAATATTAGTATTTTTTTTTTAATTTTTTTTATTTAGTAATTTTTTTTTTTTTTCTTTAAAATATAATTTTTAAGAAAATTTAATTAATATTTAAAAGATTTTGTATCTTACACGGTTTTTAAAAGCTATGCTATGTATGATATATATTTCGGGGCTTAGTGATAGAACAACTATAGTTTTCTTTTTGCTCCTGTCATATAAATTTTCATTTATTTACTTAGTTATTGTAATTATTGTCAAAAGGCGAAATATATATATAATAAAGTCTTTACAATCATTTTTACAATGTGATTGTATAGAAAACATTTTGATTTTGGAGCTTCACAACTTATTTTCGGCCCAGGGCCACGAGCTTGAAGCGGCCCTGTATGAAAGTATTTATGAAAGTCAAAAGATCGAGTAAATAAAAAAAAATAATAATAATAATGAAATACTTAACCGATTGTTTAACTAGGTATAATTGTTTTCCTTCTTTTATGTAGTTATTAAGGTGCTGCCAGAAGTCTTTACGAATTTATTACAGAGCATCGGAAAAAGCCTAAATAAAGCTAAAATGTTATGGTTTTATAAGAGTAACGCTATAAGAGTAAACAAAAAATAAGTAATAGTTATAATTAGAGATGTCATACTTCCTAAAATAGCCATTCACTAAGTACGCTGCCACCGGCAAATAATAAATGTTTTTTTAGCAAGTTCTGTTAGGAAAATGTTTTGTATTTGCTGACCAACACTTGCAAGGGTTTGCTGTTCAATCTAAGCGTACAGTTTGATGTAAAAACTAATCATTTGCAATTTCAACTATTCTTTCTCACATCTTCATATGTGTGCATTTTTTTGTAGAGATTAGTTTGATCGTTTTCATTTACATTTCTTTTTCTTACGAAGAAGAGCTGAATCATCATCGGTGTCAAGTAGCCTTTTACAGAAAAGAGGTTATCGCATCGTTCTATCGCAATCATATAATTGACATTCCCAATAAAGTTAAACGATGTTTTAAGTTCAGGTCGTAGTGAAAATCTACCAATATCAACTTATGAAATAACTACTGAAATGCAAATACCTGAGCTGGTTATTTTAGTAATCTTTTTAGGTGGTTTTAAGAGTATGATGCGTTTATACATAACTATAGTTAAATCAAATTGATGTAACAATTAACAAATAATGTGTGCTGTTACATTGCCAAGTCATAAATTAACAGAAACGTTCACAGCGTAGAGTTTTTTGCAAAAATACTCACAACATGTTGTTGGTATTCTCGCAAAAACTCAAAAATCCTTGTTAAGAGAAATCAATCATTTAAGTTTTCTTTCAGTTTGAAACTTTTATAATCTTATTAAATTGCATTTAAATGTTGACATTTAAATGTTGACATTTAAATGTTGACATTTAAATGTTGACATTTAAATGTTGACATTTAAATGTTGACATTTAAATGTTGACATTTAAATGTTGACATTTAAATGTTGACATTTAAATGTTGACATTTAAATGTTGACATTTAAATGTTGACATTTAAATGTTGACATTTAAATGTTGACATTTAAATGTTGACATTTAAATGTTGACATTTAAATGTTGACATTTAAATGTTGACATTTAAATGTTGACATTTAAATGTTGACATTTAAATGTTGACATTTAAATGTTAACATTTAAATGTTGACATTTAAATGTTGACATTTAAATGTTGACATTTAAATGTTGTCATTTATATGTTGAGATTTAAATACACCATAATGTTAAGCGTTTGAAAAAATATTTATAGCTTTTATTTTTTTAAAAAGCTTTTAGCATAAATAAAACACTCGTTTTATCAGTTAACGTTAAATGTAATTTTATAACCAGAGAAAACCATTTCTCTGGTTATAAAAATACATTTAAACATTTCTAAAGATGTTTTATTCGACATGTATTTTGCCAGTTTGTAGAGTGTTGTAAACTTTACAATACTGTATCAAATCAACACTGCCAATTTTTGGCTTATCGTCTTTTGCTGTATACCCACGATATACAACATTTCAAAAAACCAGGCTGGAACCATCAACATAGAAAAGTGTCACCAAATGTTTGGCAGCCGAATATTTGGTACTTCGGCCTAGCGTCTAGCTGAATATTTGGTATTCGGCAAAACCACTATCCGTGACATCTATAGTTCTAATAATGCATGCTTTTGTTTTTAAACGAACAAAAAAAAAGATTGGAAAGTTAAATCGAATGAAAAGATAAAAGGATTTTAAGATTTTCACTCAACTTTTAGTTGATTAATCTGAAGTCTATAGTCGATTAAATCGACTATTCGTTTTTTCTTAATCGACTAATTTTGACAAGTTTACTTTTAGTCGATTTAGTCGAAGTCGATAATAACACTAGTAAAAATAATAATAAAATTTTAATAAACGAATCAATATTGAAAAGTTCTGTTGAAATAAAAAAGATATAAAGTTTTAAACTTCTCCAGTAAAAAAACTGTACTGTTGATACGCGGTATTATCCAATGCTAGTCACGCGGTTTTGCACTATCCCCGCCGATATGATTTATAAAAAAAGGAAACATATTGATCTTAGGTCTTTAAACTTCATCCTATCATTTTTTAATTATATCTTGAGATTTTACTCTCACATTGATGACATAAAATCAAATTGATCTTTGCAGAAATATTATTATAAAAAATGGACATTCCAAAATAAAATTATACTCCTGAATAAAAATTTTTAATAAAAACTAAAAATCTCTTTGTGAAATAAATACTTTAAATTTAAAATTTGGTAAAAAAAACAGTATTAAACAATCTCCAAAAATAATTTAAAGAAATTCTTCTCAGAACATGCTGCTATGAAAAATATTTTAATCTGACTCGTAGTTGGAGGTTGTTTAACCTCATTGCAGGAAAGTAAGTCGTCAAATACAGCCTACTAATACCTAAAAAAAGAAAAACAAAAAATTACTATTGTCCAACTAATTTATCATAAATTTTCTATTTTCATTCAATTTGTAAATTCTGATTCTAAATAAATCTACACACATTATAAATCAAATAAATCTACACACACTGTAATAAACTATACCGTTCAACATAGCTTTTTGAAGCTTTAGATATGTCGTGCATTAAATAGCTAACCTTAAGCTTAACTTAATCTTAAACCAATAAAATAACTTAATCTTAAATCAATATAATAACTTAGCCTTGAACCATTAGAATTACAATATACATCTACACCTTAATTTATTCAAAATAAGTAAAAAGCATAACATTAAGAAAAGTGTCATCTTATTGATATTTTTATAACAGGTAATATTTATCAAAACTAATAGAAATAAATTATTTTTATATTTTGAATATCTTATCTTTTTCATAAAAGTTATAAGAAAATATCTTGAAATGATATAAATAAAATCTAAGTCTAATAAAATATATTAACTATTATAAACAAAGATAATTTTTGAAATTGAGATATAATCAAAATGCAAAAGGACTTTTAGAAATGAAATGAAACTATCATCATTAGCAAAAAATTTGTTTCTTGTAAATTCTTTTTGATATTTGTAAGCACAATTTTTTTTTAAAAACCCATACAACTAAGCAGCTTTAAAAGCCACAACGCTTGCAGTACCAATTTTGAAAGTTATTACATCAGTAATATCTATTTTAAATTCATAATACTTGCTTGGATCATGGCTTTATTTAGATAATCTTAACCCAAACATCAAGGTTTAGAATTATCGGATACCTTTTATCAGATCATTGTAGCCTGATCAAGGGTATATCTGATACCTTGTATCAGATATTTATCAACTTTAAAAAACAAACTACAAAATACTTTTGTTTTTGAATATACATTATATAAATAGATATTAATGAATATAAATGAGAGAAGCACAATTTTTTAAGATATACGCCAACTTATGTATGAAAAATTATTAATTGAAAAAATCTGTTAACACTTCAGTTCATTACTAATATAATGTAAAAGCATGGGCGGATCCAACATTTTTCGTTCTTTAAGAAAGCTAACTTCCAAACATAGAGCAAACTCCAAAAATTTATATGTTTATACTTATGTCAAATAAGGATGCTTTGCAAAAAATGGCAATGATTGGAGCCTGGGAACAAAAAAGTCCCAAAATTTTTGCCCCCTCCCTGCCCCAAACGTGAGAGCAACAAGTTGATAAAATGTTTTTTGTACTATTTTTAAATAGACTTAGATTTGTCAATAAATTTTAAGTTTTATATTATAATCTCTCAGCGTTCAAAAATTATGATCATATAAAATTTGTAACCCCCTCATTTTGAGGGGATTACAAATTGAATTCGAAAAACCTTGTTCAAGTGAAAGAAAACTTTAAAATAAAAAATGCAGTCGTTCATTTAGTAACAACAATGATTATAACATTCCGATAAACTTTTCGATTCTTCAGAATGAGCTCGTAAAATTTATTTTTTGTCCTAAATGCAGGAAAGCAGTAACTATCAAATAATTTCCAAAAGAGAATGGAATTTTCGTATCTTCTATGTTTGAATTGCACAAATTGTGACTGGAAATATGAATTTGAAAGCTAACAGAAAACAATTAAACTTACTTTAGGATAAGCTGTAAGCTGCATTAATTATCCAATGGTTATAGCTTTTCGTGAGATTAGTCAATGTTATCAGGGAATCCTAAAAACCTTGACCAATATCACGAACGGTGTTGTAACTTTAATTTCAAGAAAAAATGGAAAGTGTTTAGACGCGCAGTTTTATCCAAATATTGCAAAGGATGTGCCATGTGGAATAGGAAAAAAACAAACCAGAGTACTTGAACTGCCAAACAAATCATATCTGCCAAGCAAATCACAAAAAATCTTCAGGTCCTATGGAGGCTGCTGGTGCTATTTTAATGTTTTATCCATCAATAAAAATGATGGTTTGCGTTACAATTCATATATTGGTGATGGTGACCCATCATCTTTTAATGAAGTCAAGTCTTCTAACCATATGGCGAAGAAGAAACAACTGAAAAATTAGATTGTGTTGGCCACGTTCAGAAGCTATTAGGTACACGATGCCGCAGTTTGCTTCAAAGTATGACGGGGAAAATATTAATGATGGAAAAAAATTAAATGAGGCAGGAAGATTGACAGATAAAGTTATAAATAAACTTCAAAATTATTATGGAATGGCAATTAGGCAGAATAAACTATTATACAAAATAAAGAAATCTGTTTGGGTTGTGTTATTTCATAATAGTAATATAAGTAATCCCATCGAACGCCATCAATTCTGCCCTCAATCAAAACAAATACAAACCCACATTGAATATACCATTGTCCATTAAAGCTGTTCTTCTCCCAATTTTTCATGATCTTTCAAGTAATGAGTTACTTTCCAAATGTTTACACGGACAAAACCCAAAACAACAATGAAGCTTTAAGTTCTATAATATGAAAAAAATGCCCCAAAAATATTTTTGTTGGAAAAAAGTTTTTGGAGATTAGAGTTTCATTTGCTATACTACAGTTTAATGAAGGTGCTTCTGACATTTGCAAAGTTTTTGAACGTTTAAAAATTCCCGTTTGGTCAATTTATGAATAAAGGATTTATTAAAAAAAAATAATGAACGAATCAGAAATATGAGAAGAAAATCATCGAAAAAAGGAATACAACAAAGAAAAATCCTTAAAAATATAAAGAAAGGTTACTTAGACATTGAAGATGTATCAGAAAAACAACCAGCTTATTCTATTGGTGGTTGGTAGTTGACTTGGAAAGTTTATTGCTTTTAAAACGTTATTGTTTTTTACCATTTGAAAATTTTCAATATGCACGATTACACAGAATTAAATATCTCAAGATCTAATTACAATTTTCAGGATATATTCATTATATTCATATGCAGGAGTTGTATTAGAATTAGGCTCTAATACAAAATAGTTCGTGAAATAATGCCTGATATGTATATATCCCCCACCTCACACCCGCAACTGGTTCAATATGGTAATGTTTTCTAAACTATATGCATAAAGTAGATGATTCTGTTACAACTCCTACATTAATATGGGACCTATGTTATTGTAAAGTTTTGGAGCAAATAAATGACCCTATCTTGAGATAATGCATTCTGCGTATTTTTCTTTTTTATTTGCTTTTAGATTTGGGTAAACGAGGCAAAAAAATTTATGTTACAAATTATTTCAAAATTTCTATCAACATTCACTTTTTGACCAATTAAGCCATGAAACTTAGTTTTTTAACTGCATATTTTAGTGTAGACTGAACCAAACGTAAAAATATTATAGTCTACACTAAAAAAAATCTTCATATGAATGATTGTTGTAACTTAAAATAGCTAAATACCCCAACCTATTTTCTATCTCTTTCCCGCCCTTGTTGCGCCCCTTAATAAAACAAAAGCACTTCCGAAAAATCCTTTGACAATCACAATGTTTTCATAAGGTTTTCACGTGATTTTAAAAATCGGATAAGCAAGGTTTCAAGTTTGATTTTGTTTAATAGGTTTGATTTTGTCAAACACGCTAACCAAAATGATAAGTTTACTGGTGTTTTGCTCCCTAGTAGTTTTAAATATTGCATTTCCTCACGAAAATAGATGCGACAGTGGAGAAAAATATTGGTGCAAAAGTTATGAAACTGCTTTAGAGTGTGGAGTTTTAGCATTTTGTCAAAATAAAAATCCAAATTTTCGAGCAAAAAAAATAACTTTTAGTCCTAAAGGAAAATTGGAAAATCCAACCGAAGAGATAGTTTTCGTTGAAAATGCTGCACCTCCAGTAAAAATTGAACTTTACTACGAAAGTTTATGCCCAGGCTGCAGAGCATTTATCTTAAGTCAACTTTTTCCAGTTTTTCAAAAGTTGTTTTCTACAGGTATAATTGATATTGGACTTTATCCTTATGGTAATGCAGTTGAAAGTCAAGAAGGAGATAAATGGGTATTTCAATGTCAACACGGTGAAGCAGAATGTCAAAACAATCTTATAGAAGCTTGTGTTCTTCACATGCTAAGTCATCCTTCTCAGTTTATGCCCTTTATTTACTGCTTAGAACAAGATCCAAGTTTAAGCAACGCTATGGCATGTGCTTCAAAGCTTAAAATTGAGTGGGCTTCTATATCGACTTGCTATAATGGAACACAAGGAAATCATCTCATGCATGAATTAGCTCTAAAAACAAATGCTTTGAATCCGCCACATCAATATGTTCCATGGATTGTTGCAAATGGGCAACACACCGAAGAAATTCAAAGTAGTGCACAGTCAGATTTGTTGCAGTTTGTTTGCCAAACCTACACTGGTGTGAAACCTGATGTTTGTCAATCAACTTCACAAAAACGTTGTTATAAAAATTAGACCAAATCAAATACTCATTCACTATCTAATTTTGAAGAATATATATTATAATATATATTCTTCAAAATTAGAATATATATATATATATATATATATATATATATATATATATATATATATATATTCTAATTTTATATATATATATATATATATATATATATATATATATATATATATATATATAAACTTATAATTTGATTTTGTGCTTAAACATTTTGTGTTAATTGTTAAATAATTTTTCCACTTAATATAATATTTTTATTGAACTTTGCGTTATAAACTTTGTGTTAAATAATTTTTCCACTTAATATAATATTTTTATTGAACTTGTTATTGATTTTGTTCTTGTTCTCTTCAAAAAAGTTGTAATCTATAGTAGATTAGCCTAAGCTGTTATTTTTATTGTTATTTACTGGCTGTTTTTTATAAGTGGCTGCTTACATATAGAAAGTTGTATGTATGTATATATATATATATATATATATATATATATATATATATATATATATATATATATATATATATATATATATAATATGTATATAATATATATGCATAATATATATATATATATATATATATATATATATATATATATATATATATATATATATATATATATATATATATATATATATATAATATTTATTATATATATATATCTTTTTTAAATTAATTTTTATTAGGAAACCTTATCGAAATAAAATTTGGATTAACTTTTTTATACGCTTTTGATAACTAATTTGTGGCTAAATTTTTTAACCATGGCCTTGACTTTTCTGCCTTTTAACGTGTCTTTAAAATTATAAGTATAGGCATTTTTGTCAAAATATTTTGCAGATTAACTTGCATAATTTTTATTGATTTTTTTGAAATGTAACAGGCTAACAAATTTCTTTCTTTTGTTGTTGTTGCTTACACTATGTTTTTCTCATAGTATTCCTCATTTTGAATTCAAATATCTTTTTCTTCTATCATGTCAAGTTTTAAAGATATTAGAGTTCAAATCGCAAATATTTGGGGTAAAATCCCTTATATTGTCAAAAAAAACCTCTTCAAAAACTTGGCGTGATAGAAAAAAAAGAATTGCATATTTGAAATCAGAATGAGCAATTCTATAAAGAAAACATTGTATGCAAAAAAAAAGTAAAATTTTATTGGTATGTGTAATTTGAAGGGTTTAATAAGGTTAAATGTTTAAATAAGGGTTTAATTAAGGTTTAATTTTTTTTTTTGAAATATTTATGTAAAGTTAAAAAGAAATGAATTCTTCAAAAATAAATTTAAAACCAAAAAATTATTAAAAAATGTTTTTTTGGTTTAAAATATTTTTAAATAATTTTTCCGTAAAAATTTATCCGTAATTAAATAAAAAATAAATGAGTACATAAGAAAACGATCCTAAGTTGCATAAGTCAGTCATACTAAGGGGTCGTCAATAAAGTAAGTACGCTTTTAATCCCTCCTCCCCCCCCCCCCCCTCTTCCTCCGCATTTTGATAAGCATTTTTTTTAGTACCCTTCACCTCACTAAAAGTACCTACGCTTTTAGCCTACTTATTCAACATTTTAAGATATTTTTCTTCAATTTAGTGTCTCCTTACTTTTATAATTGACCCCATACATAATGGACGATCCCTTACAGAAATGACTATTAAAGGATATAATGTGCGATACAAAATATTTAGGTAATAACTTATATTCTTGACGAGGCCAACCACGTGGGTTTCAAAGTGGAGGGACATATTTAAAAATTTCTTTAAAAAGAAAATAGGTCCTTTAGAAAATCAGTATCGAATCTCGATTAGCGTTTGGTATTGATACTAGACAATAACCGAGTAGCGTATCGAGATCATGCAATACTTGTAACGGTATTGCTTTGGCACCGGTAATAACATTAGGTATCGCAGCTCGGTTCTTTTTGTTCTCAATTTTGTTGCAGTTAAAGATTTGTAATTTTAATTAGTAAATTTATATAATAACTGGGCGTTTTTGCCTACGGGCATTTGCCGCGAAACCACAATAACGGCTATTTCGACGGGAAAAGTCATATTTTAAAATTAAAATAAAAGTATAGTTCTTAGGAAAAAGAAAACCTAGTGGTACATCAGCTAAAATGTCATTTAAAAAATAATAAAATGAAGATTAAAAAATAATATAAAGAGATTGTCGCTGCAACAATGTGCAGTTAAAGAACTGTGAGTCTAATTTTTAATTTATAAATAGAAAAGAAAAAGTGTAATAGTTGGTAATTTTCATAACTGACTTTCTTTCAAATTTAAAGGTGAAAAATGATTACTCAAAACTATTACTCGCCTCAATTACCCAACCATGAAAATACTTTATATTTATTAGCCAATATTTATTAGAATTTTATCAAGGTTCCTGCTGATAAAGTTGTGAAAACCACGTTTAAGTATTAGTTTTCGCAAAAAGAACCATATAGCTTTAAAAATTAGACTGAGTTTGATTGATCCTTTTGCTGAAACCAAATGTGGTCGAAAAGTATTTTAAAGCTAAATATTGTTACCTTTATTTTTTGGACTTGCGATTGTGATGATTGATAGCTGCAATGTTCTAATAGTATTTTTGATGATCTATTTATGCTTGTAATGTTCTAATTGTGTCTGAGATGAGCTAATTGTGTTTGTGATGTTCTAATTGTGTATGCGATATTCTATTAGTGCATGCGTGAAGCAAAACATGGTTTTAAATAATAAATCCGTTTCCTTAACTGAAAAAACTGTAAAATCCAAAGAAAAAGAAGTCATGTAGACAATTGTTGTTACAAATGCAGCTGTAGGGGAGAGTATGCAGCCATGATCCTAAAAATCTATCAGACCAATTTACTGAATATATGTTTTCATTTCGATCTCCAAAGTAACAGTACATAATAGCAAATTTTATACCTTCTTATAATTCAATAATCTTTTTTTACCAGAATATTTTAAGTAGATTTAAAATTATAAAAACTAAGAACCCTCAATTGGGATCATGGGTGCATACCAGTATGCTCCCATGATCCTACCTATATGAACCCTTGATCCTATGTGTGTATACACGTTCTGAGATCAAACTTATACCATAAATGTGTAAGAATTATTTTTAAGTCGTCAAAAGTATATCTATAATAAATACCAATAAAGTTATTATTAATTTTACTACAAATTTATCTTTCTTAAAAGAAAAAATCAATGAAAAAAATGTTATTTTTCACTGAGACTCGACGTTTTTTTTTTCATTACATTCAAGATCAAGTTTTCTTTTCCTTGTCATGAAGATCTTATTTTGCGTTTCATATTTTTTCTTTTTTGACTGAGACTATTTTTTCATTTCCTGAAGCCTGTTTAGTTCATTTCGAACAGGGGTGTCTGTGAGAATTCGGGTACGCTGACGCTTACGTCTTTTAATAAACTTCCTTGATCCAGCTTTCGGAAATGGCCTAATTTTTTCTAGACTTGCTTGATGAGAGATATTAATAGAAACACTGGATAGTTGACTTACAGGGTCAGATATAGGCTGAATTGTCAATACACTACAAGCTGGCCCTGATGACAGACTTGACATCAATGATTGATTAAAAGCTGGGGCATGAACAATAGCAGAAACTGGATCAATAATACCTGGAAATGGGTTAGCAGTAATAGGTTCTGGACGATCTGTTACATATGAAGCCAAAAACTCATTATCAGAAAATACGTTAGGATTAAAGGGTTCAATTCCTGCCACGGCAAATCCTGCAGAAATGTTAGACAAAGTAAAAGCTTGTGCATAAGCTTTCCTTACAACTGCAGCTATATCATATATGGTTATCGGTCTTGGATTAGATACAACCCAATCATCACAGGCTGTATTGTAATAACTTTTCAAAGGCCTATAAACTGACCGATCTAATGGCTGCAGCTTGTGACTACAATGTGATGGAAAGGACAGCATAGTTATGCCATTTTTTTTAGCTAAATCTAAACACACAATTGAAACATGGCTCTCATAGTTGTCAAGAAGTAAAAGCACTGGATTAGCTGGTGAATATTTCACATTTTGAATAAAATGTTTCATACACTCGAAAAACATTGCACAATTCATCCAGCCAGATGGGTTTGCAACCCCAACACATCCAGGTGGACCACCATTTAACATACTTCCTTTGAAATGAACTCTTGGAAAAATAAAAAATGGAGGGATTGAGTTTCCTATTGCATTAACTGCACAACAAACTGTTACCAATGTCCCTCTTTCTGCTGAAGTTATCCTTCCAACTTGTATTTCTCCTTTTTCAGCAATTACTTTAACTGGTTTTTGAACGGTTGTAAGACCTGTCTCATCAACATTATATATGTTTTGTGGCTGAAATTTGTGTCGCAGACGAACATCTTTTAGATTGGTGAAAAATTCTCCGACTGTATAACGATTAAAAGCAGATGCTCGTGCCATACTACTAGCTTCTGGATTTCGTAAAGATAACTCATTCCTACGTAACATAAATCCACGAAGCCACTGTTTCCCAGCAATTTGTAAACTTTTCCAGGATTTAGGAATGCGTTTAGAAAGAGTCTTTGCAAATTCAT
>NC_088932.1:37902500-37935000 GCF_038396675.1 Hydra vulgaris | reverse complement strand
AAAGATTCCTTGGTTTAAAGAGAGCGTATATATATATATGCAAAAGCGGAATTTTTAAATAAGGCATTGATTTAATTACTGTATTAATGCTTACATCATCAACTCAATTATCTTTATTTGGTTTAAGTAAGTGTATGGCATCAAGCAATTCTGTTTCTATTACCATATTATTGTCCATTGTATTATTATTAGAGTTTAGGTATGATTTGAAGCAAGTTTTACTTTTATTTATTTTTGATGCTTGGACCTGTGCTATTTTTGATGAACTTGGACCTGTGCTACCAAATGCATGGTTAAACGAATTAGCAATTATTGCGTCGTTAATAATTTCACAGTCATTTATAATTAGTTTTTTTTGGTAAACGACTAATAATCATATCTTTTTTAACTATAACCTCTTTTATTATGCTCCAAGTTTTTTGTATATCATTTTTGTATTTAAGTAATTGGCTTCTATAGTAAAACTTTTTTGAGCGCTTTACAATCGTCACAAAAAGACGATTATAGTTTTTATAGTTTGTTTCATTTTTAAAAGTTCTTATTTTAATGAACTGCTCATACAACCGTTGCTTTTTTTTCGAAGATTTTATGATTCCTGGTGTAATCAGGGATTTTGTAGAGTTTTTGTTTTGATAAAAATAGTTGTTATTGGGAATGCTTTACTGTAGTGACATTCAAATATATGATAAAATTTATCATAAGCTCCATTAACATTTTTTGTTTTTAAAACAGATTCCCAGTTTGTTGTCGATAAAAGGCTAATTTATGTCACGTAATAAATGTCACAAGAGAAGAGTCCTTAATTACTCGTTTTTTAGTTTTTACTTTTTTAGAAGGCTGATTTAACGATATTTGTGCTGATATAAAAACCGGAAAATGAGCAGATATGTCTGTAATAAATATTCCAGTTTTTATTTTTAAGTTTCTGAAATTATTAATTATAATTTGATCAATTAAAATAGCAGTATTTTTTGTAATTCGAGTAGGTTTATTATGGTTGGAACAACAATCCTCCACCTGTTTTTTCAGAGTCTCTAATTTGATGAAAAACTTTATAGTTATTAAGCTGAAAATTAGAATTGTTTTTAACTTCCTTATCGCGGCACCATGTTTCGGTTAGACATATAATTTGAAAGTTAATTTTGACACTAAATAAAAATTGTTTAAATTTCTCAAAATTTTTTTGGAGGCTCCTTATATTAAGGTGTAGGATAGATAAAGCAGTTGAATTTATGTCAGCAGTAATACTTGAGATATCTGAACTATAGTAATAAGGACTAATGTTTATTAATCCCTCCTCATCATTATAAAATTTAATATCTTTATCTGATTGATTTTTTAACGGTATATATTTGTTTAATAGGAAAGGTTCAAGATTATTTATGTCAATATTATTAAATGCGCTATTATCAAAATTATTTCTAAATAATCAATTAGTTTCCATTTTAAAAATATGAATTTAAGATAACAAATATGAATAAAAAATTTTTAAATTTTTCCTTTCGAATTCACTCACGAATGATTAGTTTATCGTAAGATATTATTGCAAACTTGCCAAGCTCTCGTTCCTTTTTCATTCGCTCTTTTAGATCTTTTCTTATTAGTATTGTTTCTGCGCAGTAATCTTCATTAACGTAAACTTTTTTTCCTTTTAATTTTGGACGTTTTTTAAAATAGCAACTTTATCATTATAATTTAGAAGTTTTAAAACAACTGTTCTAATCTTTTTCGAGTCTCTAATCCCAGTCCTATGGGCCTGTTTAATTTTTATATTTTTCAATCCAAGAAAATCTTCGAAGAGTTTTTGGACTTTTAATTCAGTCTCATTCCAATTTTCGTTTTCACTTTCTTTTAATTCGTCAATTCTCAAGTTTTTTCTTCTTGAGCAGTCTTCTATTTCCCTAAGTTTACTTTTTATTTTTGTGATCTCACTATTATCTTTTATCTTGTTATTAATTTCTTTTGTTTTTTTCTTCAGTTGTTCTAATTTACCCGAGATAATATCATTGTTTGCGTGAATAAAGTTCTGCATTTCACTGAATTCAGTTACCAACAACGTCACGGATTTATTTGTTGATTCAAGCTCGTTTATAATGGTAATTATTTTATTTGACTTATCAATATTACCGTTAGGGGTCGTCCATAAAGTACGTACGCCAAAAATTTTGAAATTTGACCCCCCCTCCCCCCTGTTGCCATGCGTACTTTTATATCCCCACCCCCCTTAAAAGTACGTACGTTTCTCAAATACCCCCCCCCCTCAAATATACCCCCCCCATCCCTCCTTTTTTTTTTTTTCTTAATTAAAAAGTTTAATTAAAAAAAAAAAAGACGGAGGGTACCTAAGATACTTTATACTACCCCAAAGCTCTTTGCTTACGCATTTTAAAAACGTCTTTAAGTATAAATGCAAATAATAATTTAAATAAATTTAAAATTTACAATTGTAACTGTGTATTTGGGCGAAAGGTTTGTGCGGTGGCAATAGTCGACAAAGATCCAGGTTTGATTCTCGGTGAAATCTAGGAAAACTTTATTTGTTTTTTTAACGAATCAAATGTAAATAAACTATACTTAAGGTGGACGTTTTTTTCAGGCACCCCTCTTTAGTAAGTAAAAAACGAGTCTAAGGTGAGATCAGTAATATTGAAAACAAAGGGTAAAACCCAGTGGGAGGGAGCAACAGCAAATTTTGTGCCCTTTTGCTATTTTAAGAAGCTTTTTATTTTAGCAAAACCTAGCGGTCTTTGAGACGCCATTGACACGTTTTTTTTGGGGCGACTCCGTCCCATCAACCACGGCCCTCAGGTCTTACTCAGGGCCAGTATATAAGGGCGGGCATGTGTGCATGGGCCCCCTCAGGATTTTTTGATGTTTTGATTTTTGATGATAGAACACTTTCACACAACGTGCAAACTTAAGTTTGTTAATATGCCAAATGAGGTGGCCTTGCAAAAAATTTGGATGGCGGAGGCCATCCAAATTTTTTCCAAATCCAAAAGTAATAACCATGCAAAATTTACACCCCTCTCATTTTGGGGGTCGGGAGGGTAAGCGTTTTAAGGCTTTTTGTTCACAGGCCTCCGCCATCCCGATATTTTGCGAGGCCTCCTCATTTGGCATAGGTATAAACAAACTTAAGTTATGAGTTTGCACGATGTGTGAAAGTGTCCTATCTGGAACATCAAAAAATTCTGAGGGCGCCCATACATGTGTATGCATAGAGGAAAACTATACCCTCTACTTCATATACCATACATCTTTTTATGTTGGCAAACTAGAATCTTTAGTCAGAATGTAACTTTTCTATTGATTAGCTGGTTAATTGTGATAAATTAGAAAATCGAAGTACGTACTTTTAAATTGAACCCTCTCCCCCCCCCCCCCTCCCATACGCTTTCGTACGCTTTTTGAAGACTCCCCCCTCCCCCTATGAGCGTTCGTACTTTATGGACGACCCCTTATCATTCTTATCAAGTCGTTCAGTAATAATTGTCATGTTTGCAGCTGTTATTGAAGCAAATATTTTTCCGTGCTCTTTTAATAGTTTTCTAGTTTCATTTAGGATGCCGATTTTTTGCTTTTCAAGCATTTCAGAGAATAATTTTTCGATACAATTTATATCCATAACAAGAATTTGAACGATACCAAGAAAATAGAAAAAAAAGTTTTTAATAATAATAAAAATAACAACAAAAATAAAGAAAGTTTCAGCAAAAAAATTTCTAAGCTTTAAAACGCGTCTGTTATCTATTGAAGTCCTTGTATTGTTGAATATGCTTTGAATTTGTGGAATATGCACAAATAAAAGGAACTCTATAGAATTGATTACTTTTATTTTGTTTTTTCTAATATTTTTTAAAAAGGGGGATTTTAATGTAACAATTATTTGAGCTCACTTATTTCTATAGTTTTTTAGGAGAAACTTATTTTCGTGTCTGCATTTAGAAATCAATTCCGGTTTTTTGTTTAATAAAAATTCTTGGCTTGCGTGTGTAATTATTTTAAATTTTTCTTGTAGGCATAGTATGAATTTTTTGGAAATATTATTATATGCAGGTGCTGTTTTAAGAATGGACCAATTCAGTATAAAATCATCAACATTTTTATCTTTTAATTCCCATATATATTTTGACAGCATGGTGTTCTTTGAATGCTTTTTATTTGTAAAGGATTGCTTATGATTGGCAAAACGTTTTTTCCATTCGCCCTCTGTTATGCCAATATAATGTTCATCAGGTACATTCTTAGAGGAAACAACACATTTATATACCACATTTTTTGATAAACAACTTCCACTCATTGGACAATTGTTATGTTTAAATCACTAATCACTAACCAACTTTATAATTGGTCTGTTTTTTTAAGAACATTGAGCACTCTATTTTGTAGAATACATTTTAAAACTGTTTAAATATATATATATATATATATATATATATATATATATACAGGGTGTATACTTATTTTCTGACCCCCCACATGTTACAAACACAAGATTTTGAGTTGCTCTCTTAAATGCTACTTTAGCCCGAAAAATACTATAGTATGTATTTTGGTGTAACTATACTTTCTGCACAGGGTGTATACTTATTTTCTGACCCCCCACATGTTACAAACACAAGATTTTGAGTTGCTCTCTTAAATGCTACTTTAGCCCGAAAAATACTATAGTATGTATTTTGGTGTAACTATACTTTCTGCACAGGGTGTATACTTATTTTCTGACCCCCCACATGTTACAAACACAAGATTTTGAGTTGCTCTCTTAAATGCTACTTTAGCCCGAAAAATACTATAGTATGTATTTTGGTGTAACTATACTTTCTGCACGTAAAACGTTCACTTCAGATAGGATATGACCTCAGAAAATGTTTATGGGAGCCATTTTGTCAACATAAATAAAAATGATATTTTCATTCTCCTTGTCTTCCACGGCCTTTGGCATTATGACTATAGTTTTAGCACGATTTTTAAGTAAATTGTCCTTATTACTCCTTAATATGTGATCTTAGTTTGCCAATTAATAACACATTTTTTCTTCACTGTTTATGACGTATTGCTACTCTTCGAAACCGGGGTCAGAAATTAAGTTTACACTTTTTTAATGTTTAGCATTTTGGCTACAAGAAATAATCAGCATTATTTTTATTTGCCTTATTTATATCAGTGATCTTGGTGTCTGTTTATGATTTGCATTAATTACTCTGTGTGTATTTATATGTATTATATGTATATGTTACTAACATGTATTATATAACATGTGTTTTTTAGCAATTTACTCTGAAAATGAGTTCTGATGAACAGTTACTTCGTCACCGAATTCAAGTTTTATGTAGTCAAGGATTAAGCATTAAAGAAATCACTAGACAGTGTAAAGTTTCTCGAAATACTGTAAGGAAGTGGGCAAGAAAACAAGAGGGTGACATCACAGATGCTCAGTGAACTGGAAAGCCAACAAAGTTTTCACAAAAGAACCAAGGACAAGGTCAGAAAGTGGGTCAAAGACAAAGTCGGAGTTGGAACGAGAATTGTAGCTAAGAAACTGAATTTTTCAGACAGTTACAAAGAAAGAGGAAAAACAATTTCACACAGTGCTATCAGTAAATACTTGCGCAAGACCACATGGGGAAAGCATGCCTATACACAGAAAGTGAAACCCATGTTGTCGCAGAAAAACATCACTGATCGCGTAAATTTTTGTACTCGTTTGCAAGAAGAGGGATTCACAGATGACTCCCTGGATGGTAAAGTGAAATGAGCTCACGTATTGTGGACTGATGAGAGTCCAATTGAATTATATCCGGCTCCAAACCGTCAAAATCAAAGAGTACGTAGAGCAACACCAGAGTCAATACCTTATGTTCGACGTCCGAAATTCGGTCTCAAGATTATGATAGCCGGCGGCATTTCTCGATATGGCAAAACTGATCTGGTTGTTGTTGAGCAAAATAAAACTGTTGATGGAAAATATTACCGTGATATTATTCTACCTGTGTACAAACGTGCAGCTGATGATAAGACCATCTTTCCTGTGAGAAATAAAGTTATTCTGATGCAAGATGGAGCAACTTGCCACACAGCAAGAGCAACAATGAATGTGATCAACAGAGACTTTCCAGCAGTGTGGACCGACTGGCCTGCCAACTCGCCCGACTTAAATGTCATCGAACATATTTGGTCAAGACTCCAGGACAGTGTTTTACACAATCCTTGACCTCGTAATCATGAACAGTTGATCAGACGTGTTGAACAGGAGTGGGCTGCTATTACGCAAGAAGAGTGTTTTCGCCTAGTAGAAAGCCTGCCAAGGAGAATTACCCAATGCATAGAAAGAAATGGACAAAATACTGATTACTGACTATTAACATATATTCTTTGTCTAATTAAATTGATATGACAGTAATAAAATGGTATGTGTTGAAATACCGTATTCTTAAACCGAGATATAGGGGGTCAGAAATTAAGTATACACCCTATATATATATATATATATATATATATATATATATATATATATATATATATATATATATATATATATATATATATATTTAATGTAGATATTTAAACTAAAGCAGCTGTGTCGCAGTGGTTAGAGTTTCAGTTTAGAATTAAGAGGTTTGTGGTTTAAAACCCAGCTCAATAAGCAAAATTGGTAAGGAAGGAGGCGAGAACTTCCTGGTTAAATGCTCCTTCGCGATGCTCTGTGATAAAACCGATAATATATTATCGGTTTAAGGTAAACTTAAGTTAAGGTTCACGTTGTTTTATTAGACATCTATTTATAGACATAAACAAAATATTCATTGAAAATAATCAACTATAACAATTTACGATATATATATTAATATAGTTTATAATTTTTGTTTCTAAATATATATATATATATATGTATATATATATATATATATATATATATATATATATATATATATATATATATATATATATATATATATATATATATATATGTATATGTATATATATATGTATATGTATATATATATATGTATATATATATATATATATGTATATATATGTATATATATGTATATTTATATGTATATATATATAGATATATATATATATATATATATATATATATATATATATATATATATATATATATATATATATATATATCTTTTATAAGAATATAAGAAAATCTTTTAAAAGAGTTTGTTGACAAGATGTCTGAATTATATGGTGATACTGCAGTTATATACACTATACATAGTCTCATCCATGTTTGTGACGATGTTCGACGATTTGGCACACTAGATGAATACAGTGCTTTTCCTTTTGAAAATGCTTTGGCATGTTGAAAAAAATGATTAGAACTGGCAAACTCCCTTTAAGACAAATATGCAGGCATTTATCTGAACTTGGTGAAAAGCCATTTGTGTTTTGCAGGCCTAGTTCTCAACAGCCAAAACTGTCAAAACAACATTTCAACGGACCAACAGGTAATCAAGGCACACAGTATATGCAAATTTGTTATGTAGGTTTTACATTTTGTTTAGATAACTGCAACAATTGTGCACTACTTACAGATGGAAAAGTTATTGTTATTGATAACATAATTGACACTAGCTATGATTATGTTATTATATGTCGTAAATTTTCCAAACAAAAAAGTTTTTATTCCTATCTTTGTAAATCTTCACTATTTCAAGTGTACCGTGTCACAAATTTGTCAGCTTAGTTTTTTGTTTTTCCAGCAACTAATATTTTAAAAAAGTGCATGTTTATACCAAGAGATAATTACTTTGTAGTTTTTCCACTACTTCATGGGCACACAACTGGTCGTTATAACATTACTTTGTTATCCTTTGTATTCTAAATATTTATATGAATTAGTGTCTTTTTGTTAAATTTATTTGTTTTTTATTTATGATTTATTATCTACTTTTTCAATTTAAAGCAGTTATATATATTCTTGTTTATAATAGAATTATTTTATTCATGTCATTTATTTTCTAATCTAAAATCTAATTTTGTTTAACTATTTCTTATTTTCAACTTTTTTCAATTTTTTCAATTAAGTTTAACTAATTTTTTTAAAGCTAGTCTAAAAGCTACATAAACATGGACAAAGAAAATTACAACAGCAAAAAGTTTGTTATTGTTGCATTCAAAGATGAAAATGATAACAGAGGGTCAGGTTCAATGGAAGTTATACCATCTTGCTGGCTAATTGGAAGTGATTTGTGCTATTGGCCACCTAAATACACAAGTTTATCTAGAATTACACATTTTATTGAAACGTGCTAAATCTGAATTCAATTGGCCTAAGTATTCCATAAAGATACTTTCAAGTACAGGTGATGGTATCGTTTTAGTAAATAATACATACTTTGTAATGATTATTGTTACAGTTATATTTGACTATTACAGTGCACAAACATAAGCTTTGATGTTATTTATTTTATATTTACTTATTTGTAGACAACTTGAAGACTGCCAATGAGCTTGCAGAAAAACTTCTTTACACATCCAATGTAGAAACAGGGGACAGTGTTTTGGAAACAGACCATTTTACAAAAAAAAGAAAAACATTTCTTGAGGCAGGAAGTGATAGTGATATTTCTGATGTGTCTGCGGAAATTTGTAGTTTTAGAAAAATCAAAAAAAAATCTAAATCACTTTCAGTAGATGATCCAGTTCTTATTTCTAAAACACATCACAGGTTCGATCTACCAGCTGGTGAAAAAAAAGAAGTTCCAACAAGATTTGGTAAGCCTATTTTTTTTCTCAAAATCTCAACTTTCAACAAGGCTGCAAGAAACCACTATTAGATTTAAATGTAATGGAAGAACCAACAGTTGACGATTAACAGATAATATTGCAAAATAACAATTAACTGATAATTAGGAGGATTGCAAGTTATATGAATATTTTAAAAATAGGGACGACAAATGCTGCTTGTCAGCAGGCTGGAATACAAGATTCTGATAAGTCCTTAGGTGTCCAAAATCTTAACCATGTCTTATGTTCTTAATCATATTTAAAATAACTGCAAGAGAGCCATGCAGTTCATTTAAACATGATCCACTTTCTTTCTTTTTTCTTTTTTGTTAAAGATGTTTTTTTATATAAGTGTATTTTCATTAATAGAATCGCAAGTAGATTTTGCAGTTAATGAAGCAAAACGACGCATTTTGATGTTTTCATAAAGAGATTTGCGGGTAAGATTTGATTTCTTATTGGGGTTGTATAATTAAGTTATTTCTTTAAAATCAATTAACCCTAACTCTTTTGAGAAGGCAACTTCTCACTTTTTTGAACTTTTAAAATTTTCTTTAATTTAAGTTTTAAAAGTTAACTATAAAATAAGGTGTAGGTGCTTGCAAAATAGTACAATTTAATAACATTAAAATATAATAAATGAATAAATAAATAAGAATTATTCTTTTTAGTTACTGCGGGTCTTAATATGAACTGTGTTTTTCAACATTGAGAATAAGCTGCAAAGTTTTAGAGAACCTACTGTTGACCAAACCATGTTACCAGCATCAACTATACTCCAAACGCAATGACATAATATTTTGCCTGTATTAAGTGACACACACTTAGAAAATATAGAAATTATGATAGCGGAAAAAACTGTCAGTGAGTCTTTGGTGTGTAATGTATACTTTCAAATTTCTTATTCTCTCCTTATTTTTAGTTAGATTTTAAGTAATTTAATAAATTATTTGTAGACAGTATATATGATAGACATACATAATGATGTGATGCATTTTATGCTATAATTTTCCTATGTTTACCAAACATCACTCTTAAATAATAAATTTTAGTAGTGTGCAGTATTATTGTAAGAAAAGGGCAAGTTAATGCTAGTTATAATTACAGGTAAATGTGATATGCAAGTTGCAGTTAGTCAAGTTGTATACGCAACTTGACTTGTATATTGCATAATATACTGAATATGCAATTAACTTAAATTTTCTTGTAGATACTATTATTATTTAATTTTGCCTTGTGCACCAAATCTTTTTGTCTTAAATATTTGACTGGTAAGCAGTGTTGATGAACATATATGTTCATCAACACTGCATACTACTGCATACCACTGCAATGTAATATTTAAGAAAAAGGATTTGGTACACAAGGCAAAATTAATATCTGCAGTAGTATGCATACACTGCATACAACTGCATGCTACTACAATGTTTTAGGCTATGGCTTTGAGATACATGCTATGTATAATAAGAGATTATCTGCATTGTTTACAGTGGCGTACCAGAGAGAGTTGCATATAATATCTATATGTATATGCCTAACATTGAAAGAAGAATTTAAAAAAACCTAATAAACTTTTAAAGTTGGTATAGATTCTTTTTAACCATATTTATCTTCTTTTTTATTGCACAATCCAATTTTGTTTTATAGAAGAAATTTAACAAAATTGATAATAAGTATAAAAATAATAATAATAATAATAAAATCGGATCCTAATAATAAAATAATAAACGAATCGGATGCTGTCTTGCAACTTCTCAAGACTGGGATGGAGGTCGTAGAAGTCGATCAGTCTCTAATCACACTGAGCCAATAATGACTGACAATTGCAGCTTTGATGTTGTTAATTAATTTGATAAATAAAATCTTATGAAAATTTTTTTTTCTTTTTATAGCGTAATCCCTAATTTAATAAGTAATTTAAATAGTTTTTAGCATTATATATATATATATATATATATATATATATATATAGATCTATAGTTTGTTGGCTTTGGGAAGAGCGGAAGGAAAAAAGTGATTCTTACGCCAACATATACGTCACTTTTAATTACTTTTAACTTTCGTCCAACATTTCCGTGTTGGACGAAAGTAAAAACCATTAATTTAATTACAAATTAATCGTTTTTTAAAAAAACCACAAAAACGCAAATTTAATTGACCAGAATGTTTTAAAAACATTGTGAATGTTTTTAACAATATAAACAATGTTTTTATTTAATTTTTTTTAATAAAATGTTTTTATTTTTATTTTTTTTAAGAAAATGTTTTTATTTTTATTTTTTTTACTGAAAATCATGCGCGGAGTGTTGCTACATCGACTATCTTATAGCCTGACTCGCAAGGGAGTGCTGCTACATCGACTGACAAATAGCCTGACTCGCAAGGGAGTGCTGCTACATCGACTGACAAATAGCCTGACTCGCAAGGGAGTGCTGCTACATCGACTGACAAATAGCCTGACCCGCAAGGGAGTGCTGCTACATCGACTGAGGGTTTGGTTAGGGCAGGCAGTCTATCATTATTAAAAAAAAAAAATTCCGGTCTTGCATTTTAATTTTTACTTTTTGTCAACAAAATATCGAAAAAACTTTCGGACAACATCTAAGGGTTGTATATATATATATATATATATATATATATATATATATATATATATATATATATATATAATGTTAAATAACTCTATAAAAAATATAAAACTGGAATTATTGAAGCGATATTAAATGAAAATACAATATTGGCGCAATTTTGTGGTCTATATGTAGCCAATATTGGCTATATATTGTTTTACAATATACCCAATATTGTAAAACAATACTGGATATATATATCAAAATGTGGACATTTTATATTGGCACAATATTTACAACAATATTTAGCCAATCTTGATACAAATATTGCGCCAACATTGCGCCAATATTCCTTGCCACTTGGGTAAGATCTAACTGGAGCACCTTAATAACTAAAAAAAAAAAACT
Organism: Hydra vulgaris; assembly: GCF_038396675.1. Taxonomy (NCBI): domain Eukaryota; kingdom Metazoa; phylum Cnidaria; class Hydrozoa; order Anthoathecata; family Hydridae; genus Hydra; species Hydra vulgaris. The sequence goes on along the minus strand of NC_088932.1, from coordinate 37,923,271 downwards.
AAAACTAATCCTGCAAAAATATTTTGGAGAATTTTAGAGACTTTAAATAGTCAATTTAATATATAGAAAAAAAGTATGGAAGAAGTTATACTATATAGAGTAAAACTGGGTCAAACTGCACACCATATCATTCCGCGCACTGATCGAAATTGTTAAATAAAGACTAAACGGTTATGGCTTTGAAAAAAATAAAAATAGATTCAAACACAAAACTATCTCCTCTATTCGAATTGATAAAACTATATGCCGATTTAAGCCCATTTTTTTCTTTTTTTATACAGCTTAAACGGGGAGTCAAAATTTTATATATTTTTTATCGTTGCGAACAAAATAGCGCTTGAACCGAAACTGATGTAAAAATAGTTTTAGCACTATCTTGTTGGAAATTTAATTTTAATTCTGATAGTATAATTTTTATGCAGCTAGAACAAAAAGCTAAATCAAAAAATCAATAATGGTTTCTTAAGGAAAGAGAATTCTGAATATAAAAGATTTCTGAAGATTTTTGTGAGTAAAATTGGTTGTTTTTGGAGTATTCTCAGATCCAATAGATAGTTTCATTTTACTACCTCCTGTCTTCAATGAAATGGTGTTACCACTTTCACTGCATAGCTTTTATTTAAGGTGGTACTAGCCCATAAAAATTAAAACAGTCAATTTATTTAATTTTGATGCAATTTTTTTTTTAAACTATGTGCATTAAAAAATTATTTAGAGTAAATATAATAAAAAGTATTAGTATACTCGAAAACATGCTGAGTCAGCAAAAAATATACAATTTTTACTACATTTTTAAACAAGGATTTCTCATGAAATAGTTAGTAGTTCAAAAGATATTCTTGTTCAAAGTTTAAAAATCTGTTAACAGAGAAAACACAAGAAAACAAAATAAAACAACTTTAATAATATATATCTTTAAAAATTTCCAGACACATAGGAGTCATCCTTGCTAAATCCTTTTTTTATACCTCTCAATTTTTTCCTTCTTGATTTTGTCACTTCTTTTTCCTTCCTTTCCATATGAATGACGCGATTTTTGTCTTTTTTAATTGCACCGAGAAGGAAATATTTTCCACAATGAAATCCAAGTTGCTTAAATGTTTCTTTATGGGAAACGTAACCTCCATTAAAAGATATAACTGCAGAGAAAGCAGCTAACTCTAAAACATTTTTTGAAACAAAATGTGTTTTGGGGCATTTTTCCCTGATTATTTGATTAAAAGACTCATTAGGATTTTGGGTATAGCTGTGTAAACATTTTGACAAAAGATTGTCCGAACTAAGTTCCATAAATATTGGGTGTAATAGGTCTTTTATAGCAACTGGTAGGTTTAACTTGTTTTTATAAGTGCATTGTCCTGTAATCTTATCCCTTTGCCATTTGCACCAGCTAGTATTGGTTCTGGGACAAAATTGATGACGCGTAGCTGCATCACCTTCGCAGCAGGGCCATAAAACTGCAAGTACAGCTTTTTTCATAGGGTAGAGTTTATCATTCTGACGAATAGCCATACCAAAGTAATTCTGCATTAAGTTAATACTTGCATCAGTTAGTCTTCCTTTACCTGAGAGAGTTTTACTGTCATTCAACTTTTCTTTTTTTTTTATTGCACGTAAATTCCAAAGTCTTGTTCCAAGTCTCTTTTGAACATGACCGAGACTCTCTAGTTTTTCTGGTATCAACGTTTCTCCATAAGGTCTTGCTTCCCTTACTTTGCTGTATGCTTTAGTGTCCCCATCTCCTATGTAATGACTGTACCTTAAGTTAAACTTACTTAATGAAGAACAAAAAATTGAAATAGCACCAGCGGACTCCATAGCACCAGATGATTCATGATGATTCATTGCACACTTATGTCTTGTTTTCCATAGTTCATAACCAGCTGATCCTTTTTTTTTGACTAAATCTCACAAGATTTACAAAATTTTGACATAGTGTAATAGTCTAAGACCTTTTTATTATCCTTTGAAATTGCAGATACCACGCCATTCAGGGATGAATAACCCCTTTTTTGCCATGTTCCATCAATAGAAATATGACAGTCAACAATATCATTGCTACACGCATTGATGTTAATCATTTGACGCACTTCATGAGCAGCTTTTTGGGTACTTTTTTCAGCAGATTTTTCATATGCACAATAAAGAGTCTTATTAATTTTTTTATAAGTAGTAAATGCAATAGAAAATGGCATATTCATCATTGTTGTAAATATTTCAATTCCAGCATGACCTTTGCCTATCTTGCGAAAAGCCATAACTGTGCGATAGTTAATTTCATGTGCTTTTTTTAGTTTTACTTTTTTGTAAAGGTTTAATATTGAGGAGAAGTATAAGAAAATCTGCATGCTGAACAAACACTACATTTTATACATAATTTAAGTGAAAACCCTTTGTGTTCATTTTTATTATGTGTAAGCTTAACAGGTGAGCTACACTCAGAACAGCGTGAGAACTCCTCAAATAAATCTTTCATAATGCCAAAATGTATAAATATAAAAAAATTAAGGTCGTTAGATGTCTGTTTGTTTTTAGCTGAACTGCCAATACAATTAACTGCTTTGTTCAACTTTTTAGCACTTGTACTATTAGTACTACTAAACATATTTGAATAAGAAGCACTTTCAGGTGAAATGTTTTGTTGATCAGACATTTTATGTTGATTTCCATGAAAATAATTTCTTTTTATTCTTTTGCTATTTTTTTTATTTCCCATCTAAGAATAAAGCAGTAAAATGTGAAAAATAAATGCAATAAATTCAATAAAATAATCATAACAAGCTGTTATTGATATACTGTTATAAATTCACTTCCTTCTCACTACACAATTCAATTTAATATTATTAATGGAATTAACGTATTTGCAAAGTTGATATAAAGCAAAGGAGATATATATGAAATGTAGAATAATAATAGAAATTAATTGTTTGATGAAATTTAAGTTAGCCCAAAAGTAAGCATTGTTTATTGTTGCTATGCGGTTGCTAAGGGCTTTATTTTGAGATCATATTACCAAATTAACATTTTCTGTCACTAAATTACTTAAAAACATAGTAAAACTATACATTTTTGAAATCTACAATGATTCTATTTTTCAAATTTAGAAAAAAAAAAAATCTGAAAATTTTGAAATTTGTCGGGCTAGTACCACCTTAATAACCCGAGAAGCCATTTGTTCCTTGACATCTAAATAAGTTACAAAAACTATGGAGACTGAATGGAAAACTTTGCATTGTTAAAAAGGTCATAGGTTCAAAAACTTACAATTTTTTTTTAAAATTATCAATTTTGATTTATTATTCTTAACATTTCTTTCACTTATTTCTCTATTAGTAACGCAAATTAATACGGTTTTTCTAATACCTTGATATCCGGATGCAGCTGATATTTTATTTCTAAAAAAAAATTACATTTACAAACTTGTTTTCTGTAGAACATGGTATACAACCTTTCACAGTCAAATAATCAAAGTCATAAAAACGTTTTCTACCTGAGCGTTGTTGCATTGCATTTATGATGCAATCCTCTTTTAACTTGGTCCAAGTTTAGCATCAAAAATAAATAAAAGTAAAACTTGCTTCAAATCATACATAAACTCTAATAATAAAATAATGGACAATAATATGCTAACAGAAACAGAATTGCTAGATGCCATGTACTTACTTAAACCAAATAAAGGTAATGAAGTTGATGATGTAAGCAGTAATGTAGTAATTAAATCAATGCCTTATTTAAAAATTCCGCTTTTGCATATATTTACGCTCTCTTTAAACCAAGGAATCTTTCCCGATAAACTTAAAATTGCAAGGGTAATACCTATACTAAAATCAGGAGATGAGACTAGTGTCTCCAATTACAGGCCTATCTCCATACTATCATGCTTTTCGAAGTTATTAGAACACATTATGTATAAAAGATTGTATTACTTTTTAGATTTAAACAATATTCTCTATAGTAAGCAATTTGGGTTTAAAAAGAGCCACTCTACTGATCAGGCTATTGTTCAACTTGTTCATGATATTTTTAAATCATTTGATGAAAATAAATATACATTAAGTGTATTTATTGATCTCAGTAAGGCTTTTGACACTGTCGATCATTACATTTTATTAACTAAATTAGAAAACTATGGTATTAAACAAATAAATATTGCGTGGTTTAAAAGCTATTTGTCAAATAGAAAACAATACATTTCTTATAATGAAGGTAAAACAACCAATATGAACATAACATGTGGGGTTCCTCAGGGATCTATATTAGGGCCACTCCTATTTCTCATTTTTTTTAATGATTTAAGCAAAGCTTGTACTGAACTAGATACAATTTTATTTGCTGATGACACAAATCTATTTTATGCACATAATGATATAAATATTCTTTTTAAGTCAGTAAACAAAGAGCTATTAAATCTTACTGAATGGTTTAATGCAAACAAATTATCTCTAAATGTAACCAAAACAAAATATACTTTTTTCCATCGTTTTCATGACCGAGATAAAATTCCCTTGAAACTTCCAAAACTTTGTATTGCCAATCAGGACATAAAAAGAGAAACCACTTTAAAATTTCTCGGCGTGTTTCTTGATGAAAATGTGACGTGGAGAGATCACTTACAATATCTCGAAAATACAATCTCAAGTAACATAGGCCTGCTATGCAGAGTTAAGCCTTTTTTAAATCCAACTTGCTTAAAGCTTTTATATTTCTCGTTCATTCATTGCCATCTTAATTATGCAAATATTGCTTGGTGCAGTACAAATAAAAATAAAATAAAAAAACTATTTAATAAACAAAAGCATGCAATGAGAATGATTTCCAATGTGGGCCGTTATACACACTCCCAAGCATTATTTGTTAATTTAAATATAATGAATGTTTATCAATTAAATGTCTATCAAGTTCTTATATTTATGTTCAAAATTAATAAAAATACATCTCCTAAAATTTTTTACCCATTAATCAAAATAAATCAGAATAGATATCTCACCAGATTTTCAAATAACAGTTATATTCAACCCAAAAGTTATTTTGCGGCGACCGAGTTTTCAATTTCTATTAGAGGGCCGAAATTATGGAATAAAATGTTAACTAATGAACTTAAAACAATTTCTATGCTAAATGAGTTTAAGAATAAATTAAAGCAAAAACTACAAATGATCGACGTAGAGCTCAGCTTTTTCTGTATTTTTAATGAGGTTGAAAAAAAAAATATGTATATATATATATATACATATGTGTGTGTGTATGTATGTATATATATATGTATATATGTGTATATGTATGTATGTATATATATATATATATGTATATATGTATATGTGTATGTATGTATATGTATATATATATATATGTATATATAATTATGGTTTATAAGAATTATTCACATGTTTAAAGGTACATGCTGGTGTAAAAAGAAAGCTTCAGGATTATGCGTATTTACTTGCTTGCTTTTTAGTAATATAGTTTCTTTGCATAAATTATTTTTTTTCTTTTTTTTAATTTTTCTTAACCAACACAAAAACGAAAAGTTAAAGTAGGACTTTAGGACCGATGATTTTTATTCTATTAAGTCTTTAGAAAAACGTTTTATATTATATAGTGTTGCGTTTTTTTTAATTTTTATTGTCTTATATTTACGGTATAGACTAAGGGGCTTGGTGATAAGACCAATTATGTCTTCTTCTTGCCCCTGCTATTTGTATTTATATTATGCTTTACGACTTTAATAAATTTATATGGCAAAAAAAAAAAAAAAAAAAAAAAAAAACTTTAGTTAGAAGTACTACACCGCGGACTAATAGCTGCCGTTTTAAAACTCTTTATACCAGACTTTTTCTTGGGTATCCTTCCCTGCGTTCTTGTAACTTTGCATATTTCACAGCTGCAAGTTTTTAGTTTCCTGAAATTGTATAAAAAATTATAATTTAATATTTCTTTACAACAGATATGATTTGATGAATTTTTTTTTTGATGCTCAAAACATTGTGGTGAACGGACGCTTTTTGCTTAGCAGAGAAAAAAAAAACATATATATATATATATACATATTATATATATAAATATATACATATATTATATATATATATATAAAAATATATTATATATATTATATATATAAATTATATATTATATTATATATATATATATATTATATATATAAAAAACATATATATATATATATATATAAAACATATATATATATATATATATATATATATATATATATATATATATATATATATATATATATATATATATATATATATATATATATATATATATATATATATATATATACATATATATATATATGTATATTTACTTTTTTTTTTTTTCGCTTTTTGCTTTATTATTATTATTATTATTATTTCGCTTGCTGGATCAAAAAGGTTTATTTCTAATAATGCATAAATCAAAAAAGTTATCAACAGAATCTTGCATTAATGACGATAAAGAAGTTTCAATAAGTATTGTACGAGAAATATTCAAAGAAATGTTTTAAAAACAGCAAAACGACATTCTTAAACTTATCAGCGGAAACTTAAAATTATCTAACGGCAGAATTGATGGCTTGAATGCAGAAATATTATCAATAAAAGAATCGTATAAAACTCTATTCAATGAAAACGAATCAAGGAAAGTAGAACTTGAAAATGTCAACGAAAGATTAAAAAAATATTAATGCGTTCAAAGAGATATTGAAGAGAGTCTTAATTTTTCCCAAGATATTCAAGAAAAGAAAGTTCATGACCTAGAGGAAAAAATTCACAATAAAACAGACATTGGTCAAATTGTAAAAAATAAAATTTGACAATTAGAAGACAGGCAAAGAAGAAATAATCTACGACTTGATGGGCTTATAAGCCCATCAAGTCGTAGATTATTTCTTCTGATTCGTTCTCTTTATAAAGAGAACGAATCAGAAAGCTGGGAAGAAACTGAATTAATAGTCATCAAAGTATTTGAAAACAATCTCAACATGAAAGGAGTTACTATTGAACGGGGACACAGAATAGGAAAGATAAGTTTAAAAAATCCGAGAACTATTGTAATGAAGTTATTAAATTATAAAGATAAGATTAAAACATTGAAAAACGCACACAAACTCAAAGGAACGAATATTTACATAAACGAGGATTATTCTTTCGATACAATGGCGATACGGAAAAAATTATTTGAAGACATGAAAGTCAACAGGAACAACAGTATGTACTCGATTGTTATTTATGACAAACTAATAGTAAAAGAATTTCGGAAAAATCAGAACGCTAAAATTTAATCATTTCAATTTATTATGTTTTTTGGTTTTTATACTTTTCTATTTATGATGGATAAAACTATAAATTTTTATCAAAACTCACAATTTAAATCTTTTCAACTAAACAAAAATATACTTCTAGAGAGTCATTCAGATCCAGATATTAATTTTTATAATAGTAGCGATGAAATCAAAAAAATAAGTCCATTATATTACAACTTAAATACTTCAAATCCTGAAATAGATATAGATGCATTCTCAATCCTTCATTTAAATATTAGAAGCATTCAAAAAAATTTTGAGAAGTTTAAACTTTTTTTACTCAACGCAAAAACGGAGTTTAAAGTTATTTGCCTTACAGAAACATGGTGTCACAATATTGAAATTGAAAACAATTCAAATTTCAGTAAAAAAATTATAAAGTAGTTATTCAACTTAGAAACTCTGAAAAACCAGGTGGAGGAGTATGCATCTTTATCCACAACTCAATAATTTATAAACCGCGAAGTGATTATTGTACAGCAAGTAATGATAGTGAGTCATTGACAATTGAAATATTTAGTAAAACTACCAAAACCGTAATTGTGCATGTTTTATACAGACCGCCTTCAGGTAATATGAAAATACTTGATAAACACATAAAAAGTTTAATTACAAATAAAGATGTCCGTAGTAAATGCGTTTACCTTGTGGGCGATTTGAATTTAAATGTACTAGAATATGACTCAAATAAAAACGTCAGAAATTTTCTTAATTCAGTATTTCAAAATGGATTTATTCCAAACATAAATAAACCAACTAGAATTACCAAAAATAGTGCAACCTCAATTGATCAAATTATAACAAACAAATTTACAGACACAAAAATTAAAACTGGAATATTTATATCTGATATATCGGATCATTTTCCAATTTTATATTGCAACTCAAACATGTAATCTTTCAAAACACTCGCAAAAAATAAAAATAACCAAGCGAATCATTAATGACGTTTCTATTGAACTTTTTAATCAATCTTTATCTTCTGAAAACTGGGAAAATATATTGTAAATAAAAAGCACTAACAAAGCCTATGAAAATTTTCTTCAAATATTTCAAAAACATTACAATAATGCATTTCCAGAGATAACAAAAATTATTAAATCTAATATGTATTTGAACCCATGGATAACTAACGGAATATTAAAATCATTAAAAAGAAACAAAGTTTGTACGAAAAATTTCTTAAAAAAAACAACATTTGATAATGAATCCAATTATAAAAAATATAAAGGTATTTTTGAGCTAGTTATAAATCGTTCAAAGAAAATTTATTATTCAAATCAATTACTTAAATTCAAAGGCGACACTCAGAAAACCTGAAATGTCATTAAATACTTAATTGGTAAAAAAAAAAAAAAAAGTTATCAACTACTTGTCTTCCAAAAACAATAAATTTTAATGGCGTTGATATACTTAATGAATCAAACATTGCAAAAAACATTTAATCAAGTTTTTGTTAGTGTAGGATCAAATTTAGCCTTAAAACTAAAACTTAAAAAAATTTAGCGTAGAGTCATATTTAACTGCTAACAATACAATTTATATATACCAACAATAAACTGACTTAAAATGAGTTATTAATTGCTTTTCAAACATTAAAACTAAACAAAGGATTAGGAGTTGATGAAATAAGCAGTAATGTTGTAATAAAATCTATGCATTAATTAATAACACAACTGTTGCATATTTTTAATCTTTCTTTAAAACAAGGAATATTTCCAGAAAGTTTTAAAACTGCAAGAGTTATACCAGTTTTCAAACCGGGTGATCCTTCTAATGTCTCTAATCAAAGACCTATTTCCATTCTTCCTTGCTTCTTTAAAATACTGGAACGAATAATGTATAATAGACTATTCTCTTTTCTAGAAACAAATAATATTTTAAACAACAAACAATTTGGGTTCAAAAAAGGTCATTCAACTGATCATGCTATTCTTAAACTTGTTCACGATATTTTTCGAGCCTTTGATAAAAAAGAGTATACATTAGGTATTTTTGTAGACCTTAGCAAGGCCTTCGACTTAGTTGACCACCATATCTTAGTAAAAAAAACTAGTAAATTACGGAGTTAAGAATGCAAATATAGTTTGGTTTAAAAGCTACTTGTCTAATAGAAAGCAGTATGTTTCTTATAAAGGTGGTAAAACTGACAATAGGACAATCACTTGTGGAGTTCCTCAGGGATCCATTTTAGGACCGCTTTTGTTTTTAATTTACATTAACGACTTAAGCAGAGCTTCGAATATTTTCGACTATGTCGAAAATATTCGATAATATTTCGTTTTGTTTGCTGACGATACCAATTTATTTTATTCCCATAGTAACATAAAAATTCTATTTAAAACAGTCAACGAAGAACTATTAAAAGTAACTGAATGGTTGAGTACAAATAAATTGTCATTAAACTTAACCAAAAATAAGTATATTTTTTTCATCGCTTTTATCGAAGAGACGAAATTCCTCTAAAGCTCCCAAATATTAGCATCGGAAATCAATTTATAAAAAGAGAACACTCAATGAAGTTTCTAGGTGTTCTTCTTGACAAAAATATCACATGGATAAACCACTTAAAATTAATCGAAAACAAAATTTCTAAAAATATTGGCATACTTTATAAGGTAAAACCTTATCTAAATCAAACTTGCTTAAAATATATCTACTTCTCTTTTATTCATCGTTGTCTCAATTACGCTAACATTGCTTGGTACAGCACCAATAAAAAAAAACTAAACAAACTATTTAACAAACAAAAACATGCCGTAAGAATAATATCCAACGCAGACCGTCTCTCTCATTCACAACCACTATTTATTTATCTAAAAATCTTAAATGTTTACCAAATAAATATATATCATCATTTAATTTTTATGTATAAAATCAATAACGATACAATGCCAAATATTTTTAAATCGCTATTTAAAAAAATACAGCACAAATACCTTACTAGACATGCAAACAATAATTACGTTCAAGCTAAAAATCACTTTGAAGCCACTAAGTTTTCTACCACAGCTAGAGGTCCACAACTATGGAGTAAAGTAATTAGAAATGACATCAAAACGCTTGCAAACATGAATATTTTTAAATAAAAACTAAAAGAAATAATTTTAATTAATCAAAACATGAAGGACTTCTTCTAGAGCTGTATTTATTTTTTAGCCCCTATACCCCTACACCTTAAAAAGATAAAGATATGCTAGTACCATGCAAAATGAGATTTGATTCATTTATCAGATCATATTTCTTTGAGTTTAGCAAGGTATCCAATTTTTCAGTTATGTGAACGGTTTTACGTTTATGACATATATACTTTTTATATATACTTATTTAGTTAAAAATCATTAAGTACACCAACTTGGACACAACCCAGTAGGGTATCGATCATCAGCAATGTTATAATCCGAAAAACAGCTCTAAAATTTAGAAATTATATGGCTTTGGCTGTTTATTTTCATATTACATTTGCGACCACAAAAAAGACATACTTTTTTTCTGTTCTTTTGATGATCTAAAATAGTCTGAGGATGTGATTTACCAATTCTCAACATTTTTTTATACAAAATTTGTTCTATGATTGTTTTTTGCAATTAAATTTGTGGCAGAAAAAATGGCGGATTAAAGATGGTTGTAAAAGACAAAAAAGGCGCAAAAAATCCTAAAAATGCCATAATTACTTAATTGGAGTTTTCTGATTTTGTGGACTATATACATAGTGATCAGTAAAATATACTCTTTCAGAAAACGTTAAATTAATTTGGACACAATTCAGAAAACCTAAATTTAGTTAAGGCTAACCGTGACGAATTTCTAAGTGGAGGGACACAATCGGTCTGTTAGAAAAAAAGTGTGTGTGTGGGCGAAAGAGGTGGAGTGAGTGGGTGAGAGAAAGTGGTGGGGATGTATGTGCCCTCCCCTCACTTTTTTTCATCGTTCAATCCAGTGCCGTCGGCCCTAGATTGAACGATAAACTATTTATAACTGAGCCTAATCATCTATTGTATGGTGTAAAAAAACTCTCTCCCTCTATTCGGTTATTTTACGCATAAAATTATTTGTTATAAACTAATGAATTATTTTTACGCTTTTTAACGTATAATTTAATGATAACCTGCAGAAAAAAAAAAAAAACTAAAAAAAATGGCTTGTAGCTTAAAGAAAGTTCAAAGCTGTCACAAACAGCCAATTCAGCGAGTCTGTTAGGATCACGTAGAGACATTTTATATTTTACTTGCAACAAGGCTACAACTGCGTAAATTCCTTTTATGGCGCCATCATTTGGCACTAGAATAAACGTATAAAATATAAATATGAGTGGAAATGCCTAAAAGTCATATACTAAATTATTCACTTTTCTGTTTGAAAAAATACTCATTAGTTAAATATTTTTTATAGTTTATATAAAATCTTCATATTCGTAATAATCATCGTTGCCGTAATCCATATCATTTTTCAAACCCTTTCCAACTTTAATGGTGTCTTTTTTTGAAGCACCTTTCTTTTTTCCGCTTTTTGTTACCTAGAGTCAATCACATATTTAAGTTTCAGATATACCTACTTCTATTCGCGTTTATAAAACAAGTTTAATGAACTATGGATACCTTTGTAAGTTTTAGTTTTTCAGTCGCAACAATAGATAATGAATTTGATATACGCTTTATGTCTTCGACGTCGACTAAAAATTAAAGAAAACAAACTTATTTTAAAAAAAATAAATAATAAATAGAAGCAGAAGACTATTTGCTCTTTTGGCGCAGCAATTTTCATTAAATTTAAAGCGCTATTTTGATTATTAGTTAAATTATTAATTTAACTAATAATCAAAATTAATTATTAAATTGCGAGGGAAAACTTTTGATTTTTTTTTGTTTTGATAAATTACGCATACAATTATACTATGAGAAATTTACAAGTAAAGTAAAGTTTGATAAATATTTACCAGTTAAACTCTAATTAGAGTTTAACTGGTAAATATTTATCAAACTTTACTTTACTTGAAAATTTCTCATACTATAATTGTCAGTGTAAGTATATCAACTTTCTTTTTATCTAAATAAACTGTTAATTAAACACGCTTAAAGTGGTTACAAGATTTTCTAATTTGATTTCTTGTCTGCTTAAACATGTTGCTGATCAATGTACCATTTGCATACTAGCTTTATTATAGAAATAAAAAATATTTGCTAGATTTTTCTTAGTTTCATACAAAATAAATAACCAAATTGATCTCGTTTTGAAAAAAACACTATCCTTACTCTTTTCATTTATTTTTCATTATTTTAATCTGACAAAATAGTTTTTATTGGTTTAATAGTTACAAAGTAGTTTAGAAATAACTCAAAATAACAAAAACAAATTTAAAATAACATTAGAACTTAATAATATCCTTTCCACTACCAGAAATAGTACCATTTTGAAGCATTACAATTATTTAGCTCTGGTAATGTGCACAGGCTCCAAAAGCCGTATGATTTTTTCTTTGGTCATATCTTCTGTACAAAAGAACTTCTTTTTTTTTAAAAAAGGAGTTCTTTTGTACAGTAAAAAGTTTTTTCGAGAGGTTTAAAACTATTTTATATTCATATTTACTCTTTTTTCTTTTACCTGTGCATGTATATATTTAAACTTTTTTTATTTTAGTTGCCACAAGAAGTCCTTACGGTCTTATCACAGAGCATCGCGAAAGAGCACTTGAAAGGAAGTTCACGCCTCCTTCCTTGCCGACGTTATAAAACTTGTCCAGAGGTGGCATTGAACCGCGGATCTCTTCTGCTTTGTGCGGATCGGTTAGCTTATGAAGCAAACGCACTTACCACTGCGCTACGGCTGCTATTTTAAAAATCTTAAAAACCACATGGCCTGAAAAAGAAAGCATTTTTACAATATAAAAATGAATGTAACTGTAGACATGTGTCATGCCAGAAAACTTTAGCAGTGCTCTTGTCAATATCTACAAAATTCAGTTTGCTGAAAATCATTTTGTAAAGCGGACGGAGAAAAGCCAATGTTTTAGCTCCTGCAGTAAGCAACAACTCACTTAAATGTAAGGCTATTAAGGATGATAGCAAGTGTAAAAGAATACACCAGATACTATTACCTGACAGCTTATACATTTATTTTAAAATTATTTCTGCTTAATATGTTTCTAAAATCAATAGATGTAATTAAACAGAAACACGAATAGAATTGTTTATAAACCAATTTTCACACGTATAATATCTAAAAGTTTGTTTAAAAGCAATTAGTTAATAACACACTTTAATGATATATACATATTGCTTTTATTGATTACAAAAAAATGATAAACATTTACGCAACTCAATCAATTAAGTTTTTCATCATCATTATGTGAATAGTTTAGAGAATAGTAAATAGAAATTCATCATCAGTATTGTATGAATAGTTTTACATTTAAGATGATGGACTGTGAGCTGCACCACAGATAAACACAAAGCAATAGAGTTCATTCTAAGCTAATTCTGTTGTCACACGCTGATGTTTGAGAAAGAAAATCTGATGATGAAAATATGCACCAGCTAGATGATGCCAGTTAACCAAAAGATAGTTTTGTTACTGATTTAAATTAAGATGTTTAATTACAAACTTATATATAGGGTATTTAGATATATAGGGTAATTAGAAAAAAAAAACCAACAGAGCAATAATACTGCCTTTGTGATAGCGGTAGAGTACTCGCTCCATTGGCAATTTCAATCCTAACTATGTCCCTGATAGTACCACACTCAAACTATTTCTCAGTGCAGTAAACTTGTATGTCAATGTTCATGTTTTAAAGCTATAAGGTAAAAGGGTTGTAAAAAAATCTAAATAAAAAGTCCTATGAAAGAGTTGTGAAAAAATTAACAGTAAAACAGATTTATGTGTAGTAAAAATCCCAACTAAATCTGCAAACCTATATCTAAAAACATTGAGTAAAAAGAAAAGATAAATGAACCTCCTGAAGATGACAATATACCACTCAGTTAATTTTAAAAGATTTTCGGCAGTTAGTTGTCAAACACATGTTGATCATAAAAATATTAAGCACTCACAAAGAATACATCAACTACAAAAATGAGCTTAGCACCAACATCTCTCTAATTTGATTCATTGATCAAAAAATGCAAGCTGCCATTGGTTACTCAAAAGAAAAGAGGGTAACCTTCAAAAATACAATTTACTGAACTATATGAAGTTAAAAATAAATTTGCCAAAACCTTGTGCTAATAGTTTGGTTGATATGTTATTATCACATACAATTGATATTATAACTAATTTCATAATGCATGTTTCATTTTGGCACTAATCTTAATGGCTAAAAAAAAACTGCTGAAAAAAAAAATACAATGTGCATTTTTATCAGCATTTAGGGAGTATATATTTAGATTATATATATAACTTTGATTAGTTTAAAAGCTGTACATTATTTATTTAGCTCATTAATTTGCTATAAAAAAACTTTAGGGTTTATTCTTTGAATTAAAAAAAAAGTTGGAGTATAAAAATCTCTCTTTCAGCCCAAAAAAACTTCAAAACACAAGACTTGGAGAACAAGGGCGCTGACTGAGAGGCAAGTTGAGTATTTTGAGAAACAAATTTGAATTTACATATTACTAACAGTTTTGTAAAAACCATTTTATTAAATAAAATTATTAAACAAAATATTATCATATTAAACAAAAGTTTAATAAAGTGTTTATTGAGAAAAAAAAAGGATCTGGCAATTTAAATTCTATTGAATTAATAGAAATTGAAAAATAAATATTAAAATTTTTTATTGCTAAAAATGATAAATTAGGTTACCTCCTGCACAGCAATCACGAAACAGCGTTTCTAGAAATACTGGATACTCTGATTTATCCTGAAATAAATAACATATTATACATATATACACACACACCTATATTGATACACATGAATCTACTACTGGGTATTTAGATCAAGATTGTACTAACATTTTTCTCACTTTAAAAATATTGATACTCTTATTACTTTTTTACTAGGCTCATTTCTATTTTAATCAATATATATATATATATATATATATATATATATATATATATATATATATATATATATATATATATATATATATATATATTGTAATTCACCTCCCCAAGGCTGAGAAGACCACTACAGATGAGGAGGCTACTTGTGGCTATAACCCTCTCTCAACACTATAACTCCGAAACACGAACCTTGACGAACAAGGCTGCTGCGCGGAGAAACAAGTTAAGCGCGGTACTACCAGGGACGTGGTGAGAATATACACATACATATATGGATGTATATATGTAGCTATGAAACATCACTGTAGACTGTGGGAGTTACCAACGTAGGCTATAAGCAGGTAATATCTAAATACGAAGGACTTTATTGCAACAAAAAATATATACAGTACTGTGAATATGTTTTAGACCACTTACATTTTTTCAAAAAATCCTGGAGAATTCTTCTCTAATATTTAAGTTTGTAGTTCTATATTATAAACTTATTAAAACACATGTATTTCACACAAAATATGGAACAATTACAAACTTTTAATGTCAAACTTCATAAAAAACTCTTAATATCTACTATGTCCTCTTTTATCCTTAATCACAGCCGATATTCGCCGGGGAACAGATTTATACAAATTAGTTATAAAATCCTGGGGTATGTTGTGTCATTCTCTTTGAAGTACTTCAAAACATTCTTCAGCATTTCGGGGAGCATGCTTCTTTCTGTCCAGGTAATCCCAAATATGCTCAATTATATTCAAATCTGGACTCTGGGGAGACCAGGTCATCAATTCCCGTACTCCTTCCTCTGTCATTTCATTTAAATAATTTTTAGCCACTTGGGAATAATGATATGGGTCATTGTCCTGCTGCAGAATAAAATTATGACCTATTAGTCTCATACCGGATGATACAGCATGGAGCCTTAGGATCTCACTGACGAAATGCTATGTGGATAGCATTTCTCGGTGAGTCGCCCCTCTATTTTGATCAAACCACCTACTCCAAATGAAGATAAACAGCCCTAAACTTGTAAAGAGCTTCCTCCGTGTTCAATAGTAGAGTTTAAACACTCGGGCTGATAGGCTTCTCCAATTCTTCTTCAAACATATTGACATCTTTTCGTTCCAAAAATTTTGAATTTACACTCATTGGTGTACAGAACCCAATTAAACATTCCTGGGCCTATTCTTTGTGTTGTTTCGCATATTTACGTCGTTTATCTTTATTGCCACGCCGTAATAATGGTTTTGAAATTGCAACACACCCTCTTAATCCCAATTTGAGCAGGTGTTGTTAAATACAAGAAGAGCTGACATTTTCCCCAGTTGCTATGTTAATGTCCTTTGCCAACTTGGTTGATGCTTTTTTTCTATTTCTTAAAGAAAGGGTTTTTAAATATTTATTATCATCTTTTGTTAGCTAAGGAGGTCTACCTCTTTTCTTTCTATCTTCAAGGAAGCCAGTTTCTCTAAACTTTTTAATGATTTCTGTAACAGCAGTCTTCGAATATCCTGTTTTGGATGTAATTTGGCGCTGTGAAACCTTCTTTGTGAACCACAATAACTTTTTGTCTCTCTATTAAAGATATTTTACTCATTTAATTAATCTAACAATGCAAACAAACATTTAATTTATCTAAAAATGCAAACTAATAACTTTGTTTAATTACTTTTAACCATTTGTTTAACTGTGTTCATAAAAAATAACAATTTTTTAAAAATGTACCAAAACCCATCATTATTGTACTAAATTTATTCTATGACTGCACTTTATACTGTCAAAAACTTAAATGAAGGAGTATGAACCCAAATCAGTTAAAACCAGTTTATTTTTATTTCTTATTTAGATGAACGCTTGGTCTGTAGTTATTATGACACATCGTTTTAATAAATAAACAAACAAATCCCTCATGTTCCCTCATCAATTTTGTTTATTTATTCAAAATAATATATTCTTTCAACTTTTCTTGTATATTATTAAACTTAAGCACAGTTTAATAAAATCAATAGGAAAAAAATTGTAAATACGTCTAATTATACAAGCAGTTTAAAACATATTTACAGTGCTGTAAATATATTTTTATTACACTTTTTCTTATCTGAAAAAATTTTTATTACAAAAAATGTAATGAAAAAATTTTCATTACACTTTTTCTTATCTGAAAAAAAGCCAACATTTTTAAAATTAAAGTGAGCAAATTATCTTAGTACAAAATATTTATTTTTGTAATATATTTATGATCAATATAATTCTAGTGTCACTGAGGTGTAACAATGTACTCCAGCCTTGTGAAAATTGTGAAAAGGGTGAAAAGTGTTACATAATTCATATAATTTAGTTACATAATTAAGCAAATTAAGAAGCTTACTTCGTATTTTGAAAACTTTTTAACAATCATTGTTGAAAGCTCGTTAAATTCATCTTTGGTAGTTGGATCAAAATTATCAATTGTCTTAACACCAGGTATGTCAGACACGCCTTAAAAAAAGTTTATTAGTGTGTTAACAAAACTTGAAAAAAATTGTAACTGAGATATTTATTCAGAGGTTTGAATAAATTGAGCCAATAGCTGATAACTAAAAAAAAATACAAAGAATCAAAAGTAATTATAGAAAATACCAAAAGCTTCCTTTGCTAACTCTAAATCAGATTCTTCTTGTAATCTATAACAGAAGATTAAAAATTAGCAGTAAATAAAGAATTTCCATTAAGGGTGGTGCCTTAATTCAAATAAAGAAGTATTGAAAAAATTAAAGATTTTTATAGGGTATCAAAGCACCACTATTAATCCTTAATAACAATTAAGGGTGGTACTTTAATATCCTATATAAAAATTAACATTTATAGGGTACCATATTAAGGGTGGTGCCATGATTCAAAAGTAGAAGTATTAAAAAAACTTAACATATTTATTGGGTACCTTAACTCACAGCTATATGCTTGTGACCACAAATAAAAATTATTTTATTTTATCATATAAACAATATTCTTATTAAATTTTTCTAATTAAAAATGTGTCACCTACCTTTAAAACTTAACATATGCTATATAAGTTAAGCTTCAACAAAATCATAAGCTATCTACTATCACCTGCATGCAAGTATTACATCATGCATACCTTTGATTTTTTATTCTTTCTGATAACTGTTCCTCAGCACTTAGTTCTTTATTGGATTCAGCCATAGCTTCTAATTCCTAATACAAATAATAAAATCATAACTAATGTCAAAGTAAATAACCTCTAATATAACTTAAATAACTTCATAAACATAATTTTGAGGTTTAACACTGATAATACTTAGCTTTAAAATGATAGATTTTAAAAGTGGTAGAATTTAAGCACCCTTTAAAACTCAGGGTTATTTTCTTCAAAAAAATTTTGACAATAATTTAAATATGAAAAAATCTTTCTCAGCAGCAATGTATATAGCATACTTTTCATTTTTTGTATTAGGTTGAAAAATGTTGTAGGATAAAATGCATGCAAACATTGCAGATAAATTTAAATGATTTTAATCAATTAGATTTTAAAAGCAATTAAAATTTTATTTACTGTTTCATAATATCAGTAATTAAAAAAAAAACTTGTATGTAAGAAACACATATAGTTTACTGAGTGCCAAGGGTTACTTTCCTGGTGCTAAAAAGGCTGCCAAACATCTAGAAAATAACATATAGATTTGTTCCGGCTTCAGAGAGTTGATACTTGTGAAATTGTTTTTGAGTATAGAAATATAAAAATATATTTTATGCAAATCTTTATATCATTTGTATAACTACCATAACATACATAAATTGCATTTTTAAAATACTGCATAAAATATTTATTACTACAATGTACATTTAGACTGTAGTTTACTATAAAATTTGAAAAAAAAATTTGCAATATGTGGGTTATTAAATTTTTTTGGGAGAACTATCTTTTTTAAAACATTTTATAAAAAAAATATAAATAAAAATCAGTGGAAACATCGGAATAGCTACTTAAAATAGCCATAAACAAGAGTTTAAGTACATACATCAACTAGAGATGTTGTGTAGACAGCATGCACATTTAAGGTTTACAAACAAAACTGTTAAAACCACACCAAAATGCAAACTTCTGCTCTCGTGATATTCATATATTTTTAGTCTACTTGACACTGTTAAACATTTTTTATTATTTATATAATATAGGTAAAACTTATCTTTAATTTGGAGATAATAAAAAAAATTCAAAAAATCAAAGCATATTTTATAAATCAAACCATACTTTATTTATGCATTTAAATCAGTATTTTACCATTAGCAATATTAAAATAACAATATTACTGATCTTTTAAATGATTTTAACAAACAAACAAACAAAAAAGATATTTTCTTTCATTAAATAACTTTGTAACAAATAAGCAGAAAACTATTTAAAAAAGTAAGAATAATAGTAATACTACTACAATGTAATAACACTAGTACTACTAGTAGTAGAAGTAGAAGTAGTAGTAGTAGAAGTAGTAGTAGTAGTAGTAGTAGTAGTAGTAGTAGTAGTAGTAGTAGTAGTAGTAGTAGTAGTAGTAGTAGTAGTAGCAGCATCAGCAGCAGTAATTATAATAATAATAAAAAAATAATAACAACAAGGACAATAACATTTATTATTGTCATTATTATAATTCCTTTATTATTAATGTAATTTAGTAACTATCATCATTATTGTTATTATTATTATTATTAAAAATACTTTTTGTTTAGCAAGCAATTCTTGTTTTCGTTTTTCTTCTTTTTCTTTTATTTTTTCAGCCAATGGCTTCTTTTTCTTTGGAACAGTAACTGGCACTTCTGCTATAATTATAATAGATATTATGTGATATTAAAATAATCTATTAAAACAAAACATAAAAAACTTTAAAAAATATTCTTTGATTCTCAAAATTTTGTTTAATTCACGTGACTAAAGTGTGTCACTGAACACATGTTAACAAATATCACACTATTTTTTGAAATTATATATACATCTCTAACCCCAAAGCCAGAGGGAGCACCTATAGTCGAAAAGACTACTCACGCTTGTGCATCATTTGCATCAGATGCAGCTTACTAAAGATAAAAACTCACATGAGCGCAAATTTGTAGTAATGTTTTGGCAATTAGAAAATGCAAACTAGGATAAGCATAAAAGTGAAAAATAGGATAATCATTTGCATAGCACAATGTTAGAAATTTTTACAAAATATTTACCACTGTAAATTTTTTATTGTTTATTAAAAAAATTTCTCTGATAATTCAAAAAAATGTAAAAATTTTTTTTGTTTAATTAACAGTTTTAAAGTTATAATTAAAGCCAACTGATAACTGAATACCAATACATCACCACTGCCTCACAAATAATTGTATGGGATGCTGTTAGTGTGCTTTTTTGCAGCCTAGGCTTGGATGAGGAAAGAAAAGTAGTGGGTTGCAAGACAGATAATAATAAATATATTGTAGATGGAAAAATA
>NC_088932.1:37892500-37897500 GCF_038396675.1 Hydra vulgaris | reverse complement strand
ACCTGCCATATTTTTTTTTGTAGATCATCTGAAGATGAGGGTTTCTGGACTTCATGTTTAAGATGATTCCAGTAGTTTTCAATGGGATTGAGATCGGGTGAGTTATAACTAATGATCTGAACCACATTCTCACATAACCAACTGCTTACAAGCTTGGCCCTGCGACACAGTGCTTCATCTTTCAAGACAAATCTGGCTATTTATTGTGGTGTTAGGAGGCATAAACCATTAAACACCACTTTGATTTGCTGTATGGGCACCCCATATCATGATTTTAGGGCAATGTTTTACAGTAGAAAGCAAATACTACATTGTTCGATTAATGATTCATTGCTAAACTTTACATCCTCCCAATTATCCCCTGACCAATGCTTCTATTTTTGACAAAAGGCAACATGGTCTCTAATTTCGTTTTAATGTGATCTTTTTGTAGTTGCCACGCTAAGAAGTAATGTTAAATATAACATAAGTGCTGTGATTATATTTGTGAATGAGCAACTTATACCATAATATGTTATTGTGGACACAAGTAAAAAGTAAAATTGCATAAATTTTTGATGTGTAAAATGCTGGGAAAATGTGCAGAAAATCTTTTCTAACCCTAACCTATTTGCTACCCAAACCCAAACACTCAGTCAATAATGATAGATTCAATCTTCTTAGTCTTTTGCAATATTAAAGATATCTCAAGCTGGAAGCCCATTTCGTTGCTTTGCGTTGAACAGATTCAAGATTTTATCAGTTTTTAAATAAAAAGCCCAAATGGACACTGAATATTTATGACGTGGTCTTATAAACACTTTATATAAATAAAGAGCCATATTTTTATCAATAAAAGTGAATGTCTTCTGCATAACAAGAACTTATAAGGACTTAAAGACAACTGATTAAAAATGTGTGCTCCATTTGGCGTCAGATGAAATAATAACTCCTAAATCACACATTTTAATAAAGCTTTTTAGGGATTGATTGATTATGCCTTTTTATTTTCGCCCTATTTGTCAGTTGTTTATTTAGTCTATTTAGTTCGTTTAGTCTATTTAGTCAGTAGCATGTTCTCTCTATCTAGTCAGTTAATGTCTGTACTGAAACCTTTGCAGCTACCTATTTCAGTAAGACAATATATTTACACTTTTGCTGAGTTAGGTCAATACTTTTGGAAAAATTTTGTAAACTTCAAGTAGTAGTAGTTGTTGTTGTTGTTGTAGTAGTAGTAGTAGTAGTAGTAGTAGTAGTAGTAGTAGTAGTAGTAGTAGTAGTAGTAGTAGTAGTTGTTGTTGTTGTAGTAGTAGTAGTAGTAGTAGTAGTAGTAGTAGTAGTAGTAGTAGTAGTAGTAGTAGTAGTAGTAGCAGTAGGTAGAAGTAGTAGTAGTAGTAGTAGTAGCAGCAGCAGCAGCAGCAGCAGTATTTGTTGTTGTGATAAGCTGTGACTGATTTTTAAAATCAACAAACAGGATTAACCTTACTTAGACAGTAATTTCAACACTGGTCAAGCTCCAATTACCTTGCAGATTTAACTTAATAACTTAGCTTTAAAAATAATAAATGGTTCAGCAGTGACTATATTTTTATTTAATATATTTTAAACAGAAGCAATTCTGAATAATAAACTTTGACTAGATTTTTTGTTATTTAGGTAGAAAGGAACTTAAGATTAATCTGAGAATATGAACATCAGTTTGAGCAAATGTCTGCTTTAGAAACCTATTTGTTAAGTTTGCTTTAAGCTAATTGCACCTATCTGATATTCTAACTTCTTACTAAATAGTATTTCTAGTAGCATTGAATTAAGATTGTCAGCTGCATTTTCAAGCAAAGGTATTTTTTTAAAAAGTCTTCCTACTTATTAATTAATTAATACTTGTTAAGTAACAATTAATCTTTAAAAAACTGTGAGTACCATTGCAAACTTGCATACCGTTCAAGTATAAAATAACACATAATAATCAAGAAAGCTATGATAATTTAGTAAAATCTTTCTTTCAGTGCAATTGTTTTAATAAAAATAGGCATGTTTTTTTTGAAACACTTCCACTTTCTATTTAACCACAGATTTAATAAAATATTTAATAGAAACACAATCAAAATAAGTTATTTTTGCATGCCAAACATGAAACTTATTATTAACTGTCACAATAAAAATATTACTTTATATACTATATATAAAAGTGAAAAAAGTATAAAAAAAGTATAAAAACTTTATATATATATGAAAATATTACTAATATACTTTATATTAGGAGTTAAATATGAAAGAAAAAATCTGCAACTGCATTGACAAATCTCAATGTCTAATAAAAACTATTGCCTATCTAATAACACTGTTTATTAGGCTGGCATTACATCAAACAACTCAGAATACAAAGAAAACTTTTTATACCTTTCATTAAATGGAAAATTATAAAACAAATGCAAACCATACAACGCAACATCAAGAGTTTGCAATATCTGTTTGAATGAGAAGTTTTATAAAAAGGAGAAAACCTATTGATTACAAGGAGCAAAATAACTTTAAGTGTAAGTGCAAAAATGAGTTCCTTCTCGGATTAATCTTTGGTATCAAATGAGGAATCATTTGATACGAAAGATTAATCCAACATCATTTATGCCATGTTTTGTTATACTTAGTTGCACAAATTTTTTTCCATGGAGTCATTAGAACTCGCACCACCATAATTCTAATTTTAATTTTATAGTTTAATGACTAATTTTGTAATATATAGCACATGATTGCCATTAAGCATGAAATATAAAGTATATAATTACTTGTGTACATAATTTCTTTTATATAAATGGTGAACTCTAATTCTGAATTTAAAAAAGTTAAAAAAGAAAAAAGTTTGAAAACTTTAAATTAATGGACTGCTACTCAGTGTTTATATGATAACTTTGCCCATCTGTAAAAAATCAGTCAATAAATCTATAATTAAATACATTAAATGTGTATAGATAATTTAAAAAAAAAGAAGGAAAAAAAAGATTTTTTTTAAACTTCAACTTATTATCTTGAAGCATTCTAAAATTATGGTAATTTGAAAAATTACCATAATTTAAATGTCTTAGTCTATTTCAAGCAATTTATTGTCATAATGTCTTAGCCTATTTCAAGCAATTTATTGTCTTTTTCAAAAGAGTCTAATTTTCAAATCCATATAAATAAGAAACCAATTATTTTAAATACTTAAAAAACAATCTGATGGCAGTAATCTACCTCAACTTTGGAATAAATAAAAATTTATTTT
This sequence comes from Hydra vulgaris, assembly GCF_038396675.1. Classification (NCBI taxonomy): domain Eukaryota; kingdom Metazoa; phylum Cnidaria; class Hydrozoa; order Anthoathecata; family Hydridae; genus Hydra; species Hydra vulgaris. Next base: position 37,894,259 of record NC_088932.1, on the reverse strand, counting down.
ACAAAAATAATTATTCTTGGACTTTCAAGTTATAAAAAAAAAAAACTTTAAATAAAAAATTTCAATATTAATAAAGGAAATAAAAGCGGAATACACAAGCAAATGTGAAAATTATGTTATTTTGTGAGAATATAGGTGGTACTCATCATTCATGATAAGTTTTGTAACATTGGATTCAAAATTATAGAAGTTAAACCCCCCTAAAAAAGTCTCCAGCCTTAAAACGGAAAAATTAGGTTCATTTTAGAACTGATAATTACCCAGATGCCAAGTAAATTTAACACTTGAAACTTTTAGGAATTGATCTTCAATATAAGAAGAAAAAATACAGAAAAAATAATTTCGGGATGTCTTGTAGCTGCTGAGATATCTGAATATAAACTTTCTATCATAATAGGATTCTGGAATTCAAAATTGGCTGTTTTGACTTAAAGTTGATATAGTCAATATCTTTAAAACCAATGAACATTTTAATGTAAAAATTTGTTTATTTATTTTCAAACAAGGAATTTAAAAATAATCAAAAGTTAATTATTTTTAAGAACAGTGGCCAAGTATTACTTCATTTACGATGATGCAACCTTTATTTTATGTTATTGAATATGTATGATGCAAATACATTTTATTAATTTTGATAAATGATTTTTATATTTAGATTAAATAATAACAAGTATCTTAAAACTAAGAGTTAAAATGAGTAACAAAAAATGTAATATCAGAGCTTTACTAAACCTTGATTGCCATAAAACTTTGTTTGCTCAAATGGTTGGCGAAAGTGTTATTCAAAGTTTCACAGAAGAAGAAAAAATTCTTGCATAGAGATGTGATATAACTTTAAATGACTGTAGTTCTATATGTTTTCATCATGAAAAGATGTTCCTTGCACATTATGAAACTACACGAAGGTATTGTTGTGAAACATAAAATTCATAAAACTAAAGCATTTAGTAAGTAATAGTTGAAAATCTTACATAAATTTTTTTCGGCAAATATTTTTAAAGTTAAAGTTTTCTGCAAATATTTTAAAAGTTATTTTGTTATTTTTTGACATTGCTTTATGTAAATGACAAAAAAAAATTGTGATGTTTAACAAGTTTTATGTTTATACAAGGTTTTAAATTTTTGATAAGAATTGTAATAGTTGTATAGATTGGTTTTCTTATTTTTTTTAGAATCTCTTCAGTCAATCAATGAAGAAACCGCTTTAAGAATGAAGTTATGCCCGGTTCAAAAACTCTGTAGAACTTGTCGTAAGAAAGATGAAACTATTAAAAACAATAAAATCAATGATGCCACCAATACATCATATAGTCCAACTGTTCTGAAATTGCAAATAAAACATTCAGGATGTTGGGTTGTTCTCCATTAAAATCAGTGTCTATTCGGGACAGACCCAGTTATGGAAAAAAAAAAAGTTAAAGGAGATTTCTTGCCAAGCATTAATTTCAAATTATTTGGGAATTTCCAATAATGAAATTTGTATTAGTTGCTCAATAAACAATGAATATTTGAAAAAATTGACAAACCAAGATTTATTTTGTGAAGCCATTAAGCAAAAAATTGCTAAATCAAACAGAAATGAAAAAATAAACCTATTAACATTAACACCAAATAGCTGGACAATCCAACAAACAACAGAATACTTTTTTGTACCAAAGTCAATGGTTAAAAAAGCACGTAGACTAAAGGCATCTAAAGGTATCTTAGGAGAGTGCAAAAAAATTACTAGAAATAGGATATCACAAACGCTTAAAACAAA
>NC_088932.1:37767500-37887500 GCF_038396675.1 Hydra vulgaris | reverse complement strand
TAACTAACTATTTACACAGTAAGTTACTGTAAATGGTTAGTTATGTTTTTTGGTAATAGGTAAAGCGGAGGAATAAACAGTAGTATAGTCTATACTAGAGAAGATCTTAGAAAACCCCCCAAAAAAACTATTTTGTCGCTGATAATAACATATTTTATAATATGTATTTGTAAGAATGTATACTTCAGATAAAACTGATATACTAAATATATTTATCATATAATAATTTATAGATTATTATTTAATAATGTTTTCATTTAAAATTTAAGATTGGAATATTTTGCAAAATGTGTTTAGCCTATAAAAGCCACAGTAAGAATATTGTTTTAGTAATTAGATAAAATGCATTGTGGTTTTTATAAATAGTTGTTTCTTATTTCAATCAATATTAACTTTATATTTCCTAAATTGTGGCAAATATGACATCACTGATATCATAAAAAAATATTTTTTTCACATATGTGGAAAATACATTAGTTTTTTGAGATTCAACTGATATCATTATAAATGTTTATATTTGTTTTCTAATTTTATATTAAACTTTTATATTAACATTTTTTCCCCCTATAATCAAGACTTTTAAATATTTCGGTCATAAAAACATTTTGTTTTGTGGTATTTGCAACAGATTATTGTTTTGACTGTGAAATAAAAATATTTTTTGAAATATCTAAAGTTTTATTAATTTTTAGGATTACCATTTTGTATAGTTATTTTGGTAAATATTTTTGTGTCTATTAACTTATTAAACTTTTATAAATATGTTTTTATCTTGTAGTTTCACCTTGTTTTAATTATATAATGTTTGTTTGCCAACTGTTGGTATACAAAGCAAAATAAAATGATTTTTTTTTTTCTTAAATGAAATAAAAACTAAGTTTCATTAAAATTTCAATTTTTTTTTAAGGTTTTTCCCTCAGATTTCTAGAAACATTATTAATAATAAATTAAATGTTATTATATTAAATACATATAAAAACTCCTATATTAAAAAACTTATTATTTTAAAGTTTTAACGTTCGTAAGGTCATTAAAATTAATTGTTATTTTTTTCTAGATAAAATAATGGATCTACATGAAAAAACAGGTGTTGCTGCAATACCTAAATTTCTAGATGGAATTTCAATAAACGAAAATGATCAACTTGCACTTGTTGCATCAAACCTAACGGGAAAATTGTGGGATGGTGTTGTTACTGTATTTAATAATGTCAATTTTGCACCACATATTCCACACATTGATCATGGCTCATTAAATGAAAGTGGGTGTACATCTGTTAAATGGATAGACTTAAATAATATAGTTACAAGTACAGACGATGGTACTGTTGAGGTATGGAAAGTGAATGACACTCCAAACCTTGAAGCTTCTATTATCTTTGCTGAACATAATGATGTATGTTCTTCAGTAAGTGTTTTAAACCAAACTAAACAATTAGTGAGTGGCAGCTGGGATGGTAGCATTAAGATATGGAATTTGGAAAATGAACAAGCCCTCCACACTATTATGTATCATACTGATAAAGTTTTAGATGTTGCTTGGGATACAAACAGTGTCAATGTATTTGCCTCTGCATCAGAAGATGGCACTGTTCAAATACATGACAATAGAAATGAAGGAAAGCCAGATTGCTTATGGTTTTATAATCCAATTAACCATCCAACATGTTTGACTTGGAAAAATGGCAATTGTGTCATTGCTGGTTTTAGTAACGGAGACATTAGCTTATTAGATTTGCGTTATTCTTGTTCTTCCCCATTAAAAAATTTTACAGCACATAAAAAAACAGTGAATAAACTTGTTTATGTTGACAGTTTGATTATTTCTGCATCTGACGATTTCTCTGTGAAGATGTATGATGACTTAAAGTGTGTTTATGAAAATGTTAGGCATTTGGATTATGTTAAAGGCTTAGCTTATCAAGAAAGTAGCAAATCTATATGGTCATGTGGATGGGATGGTGTTTTGTTTGAGCATAAAGTTTTATTGTAAATTTAGTTGAGTTATTTGAAAATCATTATTTTTGAATATTACAATTTTTATTTTTATTATATAGTAAGTGTTTTTCATGTATATTCTTAAGTAAGTATATATGAAAAAAATTAATAGAGTGTGATGCACAAATTTTGATATAAGGTTGGCACTTTTCCCATATATTGTTTGTAAATAGGAATAAATAATTTGTAAGTATTAAATGATCAGTAGTTTTAATAAAATGATCAGTATTTTTTTATTCAGATACCAATAAGTTTTGAGCAGTGATTTAATAAAATAAAATTTTGATCAGACTCGAATTATTAAATATTTTAATATTAAATAATAATAATATTAAATAAGTAAAACATACAGGGATTGTACATATATTAATTATTTTTTTTTCTCTGAATTTGAATAAGATATTCAGATACAATGGCAACCTATGGCCTTCTATAGTGACAGACCAAGGAAACCTACAGCTTAAAAAACTTTACAAGTTTTTTTTTTTTTTTGAGTTAATAATTTGTAAAATGCGACATAAAAAGAATGTGGTCTTTTAAAGTTTTAGCTTACGGAAAGTTAGGACCAAAAGATCTACCAGCAGTATTTTTATGTAAATTCATGTCAAATTTTGAATTCACTAGCACCACCAAGGCAGGGTGGCCACACCTAAAAAATCCTAAAATGTCTTAATATTTGAAAAACATCTTAAAAAGGCCTGATTTCTCCTAAAGTATTTTCTCAAATACTCCTAAATTCTCCTAATTTATTTGTCCTGAGAATAATGCATAAACTATTATCAGCCAATCAACAATAATGTTAATGAAATGGTTCAGACTTGGAGTTAGTGCTGTTGTATACTGAGAGAAAATAAGTTACTCAAATGTATACTTAATATTTTTGTAATATTTTAATAATTTAAAAATTTTATTCAAATAAAATTTAAGCTTTTTTTCTTCCTGATTAAGTTCTGAACATCAAAATTATTTTTACTAAAATTTTATTTTAATTAGGTTGACCTAAGATAATTTTGTATTTTCAGAATAGAAAATGTCGGTCAATTTTAGTCAAGCTAAAACAATTTGGTTTGGTGATGTTAGGTATGTTAGATCATTTCCGCATAATCTTTCTCTTAACTACTCCTTTTTGCCAAAAGTTTTTTTCTAAAAATATAATTTTGTAATATATTTGTTTGTTTTTTTTTAACTTTTTCAATCATCGCCACAATCATTATAAAATTGAGAAAGCCACCAGCTAAATGATAAATTTGTAAAATAAACTATTTTGCACTGTTTAAAAATATTTTCTTTTAAATATATTCTGAATTTTTTAAATATGACCTAGATGATTGCTGTATGTTTATAAGTTATATTTGTTGCAGATATGGATACAAATACATTTAAAATACATGTTAATAAAAAAAACGTGTATTTTGCAATGTTATATGTAATGCGTGTTTGAAGGTTACGTCTGTTGCAGATCTGAATACAAACACATTAAAAATACATGTTAATGAATGAAAATATAAACAATATATGCCTGTGAGTCGAAGAATCAAATGGATTTGCATGTTAGATATTAAGGACTCTTCATTAGACTTGGTAAAAACAAGATATTACAACTCCGAATTCATGGAAAAAGCTGCCGCTGTTGATGTTATGATAAATTTCCATAAATGAATGAGTGGTTTAGAAGAAGATAAAATGCTCCAGGTTTCCATAGACGGTCTCAATGCTAATGTCTTTTCTTTTCTAATTTGAATGCTAAGAGAAGTAAATGCGAACTCAGTCATTTAGTATCATTTAGATCATGGGGCCTTCACACGATTGACTGTTCATTCAAGAATGGTATAAATGCTTCAGGATGGAAGTTGAACAAATTACTATCTTCGTTGTATAAGATATTACATAATAACCCTTCCCATCGTGCTGATTTCAAAAAATCTTACTCAAGCCAGTCTTCAGACTATACTCTACAGTTCTGTAGCCATCGTTGGATTAAAAATAAGAAAGTAGCAAAGAGAGTGATGGAAAGCAAAGAAAGCGACGGAAACCCAAGATTTTTGTGATTATTAACTTTTGGAAAAATTTACTAAAAAGCAAGCTGCAACCTGGTAAGCCTGGGCAAAATACCAGTTATGAACACCTTTCTCCATGCTATAAAGATGTGTTAGTTCCTATAAAGTTGCAATTCTTTAAGGAAACTGCAAAATTGTTAAATTTTTTCTTGTTAGTTTTCCAAACCGACAATCCTATGAAACCTTTTCTTGTGAAAACACTTGAGAATTTCCCGAGGCTATTTTTATCAAATTTTATCAGAAAAGAAGTTTTGTCTGAAGCATCCACAACTTTTAAATTATTAAAAGTTGATATCAGTGTTGTACAAAAATCAAGTGTTGGTCACAAATATGGTTCTTGGGTTTGGACTAAAATATAAGTTGCAGCAACTGAAATCTAGAAAAAAAGTTACTGATGCACAAATATATAACTTTAAAACAGAAGTTCAACAGTTTTTAGTTACAATGTGTAAACATATGGTTGAAAAATGTGTGCTAAACTCTTTGTACATGGTGGAATCTCAAGAGATGTGTAAACTTTATATTGACAAGTTGTTGCTGAATTTAGTTGCAACTTATAAAGAAGTATCAACTTCAGCTCCTGATCATACCAAATTGCAGTATTCACAATTTTTAACTACTGTTGTAAAAGTGAACAAGGAAAAATTTATTGGGTTCAAAAAAGAAAGTGTTAGATTGGATTCTTTTTCGGTTCATTATACAGATACTTCAAGGTTCAAGGACTTGATGAAAGTTTACCAATTGTTACTAATATTGACCCATGGCAAAGCACAAATAGAGCGTGGATTTAGTATAAACGATCAACTTTTAGATAATATTATGTTAACTGATACTCTTGTTGCACAGAGAATTAAACATGACCACATGTGCAGTGAAAATATAAAATCATCCTAAACGGCTATGACAACTAAACTTATGCACATGTCAAGGATGCACAAAAACTATACTTTAGCAGTCAGTGAAGTCCCTGAAGACCTTAAAAACTGACCGTGATACTAAACTGAAAATTTTAATAAAAAGATCACCCATTGAAGGCAATATACTTCAGCTCAGATGTGATGCAGATGAGTATGCATTGCAAGCGGAAAAGCAGAAATCATTGATAGAAGTCAACCATTCTAAAATCTAATGCGCTAAAGAGGGTTGCCTCTTAAAAGCAGAATTTACTAAAAAAAATTACAGCAGCAAAAAAAGTACTTATTGACAAGAAAACTGAGATTTAGATTTAAATATTTAAGATTTTCAACCGTTTTTTTTTTCTGATTTGATTATTTGTTTTTATGACTGGATAATACGAAATATAAAGTTTAGTTTTTGAATTCGGCTGTGTATTTAAATGATTTTTAAACTTAAAAAACTAACCGGATTTTTTTTTATTATAAAGTTAAAACCATCTTTTTTTAAATATATATAGCTTTAAAGCATAAAAATTCTAATAAACGCTTAATTATTACGTTTTAGTAGTAAGGATGACCATAAAATAATTTACGACTTTCTGGCGTATTTTATCACATAAAAATTAATAAATTTAAGTATTTCGAATAAAATGTGTTTTCCTTGGCCACACATTCTATCAGTTTATAAACTTTTATCTGGTATATACATCTTCAAAGCAATGATATGACCTTTTTTATAATGTTACGGTAAAAGACTATTACAAAAAAAAAAATCAAAATTACGATGTCGTTTTTGTTTTTATAGTAACGCATGCGCATAATAAATGTCCACAAATACTTAAAATTAAACCACCGTATTTCCTATAATTTTATCGTCATATTTGATAAGTATCCTTTCTTTAATGATGATAAGTGTACTAGGAATCTGAAGAGTGAGGAGTCTCTGTTTATTACATGCTTTGTACCTTTAGAGCTCTCGTCTATAACCAATAATAAAAAGAATATTCTTTAGATAAATTCTAGCATTTTGGATAAATTCTTGCATTATCAGATGTAACTGACTCATCACAGTGCTGTTCTCTGTGTAGTGTTAGTCCTAAAGAAATAAATGATATTGACAAGATATATAGAAAATATTTTGTACACAGGTACACGCTTATGTGTATATATACATATGTATATGTATATATATAAATATACACACACACACACACACACACACACACACACACACACACTCACACACACTCACACACACATATATATATGTATATATAAACTAGTAGAAAATCACTTAACAAAAGTTTTTCGTTTAACATTGTGTTTCATCAATAAAGACTCATCAGAAATGATGATGAGTCAATAAAGACTCATCAGAAATGATGCATTTGTGATGAGTCTTTATTGATGAAACACATTGTTAAATGAAGAATTTTTGTAAAGGAATTTACACAAAATTTAATTTATTATTGCTCTGTTCTTTTAAGAACATTGAGCACTCTATTTTGTAGAATATATATATATATATATATATATATATATATATATATATATATATATATATATACACCTTTTTATATTTGATTAGTTTAAAATGCAGTTTTTTATTTATTACAGGTGTTACTAAAGTTCCACACTCAAAATGGGTTACAATATGGGATTTCAATTATACATGCATTGATACGAACATTCAAATGCTTAATCAACATTGCTTACAAATTGCTAATCAAGAAATGGCCATCAAGATTACCAGCTGACAAGCAACCAATTGAAATGCAAAAGAAAAAGTTTGCTTTTCAAGATAGGACTAATTGTCGATAGGCCTAAGGCTGGCGGCTCAGGAACATCCAATGATGGGAACACCCCAAGAGGAGCCTTTCAGAATAAACAATTGCTTTCTGAAATCACAGGACTCAATTTTGAACTTATAAAAATGTTCCATGTTGTTCTGACTTAGTATTTCATGTGGTTTTGAGCTTAATGCAGATTTATTCAGGGAATACTGTTCACATACAGCTAGGTTTTACGTGGAATGCTATCCATGGTATTATATGCCGCAGAGCATTCACAAAGTGCTAATTCATGCTCCCAGTGTTGTTGATTACATGACATTACCAATTGGACTCTTAAGTGAAGAAACTATAGAGGCCCAGAAAAAAAGATTTTAAAAAGTATTGTGAGCATTTTACACGCAAGTGTGACCATATCAAATGTAATGAAGATTTATTTAAGCGATTATTTTGTTCTAGTGATCCAGTCATTTCTTCACTAAGAAGAAATGACTGGATCACTAATAATAGTTAGTACTAAGAAGAAGGTTTTGTCAAATTTTGGTTTCTTGCTTTGATTATTATTAAAATTCAAGTTTATGCATTGTAAATTAAAATTGTCAGTATTCTATAATTAAGATAAATTTAAAAGTTACCACAGTCAAGAATTTGTATAAAATTGACTGTTATTATAAAAAGCTCGTTGCTATGCATAATAAGGTATCCATGGCAACCAAACTTAATATCATAATATAAAATGCATACCAAGTATTGGTACTCTTACCAAATTTAGTGTATATGACCTAACCAGGTTAATTTTACGCCAAATAAAAAATGACACCTTCATAAGAAGCGCAGACCCTGCTCTGGTGCTGGTGGCAAGCTTAGTATGTATAGCACACATAGTAAGTCTGCAACTACGAAAAGTAGGTCGTTGCTATGCAAAAATTAGGTATCCATAACAACCAAATAAAAAATAACACCTTAATAAGAGGCGCATACCTTACACTGGTGCTTATGCTAAATTTAGTGTATATAGCACACATAACTAATCTGCAACTTTAAAAAGTGGTTTGTTGCTATGCAAAAATTAGGTATCCATAGCAACTAAATAAAAAATAACGTCTTCATAAAAAGCTCAAACCTTATATTGATACTCATACCAAAAATAGTAAATGTAGCACTAATATTTAACTAGTTATTATGTTTGTCTCAAAATTGGCTCAAAACTGTGCATCGGCGCGAACACATAAGTATAATAGAAAATAAAATATTGCTATAAAGCTAAAAGGTTTTTAATCTAAAACTGTTTTAAAAACATATACTTTTCTTTTATTCACAGCTACCTTAATTATAGGAATATTGCTAGGTGCAGCACCAACGCAACCAAAATAAAAAAACTACTCAGTAGACAAAAACACGCTGTACGAATTATTTCAAACGTAAATAGTTTAACGCCCTCAAAAGGTTTATTTAATTAACTAAATATACTCAATGTTTATCAACTAAACATTTATCAGATAATTATTTTTATGTACAAAATTGATAATAAAATGACACTTGTAATAATTAATACACTTTTTATCAAAATAATTCATTTTTAACGTAGGTTAAAACGTAGCTTTACTTTTAAGGTAAACCTACGTTTTTTCCTTCAAGAATGCTTTTAACTCGATAAAGTTTTTCACGAAAATAATTATTTTTAAAAAAAAACAACAAAAAAACAGGTTTTTGCTGATTTCCTTTGGAATCTTTTGTTATATTTTTGTAGATTCTGTGGGTTTATTCAAAAAAACGTTCAAATAAACTTGAGGGAAGCATCTACTTTCGAGGGAAGCATCTATCACATTCGACTAACCCCCTCCCTCTCCTTGTCACAAAATTTTGCTGATGGCAGCAAAATTTTGTGACAAGGAGAGGGAGGGAGATAGTCAAATATGACCTCACAAAAAATTATTTTAGTATTACAGTTTAATTACTACGCAGGAGTGTTTTAGATTGTCCAAATTTTTTCTCACTCATTATTTTTATGCGTATTGCCGTATTTTAAATAGTTGTAAGTTCGCAAAAACTACCGTCAAGTTTTTGAAGACATTAAAGCGCAGCGATGCAAAATCATTAAACTAAGAACGTAAAAATTAAGTTTCGAATTTTAAATTCAGGGTTTAAATAAGTAAATAAGACATTTAAAAAAAATTATAATAAATAACATAATAACATGTAAGTTAATTATCTTTTATATTATTTATTTTTGTGATTCTTATGTTTTTAAACATTAGAGTTTTAGTTCCGTGCACATTTAAACAAGAATATATATAATAATTTAAATAACTAAATAAATATATAATAACTAAGTTAAATAGACTTGCTCATGCTTTTTTTAATAACATTGGATCTATTTCCGTTCTGTAGCTAGCCGAATTTAAACGCAAAAATTGAATTGTCTCAGTATCTTATTTCAAAGAAACAATAAGTGAAACCATACCTCGTCCACGTGGAATTTTGTGGGAGCAAATATCAAATATATGAAGATAATGTCGTCCCTGGGTCAAGTACTGATTCATCAACCATTAATCAGTGATATGGAATGTTAATCAGTTCAAGTTAAAACTAAACATTTACATACTGAAAACAGTTCTATGATTTTTTTTGTGAAAAAATATGATAAATAAATATTTTGAGAAAAAAACTAATTCCTTTCCAAATTTTTAAAAGAAAAATGCACTTGAAGTCTTGTAATTTAGTAAACAATTTCAAGACTTAACTTTTGGTCTTGAAAAGTCTTGTCGAGTCTTGATTTTCTTGAAATTATTTTTATGTAACAAGACCACTTTGAAAATGTATCGATATGTCTTGAAACATTTCAAGACTATAATGGAATTGTCTTGGTATTGGTATTGAAATAAATTTTTTACGAGACGCAGACCCTTAGTTATTACTATTATATTTTCATTGTAATAACATACTTATTATTTTTTTTTTAATAACTAATAACTCTTTAAATACCCTTAATAACTAATATTATAATGGTAGTTATGAGCATAAAATTATTTATAATAATAAGTTGATGATTTATTTAGGATGGTGTCACTCATACAGAAATCTGATCAAAGGAGTGACACCAATTTTTAAACATAATATAAGTAATAATAAGCAAAGACATGCATTGAAACTCATGGACCGTAAACACATAGATTAAAGCACATAGAATATACATTAAAACAAACATGTAGAAATTATAATGTGCAGTTTTTGTTAATAAAAAATAAAAAGTTAACAAAAAGTACTGATAATAGTTGTTGTAATGACGAAAAGAAAATTAAAAGAATATTTTAATTGTAAAGATAATGTCTACAAGTTAGAATAAAAAGTTTTTCAAAATTCTTTTTAATTGATATTGTTTAAGATGGAGTAAAGGTATTTTAGGATATAGCTTCTTGGACTCTTTCAAAATGTATGCAAGGCTCCTGTTTCATTCACAGACGCACTGATAAACAATAGAATTTTTACCATACTTTTGGGTTTTAAAAGATGGTACATTTAGTTTTCCATTGTGTATATTTCTAGTAGAGTAGGAATGTAATAGTCTACTTTCTGTGAACAAGTTTGTGATAGGAGATATTAAGTTTTTATTTAACGAGTCAAAAACAAAAAGAAGATTAGCATACTTTACTAGCGCTGGAAACGTTGGATTGAAAAGTTTTTTGAAGGACTTCGGTGTATCTGATTTAATTGGTTGAAAGTTTATTATTCTGATGGATTGACGCTGAGACGATAGCAACTTGTTAATGTGAAAGTTTCCAACTTGACCCCAAACTTGACAACAATATCTAAGATGAGATGAGCTAAACAAAACGAAACGTTTATGCACTGCGATAAAAAAATACAAGCATAAAAATTTGCCTTATATATGGCATAATAGAACAATTTTGCATGTTTTAATTGTTAGCTCAATCGAATCTAAATAAATGTTAAGATTAAATTAAACATTAAAAAGCTAAAAAAGACGATAAACATAAAAAAAAGTCATTTTTTAGGTTTCTTAAAAGCTTTCTAAATAAATATATATTTTTGCTGCAAACACCTTCCTTATCTTCCTATTAGTATTTGGTATTTAGAACATCACATACCCTTTGTGTAATCTCTGTATATATCTTTTAAAGATGCTGAAATTATAACTTAAATTTTCACATCCTTCCTATGCAGTCTTATATTTTAGTAGAAAACTTTGCTGAAATCAAATCAAATTGTTAATTTAAATGATTAAATAATTTGCTTTGTTGTTTCCGAGGTTGTAATATACTGCAAAGAATTGTTTGCTAACTGATTATCGGGCTCAGTTTATTTCAAATATTGGAATACTGAAATAGACACTCAGATAGTAATCACGCTTTTAGAAGATGCCATATTTTACACTGTGTGAACGTCTTATGGAATAAAAAAATTGTTTGTGATTTTTTTATTAAATGTTAACAAAATTAAATGTAAACATAAATAAAAACGAATATATTAAGTAAACATAATTATCTTGGGCGATTCTTTCGTTACGTGTGTGATTCTGGTACAAATATTTTCAAATAAAAGGGGCAATAAAAGATTATTTACAACAGATATGTAAGATATATATTGCAAATATTATAGTTGGAGATGTGTCTGATATAAAATAATATTTCTCTTAATAATATGTTTATTGCTAAAAATTTGAATTTTAAACTTTGATTAAATAATTCTGCTAATTGATTATGATCAGTTTAATGTTTTTTTTTTATATTACAGACAACATGTTAATGTTTATAAAAAATACTTTTATTTTTCAAAGTTTCAATAACTTCATAAAAATAAATGATAATCTTTAGTGTTACGTGTGTGACAAATTTTGTCACGTGTGTGATAAATTTTATTACGTGTGTAACACTGTACGAACTATTATTTATTTAATAAATTTGAAACATTTTTATTTTTTTTAACAAAAATGAAATAAAGATTAAACTGAGTAACACTTTTGTTATACAGTTATTTTAAAGTTTCAACTTACTAGGCTTTATTTTATCAGGGTACATAGTTCTTCACAAGGCACTAATCATTAAAAGCCATTTCTGAGAATTTGGAAAATATTTGGGAGCTTGCATGTCATTAATATAGTTTATTTGAAAATGAGATGATTTTAAGTCACTTGTTTTGAAAAATGACTTGCATTCATTGAAAGCATTTACATGATGAATTTTTAGTATTCCCGGTGTTTTTTGAATTCTAACCGAGGTTTTTTGTCGTCTATTTACTAATGATTTCATCATTGCTAATATAGAGAATTTTTGTAGCTGTAACTAATGGTTTGAAAACATTGAAAAAATCCATAGACGTTTATACTCACACTTTCTCATTCTTGCTCAAACATTTCATTCGAACAAGAGACTTAACTCTTCTACCAACACCATCTACAGCCCCTTTTCTATGTGAAGTTGCAAAAAATTTCCACTCAAACATTTTATTTTATTGCAAAGATAATTAGTTGAGTAATTTCATAACAAACTTATGTTTAAATTCTAATGGGCTATTGGTGAAAAGAGTTTCAGTATCATTATTACAGTTTTCAGACATAAGTATCTCATATAATTACCCAATAAAGCAGTAGACACTATCTTTGCCCTTGTCTCTAGTGTCAGAATAGATAAGATATGTTTTGCAATTATTTTTATTGAAAACAGTACCAGTAAACAATTTAACAATGTTCCTACTTCACAGTGAACTTTTTAATTCATTTAAGTATTCGCAAATATATGCCATTGCAAAATCCATCTGAAGAATTCTTTCTCCTGCAATCCCCTTCAACCCTTTTCAAATTCAGCAACTTGAACTCTTTTTATATGAACGTGTTCGTGAAATTTAGATAAAGTAAATAGTAATTCCTTTATTACTTCTCCTATGCATGCATTTTTAGATTGTAATTGAAGACACCCAATATGATCTATTTTAGCTGATGCCTGTTGCTTTAATTAATAAGCAAAAGTTCTCACTTACATTGGTCTGTGAGTGTTTCTTTAAAAAATATATATATTATTTGGCCTAAGCGTACAAAACGTAGAGAAAGGCATCTCTTTATAGGTTGGTTGAAAAATAGAGTAAACCTTTCTCAAAAACATTGGCAATAAATATTTTCTCAGCTTTTTTCTCTTTCCATTCTATCGAACCATTTTGTTGGTCATTAAATTTTGCTTTTAAATCCTTTGCTGTGCTGTTCATTTTTGCAACTTTCATTTTTAACAGATTCTTAATCCTTTTAATTTTTATTGAACAATATTCTTTGTCAGCTTGTCGTTTTCCTTTAAAGTTTTTAAATCTCTCAGCTCAAGACATTTTTATTTTTATTATATATTAACCTAAACTTAAAACAGGAAACTTTTAAAATATACAAAGACCTTAAAATCAGTAATTAATAGAATTATTTAATTCATCTTTTTAAGCTAATTCAAACTAAAGTAACTTTCAAATACTACTATGGTTGTTTTCTTGTTGAATTTATTAAAGAATTTGAGGAAAATATTTTAAAAAAGTAATTTATATTAATATATTCATGTTAAAAGTATTTATATTCAAAAAAAAATTTTATATATAGTTTTTATGATTTAGTTCCAATCCTTATCTATTATTTATTTTCTGATTTTTTAAATTTAATGATCTTATCTGTGTAATGTCACATACATATCATTAATTTTAAAACCACTTTACGTGTGTGACCGAACTTTTTACAATTTTTTTTAGTTATTTTACCACAATATCATAACAATTTTTTTTTCATTTTTTTTCTTCAATAATATTTGCTTAAACTAAAAACATTTTTCAAAAAGCATTCTAGTTTGCTCACAAATTAAACTTTTCATTGTTTTTCAAAAATCACAAAAATGGTAGAGTAAAACCGGGTCAAACCGCACACTTATCAATAAAAATTAAATAATATTTTTCTTTTTTTTTTATTAGATTTGTAATAAAAAACTGTATATGGTAATATAAATATATGTTATAAAAAAAAAATTATCGAAAATAATAAATGTAAAGAAAAAATAGTTGTGCGGTTTTAAGGCGACATTCTGATAAAACCGCACACTTGAGAAAACATAGAAATTTTTAAATTTTAACTTTTTTTTAATTCTTTTTTTAACACAACTTATATTTAGGAAATTATATTAAAGTTTTTACATTTTTTGCAACACAAAAATTTTGTTTCAACTACATATTTCTTTGGTAAACATGTTTCTTTGCACAACCGTTGCCGACACATCGAATTTTCGCATTGCAACATTTCTGTGTGTAATTGTACTCTACACTTTTTACATTTTGCAACTTTTAATTGTTTGGCTGCTAGTACTTGTTTTTCATTATTGTTTTGCTGAGGTTGCTCAGCATTGTTATGCTCAGGCATTTTAGTACTTGGAATAGAGAGTCTACGCTTTGCGTTAAGTTTAGCAACTTTCACGGCTTCCTTTATTGCTTTTTCTTCATCTTTTTGTTTGAGGAACTCGATCACATTTTCCAAGTCTTGACATGCTGCACTGCTTCGATTTCTTAACATGCGATTGATTTCTGGCCTAAAAAATCTGCTTTAACTCTTTCTCGATACTGATTTTGCAACGCTCAACACATGCTTGATACCTATCAAAACTTAAAGCTGGTCTAGTTGAGAAAGATGGTCATCGGTGTGCAGTTAGAGTAGGTGCTGCGGCGGCTGTTGAAGATGATGAAGCTGTGTCTGAGCAAGATAGTGTATGTGCTGCAGAGGTTGCTAAAGTTGATGAAAGAAGATTAAACATTTGTGTGATTGATTATGCCGTATGAATTATGTTGTTTTTATTAAGTGGAAATAACCCAGTGTACTGGAAACCAGCGATTGTATGCAAGCGTGTAAAACATTTACCACTCTCGTACAGCAGTTTGAGCAACGGTGGAAAATTTTGTTTATTTAAATTCTTACATTTTGAGTCTTTGTAATACTTTGTTAGAATTTTGTTTCATGCTTGTTTGACATGACAATAGACATCTCTATCCAATGGTTGTAGAATATGTGAAAAATGCTCTGGTAGACAAATCAAGATTATATCGTGTTTTTTGCACAGCAATACCGCTTCCAAAGCTATGTGAGATGTATGTTAATCTAATGCTAAAATATAAATACCACTATTTTGCTCAGTTTAGGGTATAAATTGTTATAAATTTTATAAATCAGCCATTCAATAAACGTATCGTGCTCCATCCAACCTGATTTTGAAATTGAATATTTGGTGCCAACTGACCACCTCTTGCCCAGTCAGAACGAAAGTTTCTTTTGGCTTTGTATATCACAAAGGGTGGTGCAAAATGCCCATCAGCGTTGCAGCAATTGTTTACAGTATAATGAGTTTTTTCATTGTTGCCAGTAAGTTTAAATGCACGTCTTATCCCTTTTCGAAACACTGCGGTTGCTTTGCCTTGATCACCCGAAAAACCTGTTTCATTACAATTCCAAATATGCGACCCAGAAGGTATACCAGTCTGTTGATGTTGCTTGGCGACGCATTCAAAATAACGATCAACTATTTCTGGCGTACAAGAAACGGTTCTTTTAGATGTTAAGGTATCCGCTTTTCTTGTTGAAATTTCTTTTGGTTATTTCTTCATAAAAGCATAAAACCAGTCTTTACCAAGTTTGCCATTTTTTAATATGTGCAATTGATCTTCGTGCCTAAGGTAGCCACATGCAAATTCTAGGATTGCATTTCGGGTTTAACCATAAGCCCAGTCACCAAGTAATTGGAACGTACGCACCATGAATCTTTCTGTTTCATTTGAGATGTACCGTTGTTGTACCTGAGCCATGGAAACCTTTGTTGTTGTTATTTTTGCGATCTTTGAGCCTTGAGACTGGAACGCCATGTTTGAATGCACCTTTTCTCAGTGATGTTTTTTGTTTTGTTTCATATCAGTTAACGCGGCTAATATATATCGTCTTCCTTGTATGCTTTTGTTTTTTTAGTTGACATGTTAAAGTGAGTGATGATTATATTGAGAAATAATATAATAATTAGTTTTTAATGAGTAAGAGATGATTATATTAACAAGTAACATTATAGTTCATTTTTAATAAAACCGGAATCAACACAAAGTTAATTAGATGAAGATAGGCGCTTAGTCACTTTCGAAAAACTAAACTAAATAATTAATTGAGTGTGCGATTTTATCAGAAAAAACAGTTTTTTTACTTTTTTGATTTTTGTATAGCTTTTTGTTCTAGCTGCATAAAAATTATACTATCAGAATTAAAATTAAATTCCCAACAAGATAGTGCTAAAATAATTTTTGTATCAGTTTCGGTTCAAGAGCTATTTTGTTCGCAATGCTATTTTGTTTGCAACACACACTTGGTAATATATATTTATTTTTAATCGCTTAAATAGATATAAAAACTCACAAACATTTGGTTTTATTTCTCTTATATATCTATATTATTTGAAATATAATATTTTTTAGTATCGTTTTGAAATACAGCTGAAGAGTAATTCCATGTCAAAACAACCAGGCCATGTAACCCTATGTCTTTGGATTTTTTTTATATTTTTACCATAGTTAGTACATTATAAAATAAGATAAATCCCAAAATTTCAAGGTCTAACTCCCAACGGTTCGTGAGTAATGGTTGTTTTAATTTTGGCTACTATTATTGTTTTGGTCATTTTCCGCCATTTTTAAATTTACATTTCTCTTTATAAAACCATGCCTTTAAACGTTTGAATTCTAAAAATAAGTGACTTAGTTAATCTCAAGATGAGGAATTTAAATATATAAATAAAAAACTCATTTTATAATTAAAAAGTATCTAAATATCAATTATAAATGTTAAAATAATGGACACCTGCCACTGTAAAATTTTTAGGTGTGCGGTAAATTTTTTTAGCCTAAAATTTCAAATTAGGTCATTGTATGTTTGAAGAACATTGTGTGAAAAAATCATTTATGCCAAATACATAGTTCTGTAAATATTTTACTTTTGTACTAAAAATGTATATATAATTGCAGGGGCGGACCACGATTTTTTGGTGTTTGAGTTAAATAACTTCCAGCTAAGTTCTATACTCCAAACCTTTGAATTTGTTCATACTTATGTCATTTAAGGATGTTTGCAAAAAATTGCGCTACGAAGAGCCTGGGAACAAAAATACCCTAAAAAGTAGAAATCATCCGCCCAAACGTGAAGGGAATTAATTTTTCCAAACAGAAAAATTACTTACTTAAATAAGACTAAAACTTGTACATATTTTTAAAATTTTGTGAAAAAATCATTTGGTATTAAGAAGGTATAACCATGTAAAGTTTACAACCCCCTCAAAACGAGGGGGGTTATTTAATTAGGTATGATTTCTAAACAAATCATTATTTTCAATGAAATTTTTTTACCTTAAAGAAATTTCTACCTAGTTTAGGATATTAGAATTCATATTTCAAAAAATTTATTTCCCCCACGTTTTAGTTTTCTAATTTTTAGGGTATTTTTGTTCCCAAGTTCTTTGCGGCGCAAATTTTTGCAAAACATCTTTAAATGACATAAGTATGAACATTCAAAGGTTTGGAATATAGAACTTACCTGGAAGTTATTTAACTCAAACACTAAAAAATCGTGGATCCGCTCCTGAATTAAACGTGCAATTTTCATTTCTTTTCCTAAGAGTAATTCCATTTCAAAACAACCAGGCCATACAACCCTAAAATCTCTGATTTTTTTTTCAATTTTCGCCAAAGTACTTTAGGAAAAAATGTTAATTCCTACCTAAATCTAAATCTAAGTGGTTCTCAAGTTATGAAAGTTTTTTTAATGTATTTTTTGTTTCCTTTTTGTTCTTTGGTTCCTTTTCTTTTCCAATTATCAGTTTAATTACTGAAAAAATAAGTTTAATTGCTGAATTTAGACATATTCATCTAATTTAAATGTTGCAATTAGTTCTACATAAATAATGTAATTAATACTTGTGCATTTTTAAATTTGCAATTATAACATTTTTTAATTCATTATCAAAATGATTTCATGTGATATTGGTAAAGTTTTGAAGTCAGAATGCCATAAAACCTCATATTCTAGAAATAAAGAGATTTTTTTACTACATGACCTAGACACTGATACTCGTCAAAACATTTTATGTAGATCTGAGTTGCGTGCTTGTGAAGAACTATTCAGCATTTGTAATCACCATTTTCACTACTTTGGAAAAAGATTTGAAAAGAAAAATGGCAATTTTTGTAATGTTTATAAAGTGCATAAAAAAAAAATGAAAGGTAATTTGATTTAAAATATTTTTTATGTAATTATATCAAAGAAATCCTTCTTTAATTCTCAAATTGTATTACTTTTCTGAAGGATGTGGAGGACAGTATAAAAATTTTCAAAATCTATGCCATCACTTAGAAGATTTTTTAGCTGAATGGATATTTTTTGCAACCAGTCATGGCAAATATTCTTGTGATGCAATAGGTGATACAGTAAAACGAACAACAGCAAAAAAACGTCCAAAGAAAAATCAAATACTAACAATCGATGCAACGTTTGAATTTTGCATTCAAAAAACGCTCACAATAAAGTTCTTTAAAATTGATAAAGGAACTATGGTTAATGTTAGAGCTACATAAAACAAACGATTTGAGAAAGGAAAAACAATACCAGGAAGTCGAGGATTTCACCATTGCATACCAGTTTCGAAAGCATCTATATTATTTAAAAAAACTAGTAACAATATAAATCCAAAATCTATTAATATAACTAAAAAATCAAACTACCAAAATTTAAGTTTAATAAATTTTGAGCTAATGCAGAAATACAAATATTACGCATGTACATATAACTCGTTTTGGTGAATTGCAGTAGTTGAAGAAAAAGATGAAGAATTATAATGATATAAAAATAAAGTTTATGCATCCACACGGTCCATCTGAACAGTTTCTCTGGCCGAAAAGGAATAATTTTTGTTGGATACCAATCACCAATGTAATAACTTTAATAAGTGCACCAACAATAATATCAGACAAATATGAACTTTCAAAAAAAGATTTTAACAAAATTAATAAGTATATATTTGTAAATCAATAATTTTTAATGGATATATTATAAAAGATTGTATATCAATTCAAGTATGCATCATTTTTATTTATTTTAAATACTACGATAAGCGAAATATGCTATATTTGCTTTTTTTGTAACATTTTTCATGTAATTTTTAAACTATGTATTTGGCAGAAATGATTTTTTCACACAATGTTCTTCAAACATACAATGACCTAATTTGAAATTTTAGGCTCTAAAAATTTACTGCACACCTAAAAATTTTACTGGGGCAGGTGTCCACTATTTTAATATTTATAATTGATATTTAGGTACTTTTTAATTATAAAATGAGTTTTTTATTTATATATTCAAATTCCTCACCTAGAAATTAACTAAGTCACTTATTTTTAGAACTCAAATGTTTATAGACTTGGTTTTATAAGGAGAAATGTAAATTTAAAAATGGCGGAAAATGACCAAAACAATAATAGTAGCCAAAATTAAAACAACCATTACTCACAAACCGTTGGGAGTTAGACCTTGAAATTTTGGGATTTATCTTATTTTATAATGTACTAACTATGGTAAAAATATAGAAAAAATCTAAGGACATAGGGTTGCATTTAAAAAAAAAATTGGTTGTTTTGACGTGGAATTACTCTGAATGTCTATTTCAGTATTCCGAATGTTATTAGAACAAACTGAAAAAGGCAAAGTTAGCAAATAATTCTTTATGAGATAGCATAAACTGCCAAAAATAAACTGACGCATAATTAAATAATTTAGTGAATAGAATGTAATAAATTTTTTAGTAAAAGTTAAAGTTGCGTGAAATGTTTTAGGTTAACCAAGATGGCGGCCGTTTTAAAAACAGGCTTTAAAAAGTCACGTGACACTGTCTCCTGTTTATTAGCCTCCTTGGTTGCAACACATACTTTGTTTCACTCCCAGTCAAAATTAAGTAGCTACGCTCCGAAATGTTTGACATTCATACAAAAATCTATGAACATGAGAGACAAAACCAAAAAAACTCGGGTTATTTTTTTAGCGAAAATTTGATTTTTTCCAATTAAATAATTCAGAAAATTAGTTTAGCTACAACTGTCAAAATTTGATCAAAAATTTGTCTATTATTTTGCATAAAAAAATAAATATTTATATATGTGCGTAGAAAATAATAATAAATGTAGTCCAAGTTGACTGTAGCAATTGCTTCACTTGCTACACCCTAGATCCGCTCCGGGAGTTCTACTTCCTATTTTTAAATTTATAGTGATTGATTTCAAACGGAAGATAGTTCTATGATTAATAGATTTTCTATGCTCTTTGCATGCTTCAAAAAATTTTGCCTCATATGATAAGTAAATTTAGTATGTGATATATATATATATATATATATATATATATATATATATATATATATATATATATATATATATATATATATATATATATATATACATATATATATATATATATATATATATATATATATATATATATATATATATATATATATATATATATATATATATATATATATTGAATAAAATATAGATTGGATAAAACATTAACTTTAAATGAGACCCTTCTTTACATTATTTGCATATGTATTAGAAATAGAAAACTTGTAAGTTGTAATTTATGCAAATTTATTTAACGGCTATATCTATTAGAAGAACAGCAGGGAACAATCATAAAAGCTAAAGTATTTTTATAGCAAATAACTTTTTGACGTGAAACTCATTTGTAGTATTTAATATATGTTACAAACAGGAACTTGGGAAAGTTTGGCAAGGTAAAACTTTTGTAACCTGGCAAAATAAAAGTTTATCATATAGTTTTTTAAACGCCTGTGAAAATCGCGTGTTTTACGGAGCTGTCCTTAAGTAATCGATCTGTCACTATAGTTAGCCATGTGGCGACCCCAAAAAAAACTTTTCAAAATTACTTGCAAAAACTCATTTTTGATTGGGTAAACAAAACCTCAAAACTTTGTCAGATGTGGGATTTGAACCCACGCCCACATTCGTGGACCAGAATGCTCCTATCCATAGGAAGGGATTATCCTTGAGTCTGGCGCCTTAGACCGCTCGGCCAACCTGACATGTCGTAATTGGTAGTTAATTTTTATTAGATTCCTTTAAATTTTAAAATATTTATGCAAGAGTCTTAAAATGTAAATATTATATATATATATATATATATATATATATATATATATATATATATATATATATATATATATATATATAATATATATAATATATATATATATATATATATATATATATATATATATATATATATATATATATATATATATATATATATATGTATATATATATATATATATATATATATATATATATATATATATATATATATATATATATATATATATATATATATATATATATATGAAAATATAAGAATATGAAAAAATATGAAAATATAAGAATATCTATAAAAGTAAATTTCAAAAACATGCGTTTTGAAATTTACTTTTATAGATATTCTTGCGTAAGTACTTTAAAATTTCAAGATATTTCATAAAAACTAACTGCCATAAACATAAATTTGTTGCGGACGTGTTCATGAACGGACGTGTTTTGGCAGCGAAAAATTTAACGAAAAGTTATATAGTATCTTTTAAGTTTTTAGTATTAGTTTAGTTATTTATATTTTATGGGTATATACTATGAACATACCATATAAATTTGTTACTTAATTTGGTATTATCTTGTCACCATAATTGAATTTAAAATACGAATATGGCACCACGTTCAGTCGGTGAGATATTTTCCAATTTGATATGTGATTTAAATACGTTTGAAGATAACTATCTGAAAGACTTAGATGAAATATGCTCTCACCCGAAGGATTTAATTGTTCAAAGTTTGAAAACAGTTTCAGATAGCTTGATTCGAAATCTTCGCGAACGCCTATTTACTGAAATCTTGGATATATTTGGCACAGAACAATTCTGTGATATAAATATAACGTTAGACTCCGAAAACCCAGCTGAAAAGAATCTTCGCAAAAGATATAAAATATCACTATGTTTGGAGGATATTTATTTATTTTCGATCACAATATGCGAAAAGCAACTTCATAAAGATATAGTTAAGGCCGTAATCTCGACCAAAAATGTTGAAAATATTAGTGACAAGTTTTTAATCTCGTCAGTTAAAGAATTAATTACTATGACAAACTCGATTTTAAAAGAAAACAAAGAAATAAAATTGGAGCTAAGTCTGATGCGAGAAAAATTAACTCATCAAAGTAAACTTATTAAAAACCTTCAAGTATCAAACGAAAATACCCAAAACGTAAAATATGATTATTATGCACAATGTGAAGATAAACATTTTAACTACGACACGCAAAATGAAAATAAAAATTCTGAAGTCACCGCAAATTCTACGAAAGATAGCTTTTAGCAATCTTGCGGCAAACCAACAATCAAATCTATTGTTTCAAATTCGATTAATTGTGATTCCTTATATCCAAATAATATTGAAATTAAAAATACACAATTACAACATTTTTCAAAAACATTTGCCAACGTTGTGGCTCAAACGCAATCAACCGCAAGAACTTCAGAGAAAATTTCTGACGTAATAAATGACAAAAAACTGAAAATGAGTATTGAACGGAATAAAGATGACAACTTTATTTTAATTGGTAAGAATAATAAACCCGTGCGGCCTATTGCACGCCACCAAAATTTATCTTTTGAAAAAAAGTACCGTAAGGTCGAGCCTATCTTTGGAACTAAAATTACTGATCATAAAAGCATTGCAGGCGAAAAAGTTGTACGTAAATTTGATGTCTTTGTGGGAGGCATATGCAATCAAGTTACTGAAGAAGATCTTAAAAATTATATGATAAGTGAAATAGACATTACGCCATTGTTAGTTGCCGTAAACAAAATAAACGAGTATAATAGATCGTTTCGAGTTACAATAAACAGTTCGGAAAAAATAAAGATATTCAACCCTGAGGTATGGCACAATAATATAATTGTAAAACCTTTTAGGACAAAACGCTTTTTCAAAAACAGTGAACAAAATCTGGTATCCAACGGGAGCCAGGATAAAAATTTTAATTGAAAATGGATCCAAGCAGCATAAGAGGAAAAAACAAGCCTTCAACAACTTTCGATATATGTACTTTTAACTGTCAGGGACTTAAGTCAAACATTGAATTTACAAAGTCACTTATACAATCTTATGATATAACGTTTTTATGTGAACATTGGATATCTAAACTTGAATACTCCATAATAAGAGATTTATTTAATAAAACACACTCCATTTATTTCCATCAGTCTAATAAACATGTAAAAGGTCGACCATTTGGCGGAAATGCGTTCTTTATACGAAGAAATCAATTCCAAAATATTAGAGTACTTTACGAGGATGACCATATTTTAGCAATAAATTTCGAAAAAAATGAACTTAATATTATAGTTATTGGAATATACCTCTCCTCATCGCGTAATCTCCTCAACGGTAATATAATTATAGCCGGTGATTTCCAATCTTTTCCACACCAAATATATGACTTATTTGAAAGATCGAATTCCAAAAGAAACAGTTATTCTGTCCACTTATCTGAATTTTTAAAAACAAATCAATTAGAACTAGTAGATGTAACTAAAGGTTCTGGCCCTAATTAAACATATCGGCACCAGACGCTACCGAATTCGTCATATATTGATCACACCAAAATATACAAATTTCCTAAGTCTAAAATACATTGTTCATTCTGAGTGCTCAAATAACTTAAGCGATCATTTACCACTCTCAATATCAGTTGAAGTTGAAGGTAAGCACGCTAAATACAATACCACAATAGAAGAAGATACTAATATTCCTAGCTACGCTTGGAACAATTCTAACTTTATAAATTCATATAATGATCATTTAACCAATTGCTTTAACTATCTTAATTTTACTGATAATTATGAATACGACCTTATTCAAATCTATAAAAATAATTGCTGGCAGCGCTCAAATAGCTTTTAAGGAAACTTTAAAAAGTAAAAAGCAATGTTTGTATTCAAAATCTTGGTGGACACCTGAATTAAGTCGTTCTAAAACTATTCTTTCAATTCATTTCAACAAATGGAGGGATTCTGGTTTTTTAAAAGATTTAAACTCCGTAACTTTCAATCGTTACTTAATGGCTCGTAAAAGCTTTCGCAAAGCCGTCAAGTTGGCTCAAAATAATAAAATTTGCGCACAGTATACTAAAATTGAAAAGTTAAAAAATATTAGACCAAAAAACTTTTGGAATGCTTTTAGATGTTTAAACAAAGACATAAATTCTAGACTATTTACCATAAATAATAAAAAAGACAAAGAATCCATTATTTCAGAATTTGCAAACCACTTCGAAAAAGTACTGAATACTTCAAAAATAACACATCGTAATGGAAATCATCGGAGAATTCCCCCGTGTACAAAACATGATGATGTTATAATAACTGAAGAAAATATAATTAGGGCTATTTCGAACCTAAAATTTAAAAAATCTCCTGACTCTTTCGGTATCTCAGCAGAACATTTGAAATACGCAAATTGTGATACTTTAACAAAATGGCTCATCAAATTTTTTAATTATTCCATTAATTATGGATGGACACCATTATCAATGTCGACGTCTATTATTGTACCCCTTGTTAAATCGTATAAAAAATCTTTAGATAGCCCGAACAATTATCGCGGTATTAGCATTATACCAATTTTTACAAAGGTTCTAGAATACCTAATCCTTATTATATGTCCGGATATTAGAGATACTCACCCCCTACAATTTGGAGTCAATGCTAGCAGTTCAACGCTACATGCTAAATTTCTAATTAGCGAAACAATTAAACATTACAATAGCAACAATTCACCTGTATACCTATGCTCTTTAGATGTAGAAAAAGCTTTTGATAGCTGCAACTGGAATATCCTATTTGATAAATTATATTTCGATAAAAAATCACCACTCTGTATAGTTAACACTATCTCTTCGTTATATAACAATAGTAGTGCAACAGTCTCATATCAAGGTTGTAAATCAAACTCCTTTCTTCTAAAGCAAGGAGCAAGACAAGGATCGATTCTTTCACCTCACCTATATAATATTTACATTGAAAGTCTTCTTGAAACTATTACAAATCAAGGTATTGTTGGCACATCGATATATGGTAACTTCACTGGTGTGGTGGCATATGCGGATGATATCATACTTTTAAGCTCTACCCTCTCTGGTCTCAAAAAGCTGATAAAAACATGCAATATTAACAGTAATTTAAATTGTATTAAAATAAATGCCGAAAAAATTGGATTCTTGATTTCAGGTAAAGCACAAATACACACCAATACGATAACGATATCTAGTAATAAAATAAATCTTCAGAATAAACTTAGACATCTGGGATTCACATGGGATGCTAAATATTCAACTTTTGCTTCACTCAATAATACAAATGTTGATGAAAAAATTTCAAACTTTAGAGCTGTTGTTCAAACTCTTATTCAATCTGGAATCCGGTTTGCCCACCCAAGTTCTATTTCTTATATATATAAATTATTGGCAGTCCCTACCTTAACTTATGGTATGGAGATATGTGAAAATAATTCTGATTTGATGAAAAAGTTAGATGTAATTGGAAGGAGTGCACTAAAATCGCTTTTAAATGTTTCAAAACACAGTAAGAACTATTCAAATTCGCTATTTAAAATCCAGGAAATTTCAAAAAGTGTTCAACAAAATAAATTAAACTTGTTTCTTCGTCTTCTTAATAATAAAACAACTTCAGACATTATCTTTTTACAACTGAAACACCCCTTATTTAAACATTCGTTTGTTGGTGATATTCAGGACCTATGCCGTTTTCGGATGCTAAATTTTCAAAACTTAATTCAAAATAAAAAGAAGATAAAAATAGCACTTTCTAAAAGTGAAATTCCCTCCGAAGTTGAACAAACTTTGAAACATGCAATAGAGTGCTGGAATGCGAAAGAGCAAAGAGGAATTTTTAAACAAATTCTGGAAGAAAAAATTCTTAAGTGAAAATCACGAGAAATAACTTTCTTATTTTTCTTTTTTACCTTGTAAATTACATTGGGTGTTAAATAAATGAAATAATAATAATAATAATAAAGAAAATTTGCTTTGGCTCTGATGAAATTGTTTTTTTTTGCCGCGCTGATCTTAATGCCATTCTTTACTCTGCAAAAAGATTGGCAATAAGATCTTACGATTCTTACGCTTACGTAAAGAATAGCAATAAGATTAGCGTGGTAAAAAATAAATTTTATCAGAGCCTAAGCTAATTTTCTTTATGTTTATGGCAGTTAGTTTTTATGAAATATCTTGAAATTTTAAAGTACTTATGCAAGAATATCTATAAAAGTAAATTTCAAAACGCATGTTTTTGACGGCAGTTTTTAGTTTTGTTTGAAGGTTATGAAAAACTTTGCCGAATCTGATGTCCGATATTTTGAATCAAAATATTTATATTTAAGTTACACAATCTACTTATATAATAATAGGACGTAAAAACAATTTAAAAGACATATTTATTTTAGTAAAAATAGCCGTTTAGCCGCTTGACAATTGTTCAGCGGCTTAACGACGCGGCCAAAATTTCAAGGTATTTATGATACAGAGCCGTAACCGCCGGGGGGCGAGGTAGCATTAGCCGCCCCCCCCCCCCAATAATTTAAAAAAAAATTTGTTTTTATAAGAAACCTATTGTAAAATATATTGAATGATTTTATTTCTATAGCATTTATTTTCTTGACATAAACTTAAAAGCTGCGAAAACCTACATTTTATTGCAAAAAATGTTTTTTTTTTACTTTTTAAATTACTTCTCTGAACTCTGAAATATTTACTTTTTAAATTACTTCTCTGAACTCTGCAATAAGTGTCCCTAAAAACTAATTTTAAAGGGTTTGTTTTAGTTATTATAAGTTATTATTTTCAAATTTGTTCTTGATCATAACTCCCCCCCCCCCTTTTTTTTTTTTTTTTTTCATTCGAAGAAACCCCAGGCCCTCCCCTGTATCAAAGTTGTGGTCACGGCTCTGTGATAACTTGAAATTTAGCTTATATAAAAATTTTAGCTCATATAATAAAAACTTCTATATCACTTGCGGTAAAACTAGTAATATAGAAGTTAAAGTGGTAAGACTCTCTAAAATATTTTAATCAGCTATAAACCTTACACTTTTTTAGTTCAAAAACTATGCCTAAAATTGAAAACTTTAAATTTTTTTAAATATATATTTTTTTAAATGGATTCTAAAAATATTTTTTGAGAGTAAAGCAAATTTTTTTTTTTTTTTTGTAAATTTATTTGCCTTCAATAAAAAAAATTACAGTTACAGAATGGCTTTATTACAAATATAATCGGCAGGACTTCCAGAAGATCATACAATCTTATCATGGAGCTCTTTAAAATATGAAAAATAATTATAATAACAGTAAAATCAAATTAACCAATAAAAATAAATCAACATAAACTATATATTAGGGGCGTGTCTAGGGGATGTCTGCTACATCGTTAGACATACCCAAAATATGTGTATATATATTTTTTCACAACATCGGTTTTTTGTTGAATAAATATGATGAGTCGGTAGATAAAAGCAAACAGAGCAAATTTATAGCAAACTAAAGCAATAATTAAGCAAACTATACAAGGTTAATTGTTCGAACGGATGGTAAGAAGTTATTAATCCGGGATAACAGTTAGATTTACGGTTTGGTATTTTATTATAGTGCTTGTCAAATCGAAAACGGTCCAGAATTTATTTAAAAAAACGATTTATATATTTAAACGGAGATTGTTTTAATTTTTGACTTAAACAAATTAATAAGAAACTTGAATGGACTTTTTTTATTAAGTTATAAAGTACTTTTAAATATTTTATTTTGTTAATTTAAAAAAAATAAAAGCTATTATTTCTAAGAAAAAAAATTTTGGACTTCCCTTTTTAATTTTTTAACCCTGAATATAGTTTTAGTTAAATTCTATTGATATTTATCACCAGGAGGAAAAGACAATAATTAACAACAAGCATATATTAAAATATATCTACGGACATCCCCAATTATTTTATACAAAGCTGTGTATCTTTTTAATTACTTGCATTTGAACAATATAAAAAGAAAAAAAGGGTTTTAAACAATAAAAATTAAATTCGGACTTCCCTTTCAACGTACACCCTGTTTGGTATGTTTTTATTAAACATTTCTCAAACATAAAATTTACACAGTTTAATTATTTGCTTAAAATGTCGACTAATTCTCAAGTTTATAAATAGCTCTCCAAACAAAATGCCAATCGGAGTTAGTCCATTGGAAAGAAAGATTAAAAAATTGTTTTACTTGTTTTAAAGACAAACATCCAAATATGAATGTTATAGAAAATAATAGAGGTTTAGACACCTTTTTACCAAAGACTTTTCAGAAAAACATTGTGGCAATTTCATTTGTTTGAGGCAGAAATATTTATTTCGTTTCAGTGATTTTTTTTTATTGTTAAGCTCTCTTTTATTATTTTTAAACTTTCTTATTATTATTGTTAAGTTTTTTTTATTAAACATTTATAAAATTATCTTTATATTAAATCCAATGTAGCAATAACAATAATGAACTAGTTTTTTTATAAAAATATTTTTTATTAAAAACATTGCAATTGAAAAATATAATTGTATAACTATGTTTTTATGTTCATATCAGGTCTCAATCAACTCTCATTAGTCATCGCTGGGAATAATTCTGTAGTAAATGATTTAAGATTATTGACATCAATCGAGCTTTTCTTAAATGCAGACTTCTATTCAAACCATCCAACTTTTCAATCTGTTTTTTGTAACAATAGAAATTTTTTTCCATGTTAAAAAAAAAATTCTCCCGTTGTCAGTATCAAAAAATTCTTTAAATAGAAGAAAGGAAGGCAAAGAGTTAGTGCAAGAAGAAGCTGTTCATAATTGCAATGATAAGAACCGGTCCTCTTTCCTTTGTGTTCTTGGATTATCAAGCGTATGAGGAAAAAAAATAGAATGTCTTTACCCAGATAATGGCCTTACTAAATACAAACTATTATTTAGCCAAATTATTTATCCCCGTATGACTTCCTTTAAAAATTACGAGTCTTTATATCTTCTTTTTTGTTGTGAAAGTTTTTCAAATGATTTTTTTGTCCCTTTTCAATACAATCATTATGTTCCATTTGTGCTAAAAATAATTTGAAACGTAAAGCTTCCAATGAAAGTAGCAGGATGTTACAGACTAAAATTACTTTTCATAGCAAATCCAAAGATCGTGATGACCTTATGGAATCTAATTTAAAAAATAAATCTTAGCATCTTTGCATCCAATTACTAATACCTAGTTTTAGTAAAGTAACACAATGTATACCATTTTCTATCACTTCCTATAATTATGGTATTAGTTATTTGGTTTCTAATTATACTAGTTATTCCAGTGTTGCTAAAACTTTAAGTAATTCTGAAGTTCAACATTTAGTTCAATCTGTGTTTGTACCTTGTAAAACATTTACTTTTCCTAAAAATTCAAATGGACGTAGCTTTCAACTTGCATGGATAGATAAATTTCCATGGCTTACTTATTCAAAGATATTTGATGTCACTTTCTGTTTACCATGTGTACTTTTTGGTCAAAGTTTTCCTTCAGAATGTACTACAGTAGATAGGCTGTTCAGTAAACCATTCAACTACTGGAATGATGGTTCTGCTCACTTTAAGAAACATGTATTTGGAAAAAATTATAATAATCTAACCTGCAGAAACAAAGGATTGCATGTTAAAACTGCTGAAGTTTTGTTTTCTTTATCATCATTTTAGTCTTTTAAAAACAGAGCCAATTTATATAACCTCTCGAAAAATAATTCAATCACAGGTTTTTGAAAATCGTAGATTGTTGTTACCAATTATTGAAACAATTATTCTATGTGGGCGCCTTAGTCTTTCTTTAAGAGGTCATCGAGATAATTTAAAATTTCATCCTAGTGGAAGCGAATCTCCTAGTCCTACTGCAGGAAATTTCATCGAACTGCTTCATTTTCGTGTCAAAGCTGGCAATAAAATTCTTGAAGATCATTTAAAATATCATCAAAAAAATGCATCTTGTATATCAAATACATATCAAAATGAGCTGATAAATTGTTGCGGAGAAGTAGTTACTGACAAAATAATAGAAGAAATAAAAAAGTCTCAATATTTTTCTATTATCGCTGATGAAGCTTCAGACAGTTCAAATAACGAGCAACTTTCTTTGGTTATTAGATTTGTCGATTCTAATTTAGACATAAAGGAAGAATTTGTTAAATTTATACATTGTTCAAATGGTGTTACTGGCGAAGGTTTATTTAGTGTTTTACTAAAAAGTTTGTCTGTCCTTTCCTTGGATATTATAAATTGTAGAGGACAATCTTATGATGGTGCTGGAGCAATGCCTGGATATAATAAAGGGTTGTCTGCTCGTATTTTAAATTTGAATGAAAAAGCTATTTTTACTCATTATTACAGCCACAGACTTAATTTAGCTATTTGTGCATCATGCAATGTGCAGACTATCAGGAACCTTTTAGCTCATTTAGAAGAGGTATCATACTTTTTTAATCTTTCTCCAACCAGGCAACAAAAATTAAAAGAATATTGATAAAATTACTCCATTAGCTTTCAAAAAAAAGTTAAAAGATGTTTGTGGAACACATTGGATTGATAAAGTACATGGCATGGATACTTTTCAAAAGCTTTTTATACCTTTGGTCTCCTGTCTTGAAGAAATGTCCTTAAATATCAATAAAACATTTAATCATACAACATCTACTTCTGCTTCCTCTTTACTGAAGTTAATAACAGGTTTTAATTTTATTGTTGCACTTTGTATAACAAGAATTTTTTTTTGATATAACTCGAATTACACGATTGTTGCAAGCAAAAAGTAATGATATTTATAATGGTTTGAATCTTATCCAGGCATTAAAAGATGCTGTGTCTTCTCTTAGAAATATAGTTGATGAACATCATCAAATATGCTATGAACAAGCATTAAAAATTGCATCCAAGATAAATGGTATAGAAGAAAAACCTAGAACTTCATTTATTTCAAAAAACAGAGCTAATGCTACTTTTGAATCTGTCTAAATTGGTTATCAGTATTCCTTTATTTTTTTTTTGTTTTTTTTTGTTTTTTTAAATTAAGGTTTTACAATAAGTTGTGTAGGCATAAACTGCCTGTCAACCTAATTATATAATACTTGACAATTACAGAGTTTGTATAACTAATAGAAAATAAAATGTGGATTAGTCGTAGAGAAGTCATTCATTTTTTAGATGATTGTCTAAAAGCAGCTTAAACGTTTTTAGAGATAATTAGCTGATACAATGTCATTAGGAAGAGAGTTCCATTTATTTATTATTCTTAGAGAAAAAAAATTCATACGTAAATTTAATCGCGAAGATTGTTTTTTTAGTATATATATATGACCGCGAGTAATAAATTGGCTATCTATTTCAAAAAGACTTCTGTCACTATTGTTATTTTTGAACCATTTGAAGTAGCTTGTATTTTACAGTTGCCATATTTATCGCCAACAATCTTTGTTCATACGGTAGATCATGTAATCCATTGATTCGTTTCGAAGCTCTTCTTAACACATTTTCTAGTTGCCGTTTGTCTTTGAGAAGTCCAGGGTTACAGATTGATGCACAGTATTCTAGGTGAGGGCGGACTAGTGCTGAAAATAGTTTTTTGAAGAATAATAAGTCTGGATATGATGAAAATGTTCTTTTTATTATTCCTATTATTTGTGTGGCTTTGTTGACTTGAATAGTTGTGTGTTATATGTAAAATAATAAGTTCGAATCTATGTGAACACCTAAATCTCGTTCGCAATTTGTGGTTTTAATGTTTAATCATATTTTTTTCTGGATCATGCATATTATAAGTATGGGATTTGTTGTTGTTTCCTAAGTGCATTACAGAACATTTATCAATGTTAAATTGTTAGACCATCTGAGTACTGAGTTAAACGCGAGGTTTAATGATACAACTTTAAAGTGTTATAAAGCACTTGTCTTAGTTCCTTCAAAAATGATTGCAGAAGTTCAGTGTTTTAGTGATACTAATTGGAAAGATCATGTCATATCTTTCAGTGACTTTTATATAACAGACTTACCAAATCCACTCGCTTTATTAGGTAAGCTTAAACTGTGGGAAGTATATCGGGTAAATTTTAAAAATGAGCGTCCGTCTAATATTACCGAAACATTAAAAGCAATAAATTTTCCTGGATTTGAAAATATTAAAATTTGTCTCAAGTTACTTGCAACCTTGCCCTTAACTTCATGTGAATGTGAGCGAACGTTTTCTTCACTTCGACGTCTAAAAGATTATAAAAGAAGCACAATGGTAGAGGACCGCCTAAATGGTTTAACTTTAATGAATATTCACACAGCCTAAATGGTTTAGCTTTAATGAATATTCACCTATATATGTTAAAAAAAGTCATTAATAAGTTTGTAAATAATCGTAATTGTAAATAATTAATACGTTTGTAAATAATCGTAGGTTGTGTTTTAAATAAAATTTTAATAAAAACATAATAAAATAATTAAAAATATATATAATAAAAAATACAATATATAAAAAATATAAAAACATTATCAAAAAAAAAAAAACTCTTTATTTAACGGCTATTTTCATAGCCACACATCTTTGTAAAAACATTATTTGGCATTAAACAGTACAGTAAGTATAGCCCGCAGTTTATTTACTATTTGGTCTTCAACTTTTTTTTTTGGAGAGGGGCGGAAGTTATAGTTTCGAAAAATAAAGTTCATATGGCTTCAAATGTATTAAAAAAGTCTAATTTCGCAAACAGTAGATAAGGAATAGTATCGCAAATATCCCGAACCAAGAGTAGTATACGAATCAACCAATAAGTTGACTCATTTACTCCTTGCGTGCTCTCCCAGAATAAGTCCATGCGTGTAATACTTCATGCATACTCTCCCTAAATCTAAAAAAGTGCGATAGTAGGGATTTTTAAGAATTTTTTTTGCTTCATATAAGAATAGGTCGTGTGTAATTGTTAAGCGTTGGTACTGACTAGATAGCGTGCGAAGCGATGATGCTCGATAATGGTTAGCATCATGATAAAGTATCGGGCGATTGCTAAGCCGTCTTACCTCATATATGCGTTTGTCAATAAGGAAAGGGGGAGAGGGGATGATGCTAAACTTTAACATTTTTGGGAAGGGATAAAATTGCGACTTATCCAAAAAAATTCCTGTACATGCCCCTGTATATATAACTGTGCATTTAAAATATGAATAAACTAGATAAAATATAAATAAACTAGATATATGAAACAAAAGAACTAAAAACGTGAAAAAATAATTTCTGCTGAAAAGATAACTTCTTTTAATTAAGTACTTTTGATTAAGTAAAAGCATATTAATACTAGAATGGTAAAACTTCTCCACCCCCCCTACCCACACTCACTTTAAAACCTGTGTCTCGGCCCTGGCTGTAACAACTTGAATCGGATAAAGATTCTTTTTAACTTTAAAAAAAGGTGAAAAATTGCAACAGGTCTGTCACGGAGATTACTGTCCGTCGGAGTAAACTGTCCGATAGAACATTTTACTCCGGAGTAGATTGTCCTACGTTGGAGTAAGTTGTCCGTTTTGAATTATGTGAAAAATTTATCAGACAAAATAGCTTTAAAAAGATTGCGGGTGTATTTAAATAAGGCAAATTACTTAGACAGTGCTTGGAGACTTTTTAGAGAAAAAGAGGTTTTATTTTGCATAATTAAAGTTACTTTTAGCGTAAGAGTGTTATTATTATTAATTCCTGAATTTAGTTATTATTATTATTTAAAAATAATATTTACTACAGTAATAATAATATTTACTACTGTAATAATAATATTTACTACATTAATAATAATGTTGTAATAACTAATTTAATTAGTTTTAAATGGGGCTAGAGATGAAAGCTCCTTTCAAGAGTGATATACTGTATTAAAATAAAACAAGCTAGTATTTAGTAATTAGTAATTAAGCAAATATGTTGTTTTTTTCCCCGCATTCAACCCTTAGTAACTCTCTCCCGTCTTCATGTTTTCCTGACTCATACAACCTTCAACTTTTTTTAAGTCAATCATTTCCTTGCTCTATAACTCTATTATTTTTTTCCAGTAACTCCTTACTTAATAGTGGTTGCTTGCAGCCTTGTTGGGAATGAATCAAAATAAAATAAAAACTTAGCATTGAAATATATAATCATTATATATTTCATATACTAAATTTTTTTTACATATATATATATATTTTTTTTTTACATATATATTATATATATATTATATATATATAGTATATATATAATATATATGTAAAAAAAAATAAATATATATATATATGTTTATATATATATAGTATATATATATATATATATATATATATGTATATATATATATATATATATATATATATATATATATATATATATATATATATATATATATATATATATATATATTATATATATATATATATATAAGCATATTTATGCAGCAAATTGTTATCATATTTTTGTTACATTAATTATGAATATTCAGATTTTTCATAATTCATAAATATGAATTTTCCGAAAAAAAAAAAAAAATCAAAGAATAATGACAGAAAAGACTGCTGCCTCATCCCAAACTCTCAGTCAATGTACCTGCACTCTGCTGCAAGTCAGGCTATTTGTCAGTCGATGTATGTACTGAAGCCCTTGGTAGCAGGCTATTTCAGTGTGATGTCATAGCCAACATAAATATAGGATACAATGTCAATTTTTTATTTAAAATATCATATCTCCCATGTGTAACAGTCGTATCTGACGTAAAATATAGAATACTACATCAATTTGTTACTTAGAACATCATATTCCCCATGTATAACAGTCGTATCTGACATAAAATATCGGATATAACATCAATCTGTTACTTAGAATATAATACCCCCCTTGTATAACAGTCAAATCCGACGGAAAACCTTGTAAAATAGAGGATATAAAATCAATTTTTTACTTAAAATATCATATTTCTCCTTGTATAACAGTCGTATCCAACATAAAACATTGTAAAATTCAGGATATAACATCAATTTTTCACA
This sequence comes from Hydra vulgaris, assembly GCF_038396675.1. Lineage (NCBI taxonomy): Eukaryota > Metazoa > Cnidaria > Hydrozoa > Anthoathecata > Hydridae > Hydra > Hydra vulgaris. Next base: position 37,852,515 of record NC_088932.1, on the reverse strand, counting down.
TAGAATATCATATGTATAAATTCGATTCTCTTTTACCTTTTATAAATGTTACAAAAATTTTGTAAACAATTTTACATTGTTTATCCGGACGGCCTAGGTGCACTTCTAAATACTATAACTTTAAAGCGTGTCTGCGTTTTCAATTTCTCTATTGAGGATATGATATTCTAGGCGGATACAATATTCTATTACATGTCACAGTGCTCATTTTAACTAGCAATTTAAATTATATTTATATATATATATATATATATATATATATATATATATATATATATATATATATATATATATATATATATATATATATATATATATATATATATAAATATATATATAGTTTACAAAATTTATTATATATTTTATCAATAAGGCAAGGTGATTTAATCCAAATGTTCAAATTAGTAAAACGAATTGACGAAATAAATTTGCTTAACCGAATTGAATATTTTAATTGTCGAGCAAGAGGTCAAAAATTAAAAATGCATAAGGAGTCAATAACACAATCAGACAAAAAATTTTCACTAATAGAGTTGTAAATGACTTTAATGTACTTACACAAGAAATCATCAAGTCAACAAGCGTAAATCAATTTAAGAACCACATTTACAAATACTTTTAATTTTAATCTCAAATCTCAGATCTTGTGTATTTTTTTAAATCCTTGTTAACTTTTTTGGCTGTTATAAACTGAAATTCTATGTAATTTCAGTTTCAACTCTTATGAGTTGCAGCGTCATTTCTATAAATTCTATAATAAAATATCTATTAATAATTTTGATTATATAAAATTCTAATATATAGTTACTACTAATAATAGTAATTGTAATATTATAGTATTGTGATAAAGACATGAATTATATCATAATAATATTATGATGTTTTTATTTTATTTTATTTATGTATCTATATGTGTGCGAGTTACTTTTTCAGTTGTGAGAGTCATAAAGTTTTATATCAGATTTAAAATCAAGTAATCATCTTCATTGTACTACAAGTGAGATAATTGTTTGATTTTACAAATTGTTGTTAGTTTATGATAAATAAGCTAGAAATTTAGGCTAAATAGTAGTATTAGCTTAAAGAGTAGTATTAGTTTAAAATGAAGCATTAGCTTGAAAAGTAGTACTAGCTTAAAGAGTAAGATTAGTTCAAAGAGTTATTGTTTTTCTTCTTCTTCTTTATATTTATACTTATTTTGTCTATAACTTATTTATGCTGGAGCTTTATTTGTTTATTTGGATTTATTATTATTTTTATTTTATTTATGCTTGGACCTTTATTTATTTATGCCTGGAGTTTGAAGAAGTTTTTTGTTGTAAGGTTTCAAAAACTTGAAGTTTTTTATTTGTTTTTATTTTATTATTAAATGATTATAATTAAAAAAATGATTCTTTTTTATTCCTTTATTTCATTGGTTTTAATTTTGCCGTTATTTTATTTTAGTTTGCCTGCTGTTGAAATATGGTTTTAATTTAGTAAACTTCGATGAATTTAAGTTTACTTTGTTAATCATTTGCCAACAGTTAAGGAAAAATTGAATTCAACTCAATAAAGGTAGGATTAGTTTTATTTTCAGGTAACATTGCAAAATATGATTTAACTGTAGTCAGATAATATCTTATTGCTGTTTTGTACCATTATTTATTTACATTTATTTTACATTTATTTACATTTATTTTACATTTATTTACATTTATTTACTCTACTATAATATGTCTGTTGTACTATTTCTTAAACCCCACATAGTATATGTTATCTAATCAAACAAGCATATCATTGTTGTTTATGCAGTTGTGTGTCATTAATGGAACGGTTTATTTGATAGAATAGTGACAAACTAAACAAGTTTCCAACTGCTTTAGCTTACTATTATTGTTGTTTAAAATTGAATACTGTTTTTTTTTTAGTTATAAAATTATCTTATCATTCTTGTAATTGTTCAGTTGGTTATTTTATTTTTATCATTGTTATTTGTATTAATAATATTATTAGATGGTATTTACTTCAACTTTTCGTAAATGACCTACATTATTATATTTTTTTGTCAAAATATAATTTGGTTGACAAAGTCAACTAGTTTAGTAGATGCAATTTTTAAAAAACTTACTTTATTTTCTTAAATAAAATGGGTGAAGTGAATGATAAAAAAGAAGAACAAGACTTTCTCGATGTTAATATTTACTTAACTAAAGGGGTCTATCCCATTAGTTGCTCTCCCAATAAAAAACAAATATATATTTTCCATGTTTAGCTTGGAAGGTAATCAATTAAAATATATTACAAAGAAGGGTTTATGTGTTGAGATTATTTTCAGCAAAGAGTAGAGAAAGTAAATTATTTGTTCTTGTCATAGTGAACATCTTACTTATCACCTTGGAAGAACAAGCACTACAAGGTTTCAGAACGTTTTTACTGGCCTGGAAATTTTCAATAAAATCTTTTCTATCATAATGGCAGATCTAAGCAGTTAAAGCAAAAAGCAAAATTCATTTTTTTTTTTTTTAAATTGTTCAAAACTTAAAATATTATCATGAGTTTACTGTGGTTCTGCTTCAGCCCCTCAAATAATTGTTAAAGAGTAAACCCTGAAAATTTCAAGTTTTCATTTTCAATTTAATGTTTTGTACAAGTTCGAAAAAACGAATTCTGTTTAAAACACATTTAAAAAACACATATATGTAATATATGTGGCAAAAGTTAATTAGGTACGAAATAAATTGAAATAAAGGTTGCAGAAACAATACAACATAACATAAAAAACATAATTTTCATTTTTTACTGTTTTTAACTTAAACCTTAAACGAAGTATAAAGTTCTAAACATGTCAGTGTTAACATTTTTTTTTTTTTTTCTTAACTTTTTAAACCGGTAAAAAATGACCTTTTGAACTAAAAAACTTCAGGTTTATTTGTATGAGTTACGTGACATTACTATGCTAATTAAAATAATATTATGCTTAGTATATAAAGTGTTAAAGTTTTCTTTATGCCGCAAAATAAGGCGCGAGTTCTCAAACCATCGTTTAAACAAACGCCAAAACGCATTGCTTGAGTGGTCCGAAGTAAATAATCCGGAAAAAAGTAGGACAGTTTACTCCAACGTAGGACAGTTTGCTCCGGAGTAAATTGTCCTAGACGGACGGATAGGACAAACTAGGACGTTCTACTTCGGTTAAGTGTCCTACCGGACAAGTTACTCCGCGGACAGTTTTCTCCGTGACAGGTCTAATAGTGAACAGATACGCTTGTCAGTATCTGTTCACTATTAGAATATGGAGAACAAAAAAATTTTAATACGGTGGGATTATTCATTTCGTTGATTTAAAAAGCCAAGATATCAAATTAAGGTGGTTCCTCTAGAAAAAAAAGATTAAAAAAAAAATCCAAATTGTGTAGACATACTTTTTAAATGTTTTTTAAAAATTCTTAAATAAATTTTTAAATAATTAGAGCAGGCGTGGCGCAGTGGTTAGAGTTCTAGGTCAGAACCCAGAGGTCCGATGTCCGACGCCAGCTCTAGCCCAACAAGCGACATTGGTACGGAAGGAGGCGTGAACTTCCTGTTAAATGCTCTCCCGCAGTGCTCTGTGATAAGACCGTAAGGACTTCTGGGAGCACCTAAATAACTACATAAAAAAAAAAAAAAAAAAAAATGTCATTCTATACTCTTTCCAATCGTATATTATTTGAGGGGTCTTTTAAAGTATAAAGATGAAAAATTTTTGGTTTTAGAGTAAAAGTTTTTTTTTTAAGTTTTTAAGTTGCATTTTTTTGCGAAATATAATTTTTATGCAATTTTAAGTTTTTCAAATGTCATATTTTCATAAATATTAAACTTTATGACTTGAAATTTTTTGGAAACAATCTTTAAACGTATACATAGAAACTGAGCGGAAAGAAATTAATGACTCTTTATTTGATTTCATTTATTTTAATTTTGTATTTGGATAGAGGGTTTTTAAATTGTATTTTTTTTACGTTGAAAGCTATTATGAGTTTTTAAGCCTGTCTATAGACTTTTTTTTTCGCTTATTCCCTTTACATATATATAATATACCATTGCACTAAATTTCATATTATATGCATTAATCGTTTTAAAACTATTGTGTCCTAAGTTTATTCTAATTTTGCTCATAAAACTGTAAAAAACATGCTGACTCAGATATAAAAAATGCCCATTTGTTATAAAAATATACTTTTTAAATTCGTACTTATTGCTAGTATTGAAAAATTGGTATTAAACCTAATCGCTACTACTATAAAAGAAAATAGCTTTTTTCTAGGGGTACCGCCTTAATTTATCAACTTATGAATGTAAAAATGGGACCTAGATGAAAACTATGCATACTTTGAAATATTTCGTTTTACCCGCCGAAGTGTTTTAATTATATTTAGAAAACAAAGATTTGATTGTCCAATACTTAGTCTTTGGATTACCTTACCTTATTATAATTACCACATTTACTCGTTGGTTTTAAATCTTGTGCAGTAGTATTTATTACATAAAACATATATAAAAGAAACGTGTTAAATTTTTGTGTGTGTTGTTTTTGAAATTAAAAATTCGACGCACCCTTCAGTATTTTATTTCAAAATATGCGTCCGGCCGTATATTTGATTAGGCCATGCTTTAAATATTGTTTTGTTTTGAACTCTCAGAATTTGTTTCACTATTAAGTTCTTTTTTAAAATGGACGAGTATGACTTGATGATTTCTTATTCACACAAAACAAAAGAAGTAACATGGAAAATACATGATTGGTTTGAAAAGCGTGGTTTTAAGATATGGATTGATAAGAATTATTTAGATACAGAATTGGCTAAAGAAATACGAAATGGCATCGATAAATCTTCAGTATTTATTCCTTGTTTTTCAAGTGAATATGAGAAATCTACTTGGTGTAAAAAAGAACTAACATATGCCTCTGAAAATGATAAACATATTATTCCAATTATTGTTGAAAATGGTTATGTATTAAGCAATGACATAAGGTTTCAAATAACTGGGTTGAAATATTTTACTTTGGAAGGAGATTTTGATACTGCAATGAATCAAGTATTAAAGGCTGTGAAAAAGTATACTAATAAAACAGGTAAATTTTAATTATAAAAGTTTTGACAGTTTAAATTTAGATTGGTTTTGTTTTAATATTTAAAAATATATTTAGGATAAATTGTCTGTTTAATAAAGATATATTAACATTATATTTATTAACCAATATAATGTTTATTATTAGGTATGTTACATGAAATTTTTAAACTCATCAAATTCTAGGTTGTTATATATCATTAAAAAGAGCTTCATTTCAATATTCCAAAAGTGAAAAAATTTTCAAAATCGAACCACCCAACGAAAAGTTATGACGTTTTAAGTAATGATTTTTTAATATTAGGATTTGTTGAAGAAACTGTGGTCAAAATAAAGTTTTTATTAACTAAAACTATTATAACTTAATCAATTCTTATCCAAAAGTTTATATCTTGGTATCAAAAGATAGATACAAGAGTTATCTACAAATTTATAAAGGTTTCTAGATTACGGGCGTATCCAGGGGCAAGAGGGGGCACAAAACCACCATCCATACTGGCAATTAAGACTAACAATATTTATAAAAAAGTGTTGTTTTTTTAATGAAAATGTAAATTTTTATATACAAGATGTTTTGTAATTAGCTATCAGACCACAGTCAAATATAGAAGTTTTATCATTGTCTTTGGGTAGATGTAAGGGTGATGGCTTCAAACGCCCTATTATCAAAAATGACACTTTTTTTTATAAATATTTATCTTTATAATTAAAAAGAAATCTAGTATCAAATCAAAAATTGTATTTTACTACTTTACAACATCAATAGTAGCGCACCTTTTGTTTCAAGGGGTATAGATGGGGAAGGAGGCATGTCATCAACCCCCCCCCCTTTTTACAACCTAAAAAAAAATTATATTTTTAATGAGATTCAAAAAATTATTTAAATTTAATTAAAATAATAAACTTTAATATAAAAACATCTTTTACCAAAATTCAAAATACATCACATAATGCTTATTGATAGTTATGGATGACCTAAAAAAAATTTTAAAAGCAAAAAAAGTTTTATAATATTATTTTAATTAGTTTACATCTTGGCTTTTAGCTAATGATTAAGATATTAAATTCCCTTAATGAAACTATGTAATAATCATTGTTAACAATAGACACGACATGAATTTAAGCTAGACCCGTCTATCAAAAAAATTGCAAGTTCCACTACTCGCTTTATATTTTTGCAAGTTCCGCAACTCCGTGTACATATCTTTGCAAGTTCCACTACTCCCTGTACATTTTTTTTGCAAGTTCCACTACTGGATGTAATTTTTTTTTGCAAGTTCCACTACTCACTGTAATTTTTTTTGCAAATTCCACTACTTGCTTTAATTTTTTTTGCAAGTTCCACTACTCGCTGTAATTTTTTTTGCAAGTTCCACTACTTGCTGTAAATTTTTTTTGCAAGTTCCACTACTCGCTGTAATTTTTTTTTAAAGTTCCTCTACTCGCTGTAATTTTTTTTTGCAAGTTCCATTACTTGCTGTAATTTTTTTTGCAAGTTCCACTCCTCGCTGTACATTTTTTTTTAAAGTTCGACTACTCGCTGTACATTTTTTTTTGCAAGTTCCACTACTTGCTGCACACTATATATATATATATATATATATATATATATATATATATATATATATATATATATATATATATATATATATATATATATATATATACATATATGTATATATATATATATATATATATATATATATATATATATATATATATACATATATATATATATATATATATATATATATATATATATATATATATATATATAGTCAAAAAATAGTAAATTCAAGTAGTAAGATAATAAAATGCATGTCCAATAGTAAAAAAATAATGGCAACATTAGGAAAACATCAACTACAATGTCAGCAACTAGCTGGAACTTTTTCATATAATAGTCAACAGCTTCAGAATCATTTTCTTTTCTAGTCCAGTAAGAAATAGTAATAGTCTTTCGGAATCATATCATTCATAATCATTATTGATATAGTATGTATTAAATATATATTATATTCTAGTATATATTTAATATATACTATAATATAGTATATATTAAATATATAATATACTATAAATATAATATACTAGAAATAGTATATTAAATTTAATATACTATAAATATATTATATATGTCTATATATTTTTAGACAAATATTAGTATATTACTAATATATGATATATTCTAAATACATAAAAAAGCAATATATTATATTATTATATGATATAAAGCTTTTTGAAAATGTAATAATGTGATTAGACTGAGCAAAAAACATGTATTATTGATTTAATATATAAAAAATGTTATTTTTACATCGATACTTTATAAATGTAATATTAGTACTTATATCACAAAATCATTGTATAGAAAAATCACATTATTTTTTCAATAACAATTATTATTGGCTTATAAAAATGAATATTTAATATTCTCCAGTACCCCCCACCCCCTTCTCCTTCAAACAGAAATCGGAAAAACAAAATTTAGGTACCAAAAGTGAGGGTAAAAATAGGTTATCTTCTAGTTAAAATAAATTCTTGAAATTTGGCATGTGCATAGAAAATGTATAAACTTAAAAAAAAGAATAGGATAGAAAAAAAAAAGATAATATCTTCAACATTTACTAAGCACAAGAAGTACAACACACTTTTTGATATCAATAAATAACACTTTTACTTTCGTCAATATAATAAAAAAATACTCTTTAAAAAAATTCAACTATTCTTCTTTTAAAAAAACTACTAAGTTAATATAAAATTCTGAAAAATATGCTACAAAACACCATCCTACCATACTCCCTAAACGCCAAGTTCTAAAAACGTGGAACAGTTTTTTAGCACAAAAATCAGTTCCGTAAAACACGGGATTTGACATACCTACTATTATCATCATTAGATTTGAACAGTTTAATAAGTAAATAATTTATGCAAAACTGTTTTATAATTTATTAGTTAAGTTTATGTAGAAAGTGAGTTAGACTTTTTATTAAGAACATCTAAAATGTAGGTACGTGAATAAAAATTCAAAATTGTTTAATATTATACTGTTATATATCAAAAGAGGATCGATATAGTATTTTAAAGGTAAAAAAATTATCAAAATCAAAAAATTCTTTTCAAAAGTTTTTTTTAGCTTAAATAGTCATAATTTTTTCAATTCTTATCAAAATACAAATATCTTGATATCAAAAAATATGCGTAAGAGTGGGCTACAAATTTTTTTGACCACTTACCACCAGGCATATTCAGGGTGATATAAGAGGCAACAAACCACCACCTTTACCATTAGAAATTAAACACTTTTTTTCTTAGAAAAATTGTTTTTTTAAAACAAGTAATTTAAATATTCAAAAAAGATGTTATAAATTTATAGTAAACCACCAAAGTGTATGAGAGGCGTATGTTAACAATGGAGGTGGGTGTGGTGGTGATGGTTTGATACACCCTAGTATCAAAAATGACTTGTTTTCGTAAATATTTTTATCTTTACTAAAATGAATTCAATTAGTATACAATATAAAGTTTTAGTAAATAGGAAACAATATTGAAAACCTTTATCTCTATCATCATTTTCATCATAAAAACTTTTATTAATGCAGTTTATTTCCTTGCACATTAAACTCTTGCTCATCTTTATGTTTTTCTTTTTTATACAATCTAAAACTTCTTAAGTCTTCAGTAAACTGTTTTTTAATTTTATTTAATCTAAATCAAATATAAAAAATGTTTAATTAACCCCTCTGTCTCCCTCAACCATTTTAGGTACCAAAAGTGCGACAAAAAATAGACACCCTGCTACAAAAATTTTTTTAATGAAATTTGGTAGGTGCATAGATAAATGAAAAACAAAGAATAGTATAGAAAAAAAGAGAGCATATCTTCGGTATTTATTTCATACCAAAAGTACAAAAAAGTTTTAAACATCAAAAAACTCAATAATAAAGCCATTTAGTAAAATTATAAACCTAACAAAAATAAAGTTTAACTATTCTAATTTTTAAAAATAATCTATGTTGATATCAAGTTCTAAAAAGTTATCCAACTAAATACTAGGAAGTGACCGGGGCCCCGGGCCCTGCTAATAATAAGACTTTTTGCAAACTTGGCCCTGGCAAATTTATAAGATTTAGCAGGGGTTGATTGCCGAGGCTAGAAAGAAATGTATAATTCTTTATATATTATAACTTTATACATAAATTAACTATTTATTAAATACTGGCATATATTTATATATTCTTAAACAAGGCTGCAAGGAACCACTATTAAGTTATGAGTTACTTTAAAACTATGGATAGATTAAAAAGCTACGAAACAGTTTACTGAAGACTTAAGAAGTTTTAGATTGTATAAAAAAGAAAAACATAAAGATGAGCAAGAGTTTAATGTGCAAGGAAATAAACTGCATTAATAAAAGTTTTTATAGCATGAAAAGACAGGTACAGTAAAAGCATACAATTTGTTGAAGAAGCCATGCAAGAATGAGTTTTGGTTTATTGTTATAGAGATTATAGCTTGTTTGAGCATTGACCATGATTAAAGAAAGAGGATCAAAGAAAAAGACTTTAGCCTTCTTCTTTGATCCTTTTTGATCCTGTTTCTAATGATGATGATGATGATGATGATGATGATGATGATGATGATGATGATGATGATGATGATGATGATGATGATGATGATGATGATGATGATGATGATGATGATGATGATGATGATGATGATGATGATGATGATGATGATGATGATGATGATGATGATGATGATGATGATGATGATGATGATGATGACGACGACGACGACAATAATGACAATGATGATGATATGATGACAATGATGATGATGATGATGATAATGACGATGTTGATGATGATGATGATGATGATGATGATGATGATGATGATGATGATGATGATGATGATGATGATGATGATGATGATGATGATGATGATGAGGATGATGATGATGGTAAAAATGATTATGATGATCATGTTGATCATAATGATGTTCATATATGCATATATATACAAAATTTAACATTAATTTTGAATTGAAAAAATATACTTTAGATGTATAGGTATTTATGCAGCCTCGGTCACAAACCCAGCTCCCGTCCCAGCCCCAGCTATACTTTATCAATTAAAAATAGCGATAATGTCATCCACATGTTTATAAAAAATTCGTATGAAAAATGAGCAATTATAAATCATGTTTGGTCATGAAACTTGGGTTTCATGAAATAAAGTATAAAAAAATAACCAACATATTTGCCTAATTTTGTGCTGAGGAGAACCTAGTGCAATTCTATCCAAAATATTAATCATTTTCTATTAAATAAATAAGAAATATGAACCAGATGTTAAAATATTTTAAAGCAATTTTTTGAAATAAATGTTCTAAAATATTTAAAACCAGATTTACGTACGTCTAAATAAAAGTAAGATAAAAGAAGTAATTAATTTTAAAAAAGTCACATTAACTTTTTATTGATGTTATGTAAAAATAATTCTTACAAAAGTTTGAATGACAATTATGTTTGATATAAGCGCTATTTAATTAATAAATTTAAATAATAAATTTAAATAATAAATTTTTTCATTAGTAAATATCAACTAATGAAAAAAACTCAAATAAAATTAAAAATTTAATTTTGTTTTGTTTTTATTTTATTGTAATGATTGATTTTTTAAGCTTGAAGCAAAGATCATAAAAACATAAGGGTCATTCCATGTCAAATCAACTAAAATAAGAATAATATGGCACCATACCATCTCAGATTTTGCTGACTTTTGGAATACAAGCTTGAATTAATGAATGAAAACTTTACTCCAAATTTTAGTGTCTGACTCCTTACGGTTCCAGAGATACTGATACTTGGTCCCAGTCTCTTTTTTGACTTTTTTTTTCAGCGCCATTTATTTTTTTGGCTCATAGCACGACACAATTAGCTTTAACTTATGAAATACTTGTTTAATAGTGGTAAAAATTTCTACCTAACTATTTTTTTGGAAGAGGAACTCAAAAATCATGGGTAAAATACACAAAAATTTAAGCTTCTATATGAAAATTTAATTTCAAAATGGTGTAACACTTTTTGTAAGTTTTTTGATGCCCCGTACAAAAAAATGTTTATCTTGAGATGCCTAAAAGATAAAATTCTGAAATTTTTTCCTAATGTTCTATATGTAACAAGCTTCATAATACAAAAAAACTGCAGAGGTTTTTTTTTTTAAATCAGATTTATTCGCATTCAAAGTCTTATAATAATAAACCCAAAAAATTTCGAAATTACACTAAAACCATGAAAATAATTAAATTGTAATGAGAAAAACTAAAACTAAAAGGCAATAAGAATTGACAACCTTCAACATTTAATAAAAATTAAAAATCTTTGAAAGATAACAAATTAGTTCTCTGGTTTAAAGTTTGCCCAGCTATCTTCAATGCTCTGGTGATCTATTTCACTGATTTTGTATTATCTTCCTGTAACAGTTGTTGGAATATTAATCATTAACAATAAGTTTGTTGATGGAACCCAGCACACATCAGTTCTAGAAGGCCAATAATATGACCTTGAAGGGTAATATGGATGCATGAATCTAACTAGAAAGTCTTTATTTTCAACATCAGTTTCCTCAACTAGTCCGATCCATGGATTGTTATCATATATCAAACATACAAATGCGCCAATGCTTATATTAGACAAGAATTCTTTAATAATCTCATCAGTTTAAAAATTAAAAAAAAATGAATACTCTAATTGTTCAGAAACAACTTTAATTCCAATTTTTGTGTTACTTATTGGAACAAAACTGTGATAGGTGCGAGTGCCTGGTAATGTTTTTGCAGTTGCATATCTTTGCTCCATTCACTTCGAATTATTGTGTTTGACTCCTTAGATATGTAATAAAAATTAATTCCTATGATTTCATTTGGCAAAAATTAAACATTGCAGATGCTGTAAGAATATGATTTGTTGTTGTTCCATGAAGACTAGCAATTGAAGTTAGTCTTTTTACAGTCCCGCCAATACCATCACAGGGTGATTTACCGTGACTTGTTGCAAAGAAAGACCATGTACATTTCATAGCAAAATCTTGTTCATGGTGGCATATATTTATGAAGTGTTTGCAGTTTTTATACTGGCCAGCACACCCATCTGAAAAGTAATGGACAGTTTCTATTTGATGAGAAATATTGCTTTTAATATGTTCAATTGCTAGCTTCATCACATGATAAACCATATCTACATCATGCAGTAAATCATCTGAGATGAAACATAATGAATCACATTTGAGGACATTATTTTCTTTATAATAAATTACTGTTGGATGCAATGTTGCTTGAATTTTGTTCCAGTGAAAACTTTGTATTTCGTCTTGTACAACAAACTCATAATTTTCTGAGAAATCTAAAAGGACAACAACCTCAGTACTACTTAACTCATTTTTTAACTTTCTTAAAGAAGCAGCTTGACTTTTTGCAAGTTTTTGTAACTTATTTTTCAAAATATTAATAAAGCCACTTGTCGTTTCTGTTAGACTTAATAGCTCAGATCGGTCTGTTGTTTTCCATTGTTTATAATCTATACAATAATCATCATCTTCATCAATATTGTCTTGAGAGTATAACTCATTTTCAAGATAATGTACTAATGCCGAATCTTCTGGGCACATAGGGCAACGATGTATCATGCAACTCTTGTTAGCCCTACTAGAAACAAGCATATCAATGTTCGTGATAATCCTTTGATAATTCAACTGCACTAATCATTAACTTAACATTTTGATGGTAGGTGCACACACATACTGTATGCGTACCAGATGCTCCTACTGTAATGCACCATTTTGGACGATTCGAGCAAAAGTTAGAAAAACAAGTCTTTATATCTGGATAACAGGTTTTAAACTTTGCATATAGCTCTTTTAGATTTGAGAGAATCAAACGCATTTGCATGTGAGATCTTTGAGCTATACTAACAAAATCTTTTTTACCAGACATTAGTCTGCTATTTTTATCATTACAATAAAATTCAATAATTTTATCTACTGATTCTTGAGGTGTTTTCTTTCCTTTTTTTTTCTTCAGGAAAAGATAAAATACCATTTTTCTGCAGCAATTTGCGTGATATCTGCACCATGTAATTAGTAGCATTAAATTCTTTTTCTATATCTTTGTGAGACCAAGAAATTCACAAAATGAGAAATTGGAACCAGTGTTAGTAGTTGAATTTTCTGATTACGATTGGAAATTAACATTTTTTCTTTGATTTTTCTAATAAGTATATCCATGTCATTTGCTTTACCTTTGACTTCCTTAGATAATTTATTAAAGGAATCTTCTTGGCTTAACTCTTCAGGATCTATATTTAAAGTCCTTGCAATGCCTAACTTTACTGTTTTTTGAACATGTAACAATTTTTTTTTGCCAGGAGCAACTGAGTGACTATTTACTGCATGCATTTTGAGAGGACTTATGTTCATAGTCGTCAAAGAAGAATTATGATTTTTTTTTAACAACTCGTTTATATTAAGTTCATTATCTTCATCTTCATAAACCTGGCTACAAGTTGGTTCTCTTCGTCCATCATCCTTAAATGACATCAATTTAATCATACATGAGGGACATATCTTTTCTCCAGGAATAACATTAATAACAATATTTTTCAATTTTCCAGCAAGTTGCATATTAATTTCTTTACGTCCTCCTAAAAACATGATTGATATGAGTGATAACTACTGCTTCAGTGAATATTTTGTAAATATATATATAATTTATATAAAACTACAATAAAGTTTTCAAAAAGTTTCATGATTAAGTAATAATACCTTTTCTTCTTTTTCCTTTATGTGAATTAAATATATCACAGCAAGTTATATGGATTGCGGAATAACGTTTTAAATAAACATATTCATAGTGTAGGCAAACCGTTGCATTTTCATCAAATTGAATGCCAGAACGACTAATTATCAAATCTTTTTCAACATCATTAAGACTTGAAACTTTCTTGATATCATGGGATTTTACATATGTTTGTTTGTTACAAATTTCTTTATTTGTTATTCCAATTGAACATATTTCTTTATCATTCATATTTTTTAGTTCTGTAAGAAACAATTTTAAAATAATTATTGTTAGAAGATTTGAAAATAGAAAATCCTTTAGTTATTAAACATAATGATCTTAGATGTGAAATGCAAACAAGTTTATATGTTAGAACTGCACCTGAGACAGCAAGATTCTAAAAATCTTTTTAAAAAATGCAAAAAATAAATGCAAATAATTTTTTTTCATTATAAAATAACAATTTTTTTCCTAATTTTTTTATAAAACTTTGAATAGAAATAAATCTGATTTAAAAAAGAAAACCTGTGCAGTTTTTTTGTATTATGGAGTTTGTTACATATAGAACATTAGGAAAAAATTTCAGAATTTTATCTTTTAGGCATCTTAAGATAAACATTTTTTGTACGGGGCATCAAAAAACTTACAAAAAGTGTTACACCATTTTGAAATTGAATTTTCATATTGTAGCTTAACTTTTTGTGTGTTTTAGCCATCATTTTTAAGTTCCTCACCCTAAAAAATAGTTAGGTAGAAATTTTTACCACTATTAAACAAGTATTTCATAAGTTAAAGCTAATTGTGCCGTGCAATGAGCCAAAAAAATAAATGGCGCTGAAAAAAAAAGTTAAAAAAGAGATTGGGACCAAGTATCAATATCTCTGAAACTGTAAGGAGTCAGACGCTGAAATTTGGAGTAAAGTTTTCTTTCATTAATTCAAGCTTGTATTCCAAAAATCAGCAAAATCTGGGATGGCATGGTGCCGAGCAAAAATTGAATTGAGCTGGAATGACCCATAATTTAATTCTGATAAAAAATATATGATTTAATTTAAAACTAATTTAATAAAAATTTATAATTTTATTCTGACAAAAAAAAAAAAAATTTAATTTAGATTGTAAAAATATATAATTTAGTTTTGATTTAAAAAATATATTTAAGTTTATCAAAATTAAAGTTAATGCTTGGGTTTAACTTAACTGTCAAATCTATTTAAAAGTATTACTAAATATTATTTAATTTTTAAATTTTATTTGTTTTTTAAAAAAAATCAGCTTATTTTTATCGCAATGGTTTTTCAGTATTCCTTGCTAAACAATTTTTTTTTTTACTAAAAATTGAATTTTAAATAACTGGCTGCAAGTTTGTACAAAATGTAAGTTAAACTTTTTTTTATATCGCAAGTTAAATCACAGCGATTATTTTTTAATAAATGATAAATTCAGTGATGTAATTTTAATAATAAAATAATAAACTAATAAACTTTAATTAAATAAAGTAAATAAATAAACGTAATTTTTTATTTGTTACTCCCTAATTTTTTAAAATAAAAAATCATTTTTTCGTTGCAAAGCCGCAATTAGAAATTTGAAAAATAATCATTTTAAAAACTCAAAAATTAAACATATTTTAATTCATTTATGCTAATGTTGAGAAAAGAAAGAAATTTGTTAATATTAAATATTTTTGAAGAAATGCAATATTAAGTTTAATTATTTAATATTAAAAAAATATTAACTCGTTTTGCGGTAATTAATATTATTGCAGTAATTTAAAAAAGTTAATGTCGATGTAGCAGCACTATGTTGCAAGTCGGGCTGTAAGATAGTCGATGTAGCTACACTCCGCGCATTTTTTACAGTTAAAAATTAAAAATAAAAACATTCTGAGTGTTTTTAAAAGCATTCTTGTCTTTTAATTTGTGTTTTTTTTTTGGTTTAATTACTTCCTGCAAATAAATTGATGCAATTTTACATATTCTAACTTTAATTTTTCAGCTTTAATACTCAACATTGCTATTTTGTCTTTATATTGTCTTTTATTTTTCCCATAAAATATAATTATGTTTTTTTTTTTTTGAAAAGTACATATAGAATACTGAAAAAAGATTTTTTAAATTAATAGATTTCAAAAAGCAAAGTTTTCAGTTGGTTTAGCACCGTTTCTCTACCTACTTAAGTCAGTCAATCTATGTACACTCCCTGCATTCTGCATGCTTTACTTATTTAAGTCAGTCAATGTATGAACACTCCCATAATGTTCTATCTATTAAGTCAATGTATGTACACTCCTTGTATATTCTATCTGTTTCAGTCAAAGTATGTGCGCTCTGGTGCACTAATCCCCCAAAAAATAAATCAATAAAAAATATATTTAAATGAAGCAAATAAAATTAAATAATAAAAACAGGAAGAAAAATGAAAATAAAAACATAACTCCTAAAGTAGGATACAAAACATGTTGCAGGCCTTGTTATGTGTAACGAAAACTCTTTAAGTTTATAAGCAACTTTAACACAGCTTTGTCATTAGCATATTTTAAAAGCAAAAAATACTTGGGAAGTGGTGGGATTTGAATTTGGACATTCTGTGTATGAAGTAAACACTTTATCCAAATAAGCTAAGCGTGCATATACTAATGATCAAATAAATATAATTATATAATTAAAAAAGTTATACATAAAAATATATGCATGCATTACATAGACGTATTCATATGGGACAATATAAACTTGTAACATTTAAATTATACAAGTATATTTTACAAACAGATAGCAATTTATATATTTCTCTTTCCTTTTAAAAAAAACAAATAAAATAAAATAAAATTTTATATGTTGACTTGAAACTGTTTTTTTTTTTTTTTGCTTGGCCTTATCCAATATCGTTGCTGAAAATATCAACCACTTTAAAGAAACAAAAATAAAATCAGTACACAAATTGTTTAAATTAATAATTTAATTTTTTTAATTTTATTTTGCTTTTAATTTGCTATTTTGTTAGTTTTACTTTCTTAGTTTTTGAAACGCGAAATTATATAAAAATTTCAAAAATAGTATAGATTTCAAATATAGAATTGTTATTATTGGTTTTATTACATGAAAAATTTCGTTTTTTAACAAAAAACAAAAAAATGCATTTTTTATGTATTTTTATGACAATTTTGATAAATAAGTTAAAATTTTTTCAAATTAAATATTATTTTTGAAATTTTTATATAATTTTGCTTCATTTGAGTACCAGGTTGACATACTTTTATAAAAATTTTTTTTTTGAAAATGTTAGGGACCCATTAAATATTCGAGGGTCTCGAGGGACCCCTTAAAATATTTTTTATTCAAAAAATTTTTAAATCTAGTGTTTTTGTATTAGATAGAACACATTAAGGGGGTCTCTGCATATATTGTTCAAAAATGTTATTTTTTGGGACACCCTAATAAATATATATATTTATATATATATATATATATATATATATATATATATATATATATATATATATATATATATATTCAATATCTGTGAGTGAAGACATTAAACTTAGAAAGCTTGATCTTGAAATGGAACATGAACTTCACACAAGAAAGACAGTTGTATTCTATAGCAAACAGCCAAAAAAAAAAAAAAAAATTAGAACAAAATTTTATTTATTTATTATACACATATCCAATGACAATGTTTTCCTTTAAACATATTATGAAAAAGTGAATTTTTGCTGTTTTCTTTAACATTTTACTCGTAATTATCTTTCTGACTCAGTTTCTGAATTGCATTCCTTTTACAATGGATATGCCAGACAGAACAAATTTGTATTGTGTTTTGTTTCTTGCATTGGATGTTACACTTTCAAAAATGTATTAGATGTATTAAAGTGTCATTTTCTGTACGAAGTCATTCCTATATGGAATATGATCGTGACATGATAAATATCAACTTAAAGGCTGGAGTTGAAATTTCTGTGGATTGATACCAGGTTCTCATATATTATATAAAAAAAACCTTCACCTTATAATGTGAACTTTTTGTGAATATTGAAAGTGTAATGTTTTGGTAAAATATTGATCAAAAAGACACTGCACTAAGTACTTTGTACCCTGCAGTTTCACTAATAAATACTGTTAAATATGATGATCTACAATTTTTGGAGTGTCCTAACTTTTTTTTAAGCTCTATAAAGACAATTTTTTTTTGAAAATAATTTTTTTTAGAAGTGAAATTGAAAAATCCTTGCAGTTGTGGAAAAAAATTTAGATTTAAAAGTTTATTTGTTAAGTGATAATTCCTCTTAATTAACAGAAATTGGATAATTAGTTTTGTTATCATCACGAATAACTTCAGTGTTGTTTACGTTGTTACTAGAAAAATCTTCATTTGCTTATTTATTTGCCGAGTTATATTCATGAGAATAATATGAATGATGAGTTATTTGAGACAATCTTCCAGTTTTTTCATTACACTGGCTCCATCTTTACATCTGGCTCCATTCAAAAGATAAGTTAATATTCAACTCAAACTTTGTTTCATTCAATTTAAGGCCATTTTCAGCTCTCATTAAAAATTAAATCGAATTTCAATCTTTGATTTTTATTAGAAGTTCATTCATCTAGATTTGATGAAAATTTATTATCATTTTCATATTTAAAAAATCATAAGAAGTTTGTTTTTGAATATCAATACTTTTTGACAATTTAAAATGGAATATGATGAACAGTACCCCAAAGGAGTTTATTGCCGATCAGATGAAAAACTTCTAAATGATAAAGTAACGTGTTGTTTTTTGTTTTACTATGAAGTTTGAAGGACAACATTTTCATCCCTTGTTGAAACTAGATGTTTCCAAGTAAAACTTTTATTTTGGATGCTTCACCTATTATATATATTACTTCTCATTTTTAATTGCTTGTTCTATATATTACTTCTCAGTTTTGATTACTTTTAGTTACTTAAGATTATTAGAAATATAAAACAAAACATAATAAATAACAGTTATTATTTTTTTTTTTTATGTACAACAAAACTAATAGAAGTAAATTAAAAAAAACAAGTTTAGAAAAAACAATAAAAAATGTGTTTTTATTAACCTAACTTTTCCATCGAAAATGTTCAGCAAAAGAAAGAAAAAAGATGTTGTATGATTTGTAAAAAAAGTAATCATAAAAGAAATCCAATAAAAAAAATTCTTTTTCATCTTGCAAGCACACAAAAATTTGTTTAGACAATTTCTCATAACAAGCAATAACAAAAATAATTACCAAATTTAAAAAAAGATAAAACTAAAATATATATATATATATATATATATATATATATATATATATATATAGATCTATAGTTTGTTGGCTTTGGGAAGAGCGGAAGGAAAAAAGTGATTCTTACGCCAACATATACGTCACTTTTAATTACTTTTAACTTTCGTCCAACATTTCCGTGTTGGACGAAAGTAAAAACCATTAATTTAATTACAAATTAATCGTTTTTTAAAAAAACCACAAAAACGCAAATTTAATTGACCCGAATGTTTTAAAAACATTGTGAATGTTTTTAACAATATAAACAATGTTTTTATTTAATTTTTTTTAATAAAATGTTTTTATTTTTATTTTTTTTAATAAAATGTTTTTATTTTTATTTTTTTTACTGAAAATCATGCGCGGAGTGTTGCTACATCGACTATCTTATAGCCTGACTCGCAAGGGAGTGCTGCTACATCGACTGACAAATAGCCTGACTCGCAAGGGAGTGCTGCTACATCGACTGACAAATAGCCTGACTCGCAAGGGAGTGCTGCTACATCGACTGACAAATAGCCTGACCCGCAAGGGAGTGCTGCTACATCGACTGAGGGTTTGGTTAGGGCAGGCAGTCTATCATTATTAAAAAAAAAAATTCCGGTCTTGCATTTTAATTTTTACTTTTTGTCAACAAAATATCGAAAAAACTTTCGGACAACATCTAAGGGTTGTATATATATATATATATATATATATATATATATATTAGCTAAATAATAGTACAGGTTAAATTTTATTTAATGTTAGTGCCACTTTTGATATTTGAATTTTTTTTTGTTTGATTCGTTATAATTATTGATTTTATTTTAAAAAAATGAAAAAACATTATTATAAACTTTAAATGACGTGTTTTTAGTTTTTTAAAATAAAATAAAAAACTTTTTTTATGGATATAATTCTGTTATTAATTTTTTAAATAATATTTTGAGGGAGTTTATAGTAACCCTCATTACCAAGAATAAATATACTTGATAACATTATCAAGTATAAATATATTTAATAATGAGGAAATTTAAACTTACTTGATATATTGTATTAAAATTTTTTTTATTAAATTAATTATTCCAAGTATTTACACTTGAAGCAATATAGATCTTACATTGTCTTTGTTTATATTTATAATTTTTATTTTGCAGTAAAAGTAATTGTGATATCGAAAAATGTAAAAACAGAAATTTTCTTATAATTTAGAAAAAAATTTGATTCAAGAAGTTATTTAAATTCCTTGTAAACATGTTATAAGACTGCACAGTGGGCCAAGATCAACATAAAATGGATGAAAAATTATAGCTCCTTTCTTTTTAAAGTTGTCAAATTGAAATTTTTATTAGTGACTCAAGTCATCATGGAGATCTTTTTTTTTTTTTTTTTTTAATTGTTTGTTTTTATGAAAGCAGCATTCGAAGTACCTAATCCATGCATGTAATGTGCTTAATTCAAGCTCAGTGGAAACTGTATTAGATTTTTTGAAAAAGCAACATTTAGATTGTTCATATTTGAAGGGGTCAGTTCACAAACACTACTTGAAAAGAATTACTTAAAGGCAAAACTATAGTAGCCACTTTTCCATCAATTGGCCGGTTGAACCATCAAATCATACTTTGTGTATAAAGACAAGAATGGATTTCTCAGTAGCCTTTACAGATTCTTTGAGTATTTTTAACAACCTGTATGTAGTATGGTCAATAAGGCTCTGTAAATCAACTGAGGCTGAATAATCATTCCACAATGAGGTATGCATAAATCTTTTCCCTTACTTCATTATAAGTTGGATACAATTTGTTTCCTTTAGAAACTGCTCTAAATCGAATTGTTTGGTCATCAGCTTTACTAAGTTGGCAGTCCAAAATCAAAGCTAATGCTTCCTCTCCAGTATATATTGCTGCTGAATTAACTGCACCATCTTTCTCTGATTTTAACATTTTCTTCTCAACCTTAAGTGTAAAAATGTAAATTTGACGAGTGAGATAAATACAACCCACTAAGAAAATTTATCACTCATAGTATTTTGGAGATTTTTTTTTAATAAGATAAATTAAAAATGACTATAGTATAGATGATAATATACCTTAGCTTCGCTGAACCTTTTTTCCTCTTTTGGTTTCAATATAATTGAGTAAAATAATTTCTCTTTTTCGACAGCAATGTTTGTTTTTTCTGCTCTCCTCGTCTTTGTTTTTTCAGAAGCTTGGGTGAATGGTATGGAACTTGCACCTGGTGGTCTTCCATAGACAACTCATTTAAATTAAAATACCCGATAATTGTATTTAGTATAAACACTAGCTAAAACACAATTAAATAGCAAAAAAGACCAGATTTTGTAATGCAATTCAAATCTATCCTTGTGTCTGTTTACTTTATTCCATTTTTTGTAAAATTGTTTAGAAAATAATTTGATGTTTATGTCAGAGATCCCTGTAACTTTATAAGTATCAGGAAACATAGGTGAAAAAAGATCTTGAGCCTTATGTGGTTACTTTTTATTATATTTTGTAATACTTAAACTGTCATATATTTTGTAATACTTAAACTGTCTTGTAAACTGTCATATTTAAAGTTAAGAGAAAAGTTAAAAAATACAAGGTTATTTTTATTTGTTAAGTTCTCTTAAATAAAGCATGTACCCTGATATTGAGACTATAAAATTTTAATTAAATTAAAGAAAACTGCACCTACAAGGTGAAATTTTATGAGAATTTTCTCTTTTTTTTAAAAAAAAAACGTTTTTTAAATGGACAAGCTTAAAAACTTTCCAGGACTCCTTAAACAAAAATGAAAATATTTAAATGACAGTTTTTTTTTATTATGGGGTATTTACTTCTAAAATTTTGCAAAAAAAAAAAAAAAGATTCCATAAATACTTATTTTTGGCATTTATGCCGATCTCTGGCCCACTGTGCACTGCATCAAATGTTTATAAAGTGTACCAGGCCTCATTTTAAATAAAAAATATTAATGCATTAGCCTAATCCAATATTTGATATCATAAAATTCTTTTTTTTTTTAATTTTTTAAAGACATTAACTTTTTCAAATTACTGCAATAATATTAATTACCCCAAAAACAAGTTAAATCCTATTTAACTTCTTTTTTATATATAAGGGAATGTTTATTTTCTTTTACTTTTTTAAATATTAAATAATTAAGTTTAGTATTGCATTTTTAAAAATGATTGATATTAACAAATTTCTTTCTTTTCTGGACATTTGCATAAATGAATTAAAATATGTTAAATTTTTAAATTTTTTAAATAATCATTAATTTCTAATTGCGGCTTTGCAACTACAAATGATTTTTTATTAAAAAAAAAAATTAGTGAGTAACAAATAAAAAAATTACGTTAATTTATTTACTTTATTTATTAAACGTAGACTAGTTTATTATTTTATTATTAAAATCATATCGCTGTACATAATATCGTTTATTAAAAAATAATCGCTGCAATTTAACTTGCGTTATAAAAAAAGAAAGTTTAACTTATGTTTTGTGCAAACTTTTGATACAGCCGTTTATTTAAAATTTAATTTTTAGTAAAAAAATTATTTAGCTTGGAAGACTGAAGAAACAATTATGATAAAAATTAGCTGATTTTTTTTAAGAACAAATAAAATTCCAATATTGAATAATATTTAGTAATATTTTAAAATAAATTTGACAGTTAATTTGAACCCAAGCATTAACTTTAATTTTAATAAACTTAAATATATTTTTGAATCAAAATTAAATTATATATTTTTAAAATCTAAATTAAATTTATATATATTTTTTTAATCAGAATAAAATTATGTATTTTTATTAAATTAGTTTTAATCATATATTTTTTAACATATAGTTTTAAGCATATATTTTAAATCAGAACTAAATTGTTTTTATGATCTTTGCTTCAAGCTTAAAAAATCAATTATTACAACAAAATAAAAACAAAATATAAATAAACTTTTAATTTTATTTGAGTTTTTTTTATTAGTAAATGTTGCTTATATTAAACATAATTGTCATGCAAACTTTTGTAAGAAACAGTTTTACATAAACGTCATTGAAAAGTTAATGTGACTTTTTTTTAAATTAGTTACTTTTATTATCTAACCGCTTATTGAATAATTAAAAAGTTAAGAAATGATAAAAAGTTGCTTAACCGAAGTCGCCTACTGCTTACATAAAATTGCTTAAAGTGTAAGTAAATCGCTCTACACGTAACGCTTTAAAACAAGGTCTGGTGTACGTTAAATTTTTATGTCGTTAGGCAAGCGAAAGTGTAATAGTATGTATTTTTTATTAAATGGTACTTGGAAACTTAAATCTTTGTTTGTTACACAAAAAAAGCCCTGCTAAAGTAATAAACTTGAATTTTTTTTTTTTTTTTTTTTGCAACAAGTAATATTTTTTGTTTGTAATATTTTTTATATTTGTTAAACTTTTTAAAAGTAAAAAGTTATTTGCGTAGCTGCAATTTTAAGAAATAGTTAATTAATTATTTTTTTGATTAAGAAGAAACAGAATCAATGTATTTTAATTCATTTATACAAATGTATTATATACAATTTGTATATAATACATATGTATTATATACATTTCATATATACAAATGTAAAGAAAGAAGTTAGTTTATGTTATATGATTATAAAAAATGTAATATTAAATTTATTTATTATTATTAAAAAAATATATTAAAAACAAAAAATTTTGAAGCAAAATTGATATTTCATATAATATCATATATTCATATAATATGTACACTAACAAAATAACACTAGATTTGTTTTTCTTATTAGTAAATTAAACTTGTTTTGTGGTAATTTATTTTATTGTAGTAGTTCAAAAAAGTTAATGTCTATAAATTAAAAAAAAATAGAAGATAATTTTATGAAGTCAAAATCACTACAAGCTAATGTGTTTAGCTCCTGTTATTTAAAACAAGGCCTGAGTTTCTTGTGTGCTCCAAATATATTGTGCTGTATTGTGCTACTCCAAATTTCGGTCAAAAACCTTTGCAACCTTTTATAAGAATGATTTTAATATTTTTGTGCAAATACTTGTTCTTATAGTTTTAAGTTTATTTAGTTGCTGGAAAATTTTGTATTTTTGTGTTTTATCTGAAACATTTCAATGATTTATTGTTTGTTTTTATAATAAAACATTAGAGCTAATCAAAAATTGGTTTAACAAAAACATGAGATATGTTAGTCAATCTGTAGGGTAATATTGGTCCAAATTATGATTGGGTCAATTAAAATGTTTCTATTTTTTCCAATTATTCTGATTCACTCCCAAAAAGTCGAGTTAAAGAGCAAGGAAACAGTTGACAGAAGAATTGAAAAGTTAAAGGTTGTATGAGTCAGGAAAACATTAAGATAGGAGAGAGTTCCAAAAGGTTGAAGTATGGGAAAAAAACTAGACAATAAAATGTGTTTGGATCATGCAGGAACAAATACAGTAAAAGGATAAGACTTTGCTGAATGAAGAGTCAAGCGAGAACGAGTTTTAGTTGGTGGAACTAAAAATGAGCTCCTTTGAGCACTGACTATAATAGTATTGGTAGAAAAGAGAAAAAGATGCAACTCCCAACGGTGGGAAAGTGGCTCAAGCATGGTAGATAAAGCAGGTCCAACTATGTTTGCAATGCATTTTTGGACCTTGTTTAAAAGAGAAAGAGCATTGTTAAAAGAACCAGCTCAAGTATTAATTTAGCCCAAATGTTAACTTGGGTTAATATATAACTTTTAATGTATTTATGTTAATACACAACATGTCAATAATGCTTTTATAACATTTCTTAAATGCATTATTGACATGACATAATATTTTTTGTTAAGCACTTATGCAAGTTTAAAATGCTGCCTATTTCCATTTAAAATTTTCAGGTTTATGTTCTGCAGTCAAAACCTTTAAATGTAAAAAATTAGCGTAGTACAAACTTTGACTAATTTTAGTCTTTTTAATAAATCTGCCCTAGTTAAACTGTTAACTTCGCAGAAGTTACTAAGTTTACTAGCCTAGCCTAAAATTTTGTTCTTATATTTCAATACTGTTTAACTGTTTTTAAATTAAATGCAGATAATATTTTCAATAATTATATATTTCCTAATGAAAAAGGTATTTAAATAATTGCAACCTTAGAAATCTTAAAATATTAAAGAAATATATAATATAGGAAATCTTAATATATTAAACTTTTTCATTTTATGATGTCTACAAATTGCAAGAAAAATAAAAAAATAAAAAAATATATCAAGTTTAAGATTAAAAAACTTTTGAGCTACTCACTGTTAAATTTACTATTTTTTATCTTGATCATGAAATCTCTGTTTTCATAATTTTAAATCTTGGAAGTTATGAGAATAGTGATTTTCATAATTTTAAATTATGAAAATAAAGAATTGAAAAAAATATATATGTACATTGAATACATATAAAAATATGTGTATGTGTGATTGCAATGATTAAGACTAATATCAAATAATTATTAAAAAGAAATTGAGCTTTAAACTTGGCCTCTGCTTTATTTGATTAAAAGCGACCACTGCCCTAGTCACAATCAAGCTCCTGCTGATGAGCACCTTTTAAAGCATAAAGTTGCCATAACCTATGGTAATAAGATGTGGTCTATTTAATTTAAACTATAATATTTTAGTTTTAAATGCATTTGTTTTTATATCCACTTATATGGACAAATTATTTCTTTAGGTACTCTATCACCAGAAAGGAAGGTATGTATTGTTTCTCTCTATTTATACATACATATATCTATATATATATATATATATATATATAATATATATATATATATATATATATATATATATATATATATATATATATATATATATATATATATATATATATAATTTAAATTATTTTTTTTAGAATTTGAATAAAATGTTTATTTTTACCATTTTTATTTATTATAGCAAACATAATCAAGTTTTAAAATTCTAAATTCAGCAAAAAATTGCTGACCTCAAACATTGTTAGATGGACAGTTTAGGTCGGCATTGTCGAGTGCTAATCCTTATATATATATATATATATATATATATATATATATATATATATATATATATATATATATATATATATATATATATATATATATATATATATATATATATAAATATATATATATATATATATATATATATATATATATATATATATATATATATATATATATATCAGGGTTGCATGGTTTTAACCAAATGGTTTAAACCATTGGTTTAAACCATTTGGTTAGACAATATTCTCGTCTGAATTTGTATGAAGTTCGGGAAGTCAAACAAAAAAACTTAGTTTGAATAATCATGTCAAAATATATTTAAAACAAACGATTTTAATGACGAGGGTACTAAAGTCTTTTTATAACAAATGTAGGTAAAAAATAAATGACTAAATAAAAAGTTCAACATTATGCATCTTTTTTTATTATATTGCAACTGTATAAAACGGGCAAAAATATTGGTTGTACTTGTAATGCAAAACCAAGATCTCACATATCCTTCCACAAACTTTCTGATACTGTCAACTGTATTGTTTAGTGTATTATTGTACTTTTTTTCATAACCTTAACAGGTTCTAATTGCTAAACATTTTAAAAGTTTCGTTATCAAAAATCAAATGCAAAATATAATGATATTTCCTTTTTATCCATATCCAATTTAGCAAATTTAGCAATTTAAATTAAATCAGGGTAACCAAAATTTTTTTATAATAAAAAAATTTAACAGTTCATCAAATATCTCTAATTAATACTATCAGTTAATGAAAGTAATTGTTAATAAATACTTTTTTTCGACAGGAAAACAAAAAATGTCATAGCGTAAAAATGACCAGAGAAGTTAGAAAATAGTTCCCATTGTTTTAAATGAAAATAAGTAAGATTCAGAATATATAATACTGCGCTCTCTTGCACAAAAACAAGAGACCGTATATATAACGTTTAATATAATATAAAATACTTGTATGAAAATCATATGATTGGTAAGTAAAACTTTAATATTTGTTTTAATTTAAAAACAAAAGAAATATAGGTAAGATATATAATTTTAAAAATTAATAAGATATCTATAAATAATAAGTTGCTCCTGTAAAATAAAAAAATCTTATAATTTTTACTTTTTACAAATTAAAAACATTCTTATTGAATTAAGGCAGAAAAACGCAGCTTTGTTTAATTACATTTTTCACTTGTCAAAAGTCTACCATGATGTCAAATACTAAAACTTTAATGAATTAAACACGCTTCAAAGGAATCACCGTAGCCTGTAGATTACATTTGTAAATAGCGCAATGTAATCATCATTCAAACTTCATAAGTGGTTTTTATAATGTTAATTACTTCTTTTATTTTACGGCTTGTTCAAATATTAAAAAATGATAAAAAATGTCTTATGTGAAATGGTTTACTGCTTAGGTAAAATGGCTCACGGCATATGCAAATGGAGCGTCAATTTATACTTTACACTTTAAAACAAGGCCTATATATATATATATATATATATATATATATATATATATATATATATATATATATATATATATATATATATATATATATATATATATATATATATATATATATATATTACATATATATATATACATATATATATATATACATATATATATATACATATATATATATATATATATATATATATATATATATATATACATATATATATATATATATATATATATATATATATACATATATATATATATATACATATATATATATATGTATATATATATATATATATATATATATATATATATATATATATGTATATATATATATATATGTATATATATATATATGTATATATATATATATATATATATATATATATATATATATATATGTATATTATATATATATATATATAATATATATATATATATATATATATATATATATATATATATATATATATATATATATATATATATATATATATATATATATATATATATATATATATATATATATATATATATATATATATATATATATATATATATATATATATATATGAAGACCGGCGTTGTCACATTTAAAAAGTATTGAGAAACTATTTATTGATCATTAATAAAAGTCTTTATTTAAAGCAAATGAAACTAAGCAATTTAAAAAAAATTATATTATAATTATTTTATTTAAAATTTATTCAAAACAAAACATTTTGTAATTTTTTATACAAAAATTTTTTTTTCTTTGCTTTAAATAAAGACATTTATTAATGATCAACATTATTAATTAACAATTATTAATTCATCATTATTAATTAACAATACTTTTTAAATGTGACAACGCCGGTTTTTCCACTGAGGTCTTCATATATATATATACATATATATATATATATATATATATATATATATATATATATATATATATATATATATATATATATATATATATATATATATCAGAGTTGCAAAAAAACCGGTTTTTTTGAAAAAAACCAAAAACCATAGGTTTTTTTAAAAAAACCAAAAAAACCATGGTTTTTTGGTTAAAATAAGGTTTTTATTAAATAATGTCATATTTAGTTATCCTTTTAAATTAAATAAAAAGTATAATGCATTTTATTTGAGTAAACTATATTCTTTATCAATATTACTGTAATATTTCATCAAAATTATTCAATACATCATTGTTTAATGTTCTATATATAAATACAAGTTTTGCTGCTTTTTCTACCCCCAATTGATTTCTTAACTTAGAATGAACAAGGCCAAAAGTTGAAAAAATTCTTTCGATTCCAGCACTAGAAGCTGGTGCATTTAATAAACCTTCAATTTCCATTATGTTGCAATCCACAATTTTTAGAGATTTCCACCATTCTATTGGTGATACATTTTTTAAAACAGATTCACTATACAAATAGCTTTTATCGAATGGAGCAGATTTGGCTTTTAATTTGAATATTATTGGTAACAAATTCTTGAACTCTTTATCTGCAAAAATCATGGCAGCTTCATTTTCATTTTCAGAAAGATTACATCCAAAATATCAATGATCTATTGTGTTTGCCAGGAAATGAGCATCATTGACAGTCTGAAGGTATCTAGATTCAATTTTTTTTTTTTTTTCGTTTGTTAAAAATGATAAACTGTTTATCAAATCTTTAAAAATTTCAACTTATTTTTGTTTGATCTCTTTGCAACTTATCTAGAGCTACTGCAATTGGTTTTAATATTTTTAATAAATCTTCTGTGTTTCGCTTTATCTGTATATCCCTTACTTTTTTACCAATCATAGGATCTAAGTCTTTATTTTTTTCAAACATTGTGAAAATGCTCCAGTTGTTGACATATTTTTCAAGTGAATCACATACAGAATTCACCGAGTTTCAGTAGGAAGTGGCAATTTTGCTCCTCCATTTAATTTATAAATTGCTCCAGCTTTATGATTATTTTTTATATATTTTATTATTTGTGTAACATTTGCTCACATTTTCAATGTTAAGATCATTTGCTAAAAGATTCAGCATATGAGCAGCACACCCAAAAGTTATGATAATATCACTTTCAGTTGACAGTACTTGTCTCATTGATTTCATATTAGCTGCATTGTTAGTCACAAAGCTTTTTACTGTGCATCCAAATTTACATCTTACAGAATCTATTGCTTCTCTTGCTAATTGTGTAAGATATTCACCAGTATGTGAATGACCAGAAGTGTTGATTGTTTCCACTAAAACGTTAATTTTATCTGTAATTACAGAGATACAAACTATAGGTTCATTATGTACATTACTCCAGCCATCTAAAGACATGGCTACAATTTTACCATTCAATACATTACATTTTTCAATTTCTTCTGCATAAACCCTATCTAATATTTCTCCTCCAATTTGAGTTCTATTAGGTAGAGTGTATCCTGGATAAAGCATATTGATTTTTTTATTTTTTTATATATAAAATTCTTTGTGTTCAACTGTTCTGAAGCTAGAGTTTGTACTGTATATAAATCTACCAAGTTGCAAATCAAATAAATCTTTCTCTTTGAGGCTTGTTTGTTTGAAAAACTTATCTATTTTCAAATATTTATCAGCTGATGTTGAATTGGGGTGAGACCTTTTCATTTGTTGTTGTGATATTGATGGTGAGTTACCTTTAAAATGAAACTGCAGTTTATTGAATTATTCTAAGTTAATATGTCTATACGTGATAATTCAAATATATATGTTTACAATTTAGGGAAAGTTTGAAATTTTAAATGGCAATGCAGTAATTTAACTACCTTCTACACCCCTTTCTTTCTGGAACAGTCACTAGTGTATATTTTAACCAAATCATATCACATTTGCGCCCAGTTTTTTGAGACATTTTTTGTGGTATCAATAAATTATTTTATTAATTATACTTAGTTATACTTGTTATAGACTTAGTTATAGATTAGTTATACTTGTTAAGTTAACAAGTATAACTAATCTTCAATACAGATATTTTTTTTAAATCCATGATTTTTGTTTCTGTTTTTTCATAGAGTCCTCAGTGTTCTTATAGAACAGAGCAGTAATAAATTAGTAATAACATTTATTTATCTGTCTTCTTCTACAGGCTTTTTCTCCTTCATTAGGTTCATCAAGAAGCATTGCTTCCTGATGAACTTATTTCATCAGTTTTCTTAACGATATATGTGTGTGTGTATATATATATACACACATATATATATCGTTAAGAAAACTTTTCTTTTTTTTTTTTTTTTTTTTTTTGTTATTTCACCTCCCCAAGGCCCAGAAGGCCACTACAGATGAGGAGGCTAATTAATTATGGTTATAACCCTCTCTCAACTCTATAACTCCAAAGCACGAAAAGACCACTGCGCGGAGAAACAAGTTGAGCGCGGTACTACCAGGGACGTGGTGAGAATCAAACTCGGAACCTCTCGCTTATGAAGCGAGCGCTCTACCACTACACCACTACCGCATTTTCCTGATGAAATAAATATTTAAATATTTAGCAAAACTATAAGTAGTTCTAAAATAATTTATTGATACCACAAAAAATGTCTCAAAAAACTGGGCGCAAATGTGATATGATTTGGTTAAAATATACACTAGTGACTGTTCCAGAAAGAAAGGGGTGTAGAGCAGTTTGTAATGCGTGTAGAAAAGAAATGGAAGGTCAAATTCAAAGGATGCATGAACATATAAAAAAGTGCAAGCAATCACAACCCAATGAAATTATCGAGTCAATGGAAGATCAACAACTTCTTGAAGGTAGTTAAATTACTGCATTGCCATTTAAAATTTCAAACTTTCCCTAAATTGTAAACATATATATTTGAATTATCACGTATAGACATATTAACTTAGAATAATTCAATAAACTGCAGTTTCATTTTAAAGGTAACTCACCATCAATATCACAACAACAAATGAAAAGGTCTCACCCCAATTCAACATCAGCTGATAAATATTTGAAAATAGATAAGTTTTTCAAACAAACAAGCCTCAAAGAGAAAGATTTATTTGATTTGCAACTTGGTAGATTTATATACAGTACAAACTCTAGCTTCAGAACAGTTGAACACAAAGAATTTTATATATAAAAAAATAAAAAAATCAATATGCTTTATCCAGGATACACTCTACCTAATAGAACTCAAATTGGAGGAGAAATATTAGATAGGGTTTATGCAGAAGAAATTGAAAAATGTAATGTATTGAATGGTAAAATTGTAGCCATGTCTTTAGATGGCTGGAGTAATGTACATAATGAACCTATAGTTTGTATCTCTGTAATTTACAGATAAAATTAACGTTTTAGTGGAAACAATCAACACTTCTGGTCATTCACATACTGGTGAATATCTTACACAATTAGCAAGAGAAGCAATAGATTCTGTAAGATGTAAATTTGGATGCACAGTAAAAAGCTTTGTGACTAACAATGCAGCTAATATGAAATCAATGAGACAAGTACTGTCAACTGAAAGTGATATTATCATAACTTTTGGGTGTGCTGCTCATATGCTGAATCTTTTAGCAATGATCTTAACATTGAAAATGTGAGCAAATGTTACACAAATAATAAAATATATAAAAAATAATCATAAAGCTGGAGCAATTTATAAATTAAATGGAGGAGCAAAATTGCCACTTCCTACTGAAACTCGGTGAATTCTGTATGTGATTCACTTGAAAAATATGTCAACAACTGGAGCATTTTCACAATGTTTGAAAAAAATAAAGACTTAGATCCTATGATTGGTAAAAAAGTAAAAGGGATATACAGATAAAGCGAAAACACAGAAGATTTATTAAAAATATTAAAACCAATTGCAGTAGCTCTAGATAAGTTGCAAAGAGATCAAACAAAAATAAGTTGAAATTTTTAAAGATTTGATAAACAGTTTATCATTTTTAACAAACGAAAAAAAAAAAAAAAATTGAATCTAGATACCTTCAGACTGTCAATGATGCTCATTTCCTGGCAAACACAATAGATCATTGATATTTTGGATGTAATCTTTCTGAAAATGAAAATGAAGCTGCCATGATTTTTGCAGATAAAGAGTTCAAGAATTTGTTACCAATAATATTCAAATTAAAAGCCAAATCTGCTCCATTCGATAAAAGCTATTTGTATAGTGAATCTGTTTTAAAAAATGTATCACCAATAGAATGGTGGAAATCTCTAAAAATTGTGGATTGCAACATAATGGAAATTGAAGGTTTATTAAATGCACCAGCTTCTAGTGCTGGAATCGAAAGAATTTTTTCAACTTTTGGCCTTGTTCATTCTAAGTTAAGAAATCAATTGGGGGTAGAAAAAGCAGCAAAACTTGTATTTATATATAGAACATTAAACAATGATGTATTGAATAATTTTGATGAAATATTACAGTAATATTGATAAAGAATATAGTTTACTCAAATAAAATGCATTATACTTTTTATTTAATTTAAAAGGATAACTAAATATGACATTATTTAATAAAAACCTTATTTTAACCAAAAAACCATGGTTTTTTTGGTTTTTTAAAAAAACCTATGGTTTTTGATTTTTTTCAAAAAAACCGGTTTTTTTGCAACTCTGATATATATATATATATATATATATATATATATATATATATATATATATATATATATATATATATATATATATATATATATATATATATATATGTATATATATATATGAATACCTCAGTGGAAAAACCGGCTTTTTAACAATTAAATAATATTGTTAAATAATAATTATTAAATTATAAATGTTAATTAATAATGTTGATCATTAATAAATGTCTTTATTTAAAGCAAGAAAAAAAATTTTTGTATAAAAAATTACAAAATTTTTTGTTTTTAATATATTTAAAATAAAATAATTATAATATAATTTTTTTTATTTTGATTAGTTTCATTTTCTTTAAATAAAGACTTTTATTAAATCATCAATAGTTTCTCAATACTTTTTAAATGTGACAACGCCGGTTTCATATATATATATATATATATATATATATATATATATATATATATATATATATATATATATATATATATATATATATATATATATATATATATATATATATATATATATATATATATATATATATATATATATATATATATATATATATATATATATATATATATATATATATATATATATATATATATATATATATATATATATATATATATATATATATATATATATATATATATATATATATATATATATATATATATATATATATATATATATATATATATATATATATATATATATATATATATATATATATATATATATATATATATATATATATATATATATATATATATATATATATATATATATATATATATATATATATATATATATATATATATATATATATATATAGGCCTTGTTTTAAAGTGTAAAGTATAAATTGACGCTCCATTTGCATATGCCGTGAGCCATTTTACCTAAGCAGTAAACCATTTCACATAAGACATTTTTTATCATTTTTTAATATTTGAAGCAGCCGTAAAATAAAAGAAGTAATTAACATTATAAAAACCACTTATGAAGTTTGAATGATGATTACATTGCGCTATTTACAAATGTAATCTACAGGCTACGGTGATTCCTTTGAAGCGTGTTTAATTCATTAAAGTTTTAGTATTTGACATCATGGTAGACTTTTGACAAGTGAAAAATGTAATTAAACAAAGCTGCGTTTTTCTGCCTTAATTCAATAAGAATGTTTTTAATTTGTAAAAAGTAAAAATTATAAGATTTTTTTATTTTACAGGAGCAACTTATTATTTATAGATATCTTATTAATTTTTAAAATTATATAGCTTACCTATATTTCTTTTGTTTTTAAATTAAAACAAATATTAAAGTTTTACTTACCAATCATATGATTTTCATACAAGTATTTTATATTATATTAAACGTTATATATACGGTCTCTTGTTTTGTGCAAGAGAGCGCAGTATTATATATTCTGAATCTTACTTATTTTCATTTAAACAATGGGAACTATTCTCTAACTTCTCTGGTCATTTTTACGCTATGACATTTTTTGTTTTCCTGTCGAAAAAAGTATTTATTAACAATTACTTTCATTAACTGATAGTATTAATTAGAGATATTTGATGAACTGTTAAATTTTTTTATTATAAAAAAATTTTGGTTACCCTGATTTAATTTAAATTGCTAAATTTGCTAAATTGGATATGGATAAAAAGGAACTATCATTATATTTTGCATTTGATTTTTGATAACGAAACTTTTAAAATGTTTAGCAAGTAGAACCTGTTAAGGTTATGAAAAAGTACAATAATACACTAAACAATACAGTTGACAGTATCAGAAAGTTTGTGGAAGGATATGTGAGATCTTGGTTTTGCATTACAAGTACAACCAATATTTTTGCCCGTTTTATACAGTTGCAATATAATAAAAAAAGATGCATAATGTTGAACTTTTTATTTAGTTATTTATTTTTTACCTACATTTGTTATAAAAAGACTTTAGTACCCTCGTCATTAAAATCGTTTGTTTTAAATATATTTTGACATGATTATTCAAACTAAGTTTTTTTGTTTGACTTCCCGAACTTCATACAAATTCAGACGAGAATATTGTCTAACCAAATGGTTTAAACCAATGGTTTAAACCATTTGGTTAAAACCATGCAACCCTGATATATATATATATATATATATATATATATATATATATATATATATATATATATATATATATATATATATATATATATATATATATATATATATATATATATACATATATATATATGTATACATACATATATATATATATATATATATATATATATATATATATATATACATATATATATATATATATATATATATATACACATTTATATATATATGTATATATATATATATATATATATATATATATATATATATATATATATATATATATATATATATATATATATATATATGTATATATACATATATATGTATAAATATATATATATATATATATATATATATATATATATATATATATATATATATATATATATATATATATATATATAAAACAAGGCCTATATATATATCTATATATCTAGGCCTTGTTTTAAAGTGTAAAGTATAAATTGACGCTCCATTTGCATATGCCGTGAGCCATTTTACCTAAGCAGTAAACCATTTCACATAAGACATTTTTTATCATTTTTTAATATTTGAACAAGCCGTAAAATAAAAGAAGTAATTAACATTATAAAAACCACTTATGAAGTTTGAATGATGATTACATTGCGCTATTTACAAATGTAATCTACAGGCTACGGTGATTCCTTTGAAGCGTGTTTAATTCATTAAAGTTTTAGTATTTGACATCATGGTAGACTTTTGACAAGTGAAAAATGTAATTAAACAAAGCTGCGTTTTTCTGCCTTAATTCAATAAGAATGTTTTTAATTTGTAAAAAGTAAAAATTATAAGATTTTTTTATTTTACAGGAGCAACTTATTATTTATAGATATCTTAATAATTTTTAAAATTATATAGCTTACCTATATTTCTTTTGTTTTTAAATTAAAACAAATATTAAAGTTTTACTTACCAATCATATGATTTTCATACAAGTATTTTATATTATATTAAACGTTATATATACGGTCTCTTGTTTTTGTGCAAGAGAGCGCAGTATTATATATTCTGAATCTTACTTATTTTCATTTAAACAATGGGAACTATTTTCTAACTTCTCTGGTCATTTTTACGCTATGACATTTTTTGTTTTCCTGTCGAAAAAAAGTATTTATTAACAATTACTTTCATTAACTGATAGTATTAATTAGAGATATTTGATGAACTGTTAAATTTTTTTATTATAAAAAAATTTTGGTTACCCTGATTTAATTTAAATTGCTAAATTTGCTAAATTGGATATGGATAAAAAAGGAAATATCATTATATTTTGCATTTGATTTTTGATAACGAAACTTTTAAAATGTTTAGCAATTAGAACCTGTTAAGGTTATGAAAAAAATTACAATAATACACTAAACAATACAGTTGACAGTATCAGAAAGTTTGTGGAAGGATATGTGAGATCTTGGTTTTGCATTACAAGTACAACCAATATTTTTGCCCGTTTTAGACACATAAGTTGCAATATAATAAAAAAAGATGCATAATGTTGAACTTTTTATTTAGTTATTTATTTTTTACCTACATTTGTTATAAAAAGACTTTAGTACCCTCGTCATTAAAATCGTTTGTTTAAAATATATTTTGCATGATTATTCAAACTAAGTTTTTTTGTTTGACTTCCCGAACTTCATACAAATTCAGACGAGAATATTGTCTAACCAAATGGTTTAAACCAATGGTTTAAACCATTTGGTTAAAACCATGCAACCCTGATATATATATATATATATATATATATATATATATATATATATATATATATATATATATATATATATATATATATATATATATATATATATATATATATATACATATATATATGTATACATATATATATATATATATATATGTATATACATATATATATATATATATATATATATATATATATATATATATATATATATATATATATATATATATATATATATATATATATATATATATATATATATATATATATATATATATATATATGTATATATATATATGTATATATATATATGTATATATATATATATATATATATATATATATATATATATATATATATATATATATATATATATATATATATATATATATATATATATATATATATATATATATATATATATATAGGCCTTGTTTTAAAGTGTAAAGTATAAATTGACGCTCCATTTGCATATGCCGTGAGCCATTTTACCTAAGCAGTAAACCATTTCACATAAGACATTTTTTATCATTTTTTAATATTTGAACAAGCCGTAAAATAAAAGAAGTAATTAACATTATAAAAACCACTTATGAAGTTTGAATGATGATTACATTGCGCTATTTACAAATGTAATCTACAGGCTACGGTGATTCCTTTGAAGCGTGTTTAATTCATTAAAGTTTTAGTATTTGACATCATGGTAGACTTTTGACAAGTGAAAAATGTAATTAAACAAAGCTGCGTTTTTCTGCCTTAATTCAATAAGAATGTTTTTAATTTGTAAAAAGTAAAAATTATAAGATTTTTTTATTTTACAGGAGCAACTTATTATTTATAGATATCTTATTAATTTTTAAAATTATATAGCTTACCTATATTTCTTTTGTTTTTAAATTAAAACAAATATTAAAGTTTTACTTACCAATCATATGATTTTCATACAAGTATTTTATATTATATTAAACGTTATATATACGGTCTCTTGTTTTTGTGCAAGAGAGCGCAGTATTATATATTCTGAATCTTACTTATTTTCATTTAAACAATGGGAACTATTTTCTAACTTCTCTGGTCATTTTTACGCTATGACATTTTTTGTTTTCCTGTCGAAAAAAAGTATTTATTAACAATTACTTTCATTAACTGATAGTATTAATTAGAGATATTTGATGAACTGTTAAATTTTTTTATTATAAAAAAATTTTGGTTACCCTGATTTAATTTAAATTGCTAAATTTGCTAAATTGGATATGGATAAAAAGGAAATATCATTATATTTTGCATTTGATTTTTGATAACGAAACTTTTAAAATGTTTAGCAATTAGAACCTGTTAAGGTTATGAAAAAAAGTACAATAATACACTAAACAATACAGTTGACAGTATCAGAAAGTTTGTGGAAGGATATGTGAGATCTTGGTTTTGCATTACAAGTACAACCAATATTTTTGCCCGTTTTATACAGTTGCAATATAATAAAAAAAGATGCATAATGTTGAACTTTTTAATTAGTTATTTATTTTTTACCTACATTTGTTATAAAAAGACTTTAGTACCCTCGTCATTAAAATCGTTTGTTTTAAATATATTTTGACATGATTATTCAAACTAAGTTTTTTCGTTTGACTTCTTGAACTTCATACAAATTCAGAAGAGAATTTTGTCTAACCAAATAAAAATGCTGTTACTAATTTTATATGGGTAATTAAT
Organism: Hydra vulgaris; assembly: GCF_038396675.1. NCBI lineage: Eukaryota > Metazoa > Cnidaria > Hydrozoa > Anthoathecata > Hydridae > Hydra > Hydra vulgaris. The sequence continues at coordinate 37,813,705 of NC_088932.1, read as the reverse complement.
ATAAAACACTTTTTTATCAGAATCTTTATTGAGATAATAAGTATTCATCATTTATTAATATTAAATATAGCGCATTAACAATTTATTTAGCAACAAACCAGCATAAAATATTTAAGGTTTTTAATATCTTTTTAAATGTTAAAAGTAGAAAATAAATAACTAAACAAATAATGAAAAAATTTATGAATATAAATAAATAAAAATTTTTCCAGAGTTTCATTTGTCAAAAGTCTACCATGATGTCAAATACTAAAACTTTTATGAATTAAACGCGCTTCAAAGGAATCGCCGTAGTATGTAGATTGTGTAATATAATTTAAAGACTCCAAGTTTTTGAGTAAAATTGAGAAGGCAAGCTTCTGCTAAAACATCAAGATTAGTTTTTCTCGGTATGCATTCATTATTTATTTTTAATCAAAAAAACTTGGTTCAAACCTTTTTTCACATTATCTTAAATATGAACACAACATGTGTTGGGAGCTTGGGATCCTTTTAAGAAAAAGCAAAGAAAATTTTATTTTTACTAACCTAACATTTCCATCAAAAAATGCAAAGAAAGAAGATGTTATAGGCGCGTAAAAAAAGGAAATCATAAAATAAACTCAATAAAAAAATTTTTATTATTGTCTTCCAATAGCAAGAATATTTATTTAGGTAATTTCTTATAAGAAACAATAACAAAAGTAATTACCCAATTTAAAAAATAATCAAAAAACAAAACAAATTGTTATAAACAAAAAAATAGTGCACATTAAATTTTATTTTATATATATATATATATATATATATATATATATATATATATATATATATATATATATATACTATTTATTGATCTCACTTATAATTTTATTTTATATTCACTTTTGATATTTTAAATTTTGTTTGTTTGTTTTGTTATATTGGTTTTTTATAAAAATGCTTTTTTCATTTTATCAAAAAAAAAAAAAAAAAAACATTAATCATTACAAACTTTAAACGACATCTTATAAAGACTTTATTGTTTTATAATTAAAAAATAATTTCTTTTATGGATATAACTCTATTATCAATTTTTTTGCTTGAATTTACGCTTGAAGCAATATAGCTCTTGCTATGTCTTCATTTATATTAATAAGTTTTAATTTGAAAAAAATAATAGTTTAAAAAAATATTATTTTATAATAGTTACATTAGCTTTGTATAAATAACAGATTGTGCAATATCAAAAAAGTAAAAACAGAAATTTTATTATAATTAAGAAAGAATTTTGATTAAAAAAGTTATTTAAATTTAAAAAAATTAGTTTTTTTTCTCCCTCTTTTTTCATTTTTTAGAAAAAATTAAATTAAAAAAAAATTTAACATGTTATAACTTATAACACTGCATCAAAAATATTCATATAGCGTACGTTCAACTTTTTTGTCTTAAAGCAAGTAAAAGCGCTAAGGTATATATTTTTTTACAAGTGATACTTGAAAACTTAAAACTTTGTTTTTCAAAAAAAAAAATGCGCTGGTAAAGTAATTAACTTGAGTTTTTTTCATCAAGTAATATTTTTTTGTTAATAACTTTTTAAACGTAAAAAATCATTATTTGCGAAGCCACAATTTTAAGAAATAATTTAAAAAAAAAAAAAAAAAAAATTTTAAAGCTTTTTCTTTTTGCTTATAATAATCATTGATAATCTGTGATGAATAGACTTATATTTTACGTAATGAACTAGTTAGCAGATGATTAGAAAAAACTTAAATAAAAATTGGGAAACTAGTTTACATTCATTTGAAACTAAATTTTACATTCAACATTTTACTATTTTACATTTCTTCAAAACTCAATTAAAATTTTTTAAATCAAATTTAATTTAAAGTCTATTAATATTATAAGCATTTTGTTCCTTTAAAATATTCTAAGGTTAAATGTTTTTTTTACGACCTTAGCCTTAAGACCCTTTCCTGAATAAATGTCACATAAACAGTGTTAAAAGATTATTTAAATATTCTAAAAAGAAAAGCTTTCGCCTAACTAAACGCTTTTGACGTTTATATTTTCCAAAAAAGTTTTTCCTTAACTGAACACTTTCAACATTTACAAAAAAAGCGAGCTGCATAAGCTTCAAAACAACTTTAACAAAGGCTGTCAAAGTATTTTTTTAAGGAAACTTAGTTCCATTACTTTATCTCTAAATCCTTAAATAAAATATTAAAAAAATAGTATTTTTGTTTAACTTTTTAGTTTTTTTTTAGAAAATATTTTGTTAAATGTTTAATTTTCTTATGTTCTGATGAATAATAGAAAATGCAGAAAATAAACTTGTTTTCTGTGACTTTAAGAATAAAGTTTTATTATTTTAGATATTTACTTATCTTTTTATAGAATTCTTAAATTAAAAACAAAAACAAACTAGAACTGCCGATAACCAATAGTTGATGCAATTAAGTTGCCTGAAAGGGTGACTTAATTGCATCAAAGAAATAATTTTAGTTGTTGTTTACAAAATTTGGTTGTCTGGTACCGTCGCAGGCCTTCCTGGCCAAGTCTGTATATATATAAACACACACACACATATATATACACCTGAATGTGTTTTAGGTCGGCAAAAAATTACTGACCTCTAACAGTTTGAGGTCGGCAAATAAATAAATATATATGTATATATATATATATATGTATATATATATATATATATATATATATATATATATATATATATATATATATATATATATATATATATATATACACACACACAACCCTTGGAATTAGGGTTGGCATTTGGCACTGCTGAACAAAAGGTGTTTGAGGTTGGCAAAAAAATGCCGACCTTGTTTCAAAATGAATTGTTATAGCGGATGTTTGCCTGGAATGTTTTTTTAACCATGTTTTTGCAATATTGGGAATAATTACTGATATTGTTCTACACAATAGTGTTAAATTTCATTGAAATGTCCTATTGTTATATTATTATAAAAAAAGATCATTGAGTTTCATGAGTTTTAAACCCATTGGAAATTCTGCCATATATGCGGCATTATTAGGCATGCTAACACAGTGAAATATATCAGACCTTGTGATGAATAAAAAATACTTAATGGATTTGTATAGCATAGTTTTTAATGTCATAAATTTATTGTTATTTGCTTTTTATATTTATTGGCATAAATCTTTTGAATTACCGCAATTTACTAAATTACCGCAAAACTAGTTTAATTGAATAATTAACTTAAAACAATGTCAGGTCAGGTCAGGTTATTCTGCTACTGGTAACATGTAACCCAGTACAATCTGCTTTATGTCCTGCTGCCATTTTTAATACATTGCAGTTTAGGATGTTGAATGCTGGATCTTCTTGACTCAATGCATGGGTTTTGCTTGTGTCTCTGTTTTTATGACTAGGCAACTCATTCTATTAGCTCCTAATGATGGTACAGCTCTCAAACTCAGTTTTATGGTTCTGAGGCCGGCTGGTAGTCAGGTTTCCCGAACTCTGTGGTAGCTCTCAGAGAGGCTGATTCCATCAACAGCTGAAAAATATCAAAGTATTAACAGTGCCATGTTGTGCATGGATGGTGTCCCTGTTTGTACTTTTGGTGTTCATTGCGGAGGCCACATTTGGAGCCCTTTGTTACGGCTTAGGGTTTATTAATAGTAATGAGGCAATTGCTTGGGCTATTAAACAGTGTTCTGAGTACTATCTATGCTTTGAGTCAAGTTCTTCAATCAAATTGAATAAAAATGAATAACATACCAAAAACTATAAAACACAAAAAATCATCATCACCAAGTTCTCTAAACCTATCATTCACTAATATTCGTGGTTTTCGAAGTAACTTTTCTTCTGTTGAGACTTATCTCTTGCAAAGTTCACCAGACCTACTTGCTCTTTGTGACACTAATTTGAGTTCGGCTGTCTCATCTTGCGATCTTAGTGTTGATGGTTATCTTACTTTAATTCGTAAAGACTCCAATAGTCACATGCTTTGCCTGGGCATTTACATTCGTAAGAATTCCCCCATTTGTCGTGAAACTAGGTTTGAATCTACAGACTATTCTTTTATGTGCTTTCGTTTAGCACCACTTCACTCTATTGCCTTTCTCTTTGTTCTATATCGCTCTCCTTCATCTCAAGACTGCACACTTTTTGACGTTATTTCTGATCATATTGACCAAGCCCTCTCTCTTTATCCATCAGCTAATATAGTTGTTGTTGGTGACTTTAATGCTCACCACTCTGAATGGCTTGGCTCTAGTGTCAGTGACTCTGCAGGCATTAAAGCCCACAACATTTGCCTTTCTCAACCCCTAACTCAAGTAGTCAACTTTCTAACTCCCTTTCCAGACAACCTGAATCATTTACCTTCTCTACACAACTTATGTCTTGTTTCTGATCCTAGTCAGTGCTCAGTTTCTCCACGTTTACCCTTAGGTGCTTCTGATCACAGTTTGATCTCTCTAAAACTAATATCTCATTCTTCTTCATCACCTGAATCCCCCTATTATCGTACCTCTTACAACTACAGTAAAGCTGACTGGGATTCTTTCCGTGATTTTCTTTGTGATAGCCCTTGGGTAGAAATATTTTGTCTTCCTGTCGACAAATGTGCTTCTTACATAACTTCGTGGATTCAGACTGGCATGGAATCTTTTGTTCCCTCTCGACGATTCCAGGTCAAGCCTCACTCTTCTCCATGGTTTTCCTCACACTGTGCTGCTGCGATTGCCAATCGAAACTGTTACTTCCATATTTATCAGCAAAGCAATTCTCCAGAAAACAGACGTCTGTTTATTACTGCTAGAAACCATTGTAAAAAGGTTTTGTCTAATGCCAATACCCAATATTCTCAGGTCATGAAATCTCGTATCTCATCTCAAAAATTAGGCTCTCGTGACTTCTGGAGAATCTTTAATAGTATTAATAATAAGGGCAAATCTTTAATTCCACCTCTCTTTTATGGTTCAGACTTTGTCACCTCACCTAAAGACAAAGCTGAATTTTTTGCTAAAAACTTTTCATCAATATCATCTCTTGATTCCACTAGTTGTGTTCTACCTGATATTGCCAACAAACAGTTTGATCCATTGCTTGACATTCGTATCACTCCGGCTTTTGTATCTTAATTGATTTCTTGCCTAGACTCTTCTACAGCTTGTGGCCCGGGCAACATACCTGTTATTGTCTTGCAGAAGTGTTCTCCGGAGCTTACTTTCTGACCATCAATATGGATTTTGATCTTCTCGTTCTACAGCTGATTTGCAAACAGTAAAAACTGATAGGTTTTATCGTGCATTAGATAAAGGTGGAGAGGTTAAGGCCATCGCTCTTGATATTTCAAAAGCTTTTGATAAAGTTTGGCATGCTTGTCTTCTCCATAAGCTTTCTTTTAATGGTTTATCTGGCAACACCTGAAGATTATTGAATCCTTCCTTTCCAATCGTAGTATAAAAGTTGTCCTCGATGGACAGCACTCTTCTTCTTATTCTGTAACTTCAGGGATTCCTTAAGGTTCTATCCTTGGCCCTATACTCTTTTTAATTTACATTAATAATCTTCTAGATATTCTCACATCTAAGATGGCAATGTTTGCTGATGATACTACCATTAATTCTTGTGATAAGAATAAGATACCATTAATTCTTGTGATAAGAAACCAACACTCTCTGATTGCTTGGAGGGGGCATTTGAGCTTGAAAAGGATCTCACTTCTGCTACAGTATGGGGCTCGCAGTGGCTGGTGAACTTGAATACAGATAAAACTCAATTTTTTTCAGCCAATTGTTATCGCAATAATTTAGATCCTCCTATATTTATGAACTGTGATGTACTCGATGAGTCATCTACTCTTCATCTTCTAGGAATAACTCTTACTATTATTCTTTCTTGGAAACCATATATCTAATCAGTTGCAAAATTAGCATCTGCTAAGGTTTTATCTCTTTATTGAGCTCGTCACTTTCTTACTTCGGATTCTAGTCTTGTATGGAATATTGTTGCCATATCTGAGGAGGATCTTCTAATGATACTTTTTCTCATTTAGACCAAGTGCAAAAACGCATTGTAAACATAGTTGGACCTGCTCTTGCAGCCAACCTCCAACCATTATCACATCGTCTTAATGTTGCTTCTCTTTCTCGTTTCTACAAATACTATAATGGGCACTGCTTCAAAGAGCTAGTGTCTCTTGTGCCATCTACTAAAATTCATTCTCGTGTTACTCATCATTCAATTAAGTCTCATCCTTTTTCTGTGACTGTTTCTAAGTGCTCCAAAAACGCTTATTCGTCTAGTTTTTTTCCTTCATCTTGCAATCCTTTAAGTCGTCTGTCGTCTGATGATGCTACCATTAATTCTTGTGATAAGAATAAGATACCATTAATTCTTGTGATAAGAAACCAACACTCTCTGATTGCTTGGAGGGGGCATTTCTGATTCATATAATTTGCAATCCTTTAAGTCGTCTGTCAATCGTTAACTTGCTCTACAATCTTCATCTTTTCTCTTCCAGTAACTTTCAAATTTAATTAGTGGTTGCTTGCAGCCTTGTTGGAAGCGAAGATGTATTAAAAAAAAAAAAAAGAAAATGTATAAATGTTTTATGTAATAATTATGAATTTTATAAAATGTTTTATGTAATAATTATGAATTGCTTACTTAAGTCTGGAGTTTTTTAATTATAAAAATGTTTGTTTATTTTTTCGACATTTGACACAATTATGTTTTGTCTATAAATGAATAAAAAAGGTTTTGTTTATTTCTTGAATATGTAATAACAGTTTTGCAATTAACAATTAGTGTTATTGAAACTATTGAACTATTTACTAACTATTGAAGTATATTAGGATAAATATCTGCTGTTATACTGGCATATACCAGATGATGAAAAGCATTCTCAGACCTAAATGCTACCCCCTTCAATTTTTACTGTTTTATTTTAGTGCCATGTAGAACTCTTTAGTTAGTGGCTGCAGAAAAACTGCCTATTATCTAATCCATGCATAAAGTTTTCAACTGTATATATAGTTTTAGTCATTTTGACTATATACAGTTGAAACATAAAATTTTATAAATTTTTTTTTATATATTTTAGTTATAAATTATATTTATGTTATGAAAGTTATAAATTATATTTATGGCTATTGTAATGTTATCATTAATTGTAATGATGCGTTTGAAATTCTAACTTCCAAAGTGTTTAATTTTATGTATAAAATAGTATATTAGTGTTGCAACTCAAATTATATGTTTTGTTGCTTTTAAAAGTTCACATTTGTCAAGAAAACAGAGAAAATGCATTATATTTCCTCAAATCAACAGTTAAACTTTTGGAGATTATGTTCCCCAGGGATGCGGAGTCCCAAAAAGGACTCCGGATTTGAAAGTCACAAAAAGATTAGTTTATCCTAGTATTTGGTATCCAGGAGCTCTAAAAATATAAATAAGTTTATGGGCTACTAATAGAAAAAAAATTAAGATTTTTAAGTTAGAGGAACAGTCATTTTTTGAACCCAGAGTCCTTATGTATAATGACAGCAAGGACTCCGGGACTCCAGGACTCCGGGCTTATAAACAATAAGTTTCAAGTCATTATATTTTTTTCTTATAGCAGATCATAAGTCAACAAACATGTTTAGAACTTCTGGACATTACAGACTTGGAAAAAGTAGAGATATAAAGCAGGAGTCCTTTTGGGGCTCCGCATCCCTGATGTTCCCTAGTCACATTGTTAGCTTGCGTTATCATATTTACTACTTCTTTTTTACTCTTGTAATTATCATATTTATTTTTATTAGATATTTTATTTATTCATCATGGCTGGAAGAAATTTTAAAAAAAAGAAAAGAAAACTAGAAAGAAAACTTTCAGAGTGAAAGGAAAAATAGAAAATAGAAAGATTCAGAGTGAATGACTCAACAAAATATATTTCATAAGTAAACTGCACTATCAAACAGCATTGTCAGTGCTAGCTTTCAAGTATCTCACATTATTGCTAAAAATATAAAGATTTTTACAGGCCTTTGAAATAAAAAATGCTTAACACAATAGCCTAACGTGAGTTTGACGTCATAAAATTCTCTTTATTTTTAATTTTTTTGATATTAACTTTTTTAAATCACTGCAATAGTATTAATTACCGCAAAGCAAGTTAAATGTTTTTTAACTTATTTTTTAACATCACTATTAGTGATGTATTGATAGCACATTTTTTTGGCCAATGCTGATACCGATGGATGGGAAAAGGCCGATACCAATGCCGATACCGATGAAATAACTAACTATTAAAATTTTGAAAATATAAAACCATACAGCTTTAAATCATGTAATCTTTTTCATGGAATCAGTACTGGTAAACAAATACTTGGACTCAAATTAGAGTCAAACCATTATTTTAAAAGATATTAGAAAAACTCAGTTAAAAAAATATACATTTTTTATTTTTTTTTTACTATGGAAAGTAAACTTTCAAAAAATAAATACAATTTTTGAGGAACCCTTTTTATTTCATTTTTAAAAAGAAAATGAAATTTAAAAAGAAAACCCTTTTCATTTCATTTTTAAAAAGAAAAACTATCATAAGCAGTTTACTTAAAATTCTTTATTAATTTAATAGTAATTTAGAATCTAAACAACAATCATATGTTGTTTAGATATCTAAACTATTTTTAGATAATTAAGTTGTTTTTATAATTATTTTATTTTGTGATGTTCTATCCCCACCATGTCCCTGGTAGTACCGCGCTAAACTTGTTTCTTGACGCAGCAGCGTTTATTGTCAAGGTTTATGTTTCGGAGTTATAAAGTTGAGAGAGGGTTGTAACCAAATCTAAAGTAGCCTCCTCGATTGCAGTGACCTTGGGGCGGTGAATTGAAATATAACAAAAATAACAAATAAAAATATAGAAATATAGTAGGCTATACTTGAACACATATAGATAACAATGCTTAAATAGGTTACTTTTAAGTATAACAATAGAACAACACAAAATAAAATAATTCTAAAAACAACACAATGGTAGTAAAAGTATAAGTACATTCAGCTGTTAAATTAAAGCTTATAAACATCATCTTAAGAATAAATAATATTGCCTGTAAACAAAGTCAAAATAAAAATATATCAAAAAAATTCTAAGTAATACATAAAGTTTAGTTTATTTATTATTTAATTATTATCATCATGCAGGATGAAAATGTTAAAATGCCATCGGTTGGAAAATTGGAAAATGAGGCCAATGCCGATACCGATTGTGCAAAAAGTGGCCGATTAAGCCGATGCCGATACCGATGCAGATTAATCGGTACATCACTAATCACTATAATGGAATATTTATGTACTTTTATTTTTTGTTAATATTAAATAATTAAATTAAATATATCATTTTAAAAATGTTTAATATTACCAAATTTCTTTCATTTACATATATGAATTAAAGTATGTTAAATTTTTTAATTTTTAAATGAATATTTCTTAAGTTTCTAATTGTGGCTTTGCAACTACAAATGATTTTTAATTTAAAAAAAATTAGAGAGTAACAAATAAAAAAATTACGTTAATTTATTTACTTTATTTATTAAAAGTTTATTATTTTATTAACAATTTTGTTGTGAAAGCAGAGTTTATTTTTCCAAACATTATTTATTAAAATTATATTGCTGTATATATCATTTATTAAAAAATAATCACTGTGCTTTAACTTGTGTTATAAAAAAATGTTTAACTTAGTTTTGTGCAAATTTTTGATGCAGCCCATTATTTAAAATTTAATTTTGAGTAATAAAAAAATGTTTAGGAAGGAAAACCAAAAAAGCAATTTCGCTAAAAATGAGCTAATTTTTTTTTTAAGGACAAATAAAATTTCAATATTGAACAATATTTAGTAGTATTTTAAAATAAATTTGACAGTTAAGTTAAACCCAAGCATTAACTTTAATTTTAATAAACTTAAATATATTTTTTAAATCAAAATTAAATTATATGTATTTTAAATCTAAATTAAATTATATATATTTTTTATCAGAATAAAATTATAAATTTTTATTAAATTAGTTTTAAATTAAATCATATACTTTTTATCAGAATTAAATTATATTATTATAATCTTTGCATTAAGCTCAAAGTATTAGCATTTTTCAAGCGAAAAAATCAATAATTACAATAAAATAAAAATAAAATAAATTTTTAATTTTATTTGAGTTTTTTTCATTAGTAAATATTGCTTATATCCAGTGCCGTGGCTTGTGGATTTGGCCCCCCCCCCCAAAAAAAAAAAACTAGCCATTATAGCCCCAATTTTTTATTTATTTTTTCTAAAAAAGTGGATAAATTTTACAGATTACTTTAAAACAGCTGGGTACCTGACATTTATGTATAATGAAGCAAGATTATTTATACTAACCTATGAAATGTTTTAATTAGTTTTAACTTGCTGAAGCTACGTTCTGCACTTGCGACAGTAACTGGTAAAGTAAGAATGATTCATAATGCAATAACTAGATTGGGATAAGTTTCTTGCAGCTCTTCCTTTGTAGATGTAGTTTAGGAAGTCATATGCAGATTTTAGGAGAGTATTTTTTTCCTCCTTTATAACTATGACAAAATGTTTTAACTCCGATTCTAAATCCTCAGAATCTATATCAGCAAGCTTTATTTGCAAATTTTTGCAATAAGCAGACAGAGAATTTTCATTACAAGCTTTGATAAGACTCTCAGATCGGTAAAGAAAGTCATAAAGCTTTGTGACAATGCTGATCAGTTCAAAACGCTCTTTTACTGATGCAATTGACATATCAATTAGTGGCAAAAAGAAATCTGCTTTATACTGATGTTCAGGTTGCCAAGTGTGATCAGCACACTTGTATGAATAAATCGATTTTTTTTTTCGTGAACGCACCATCGAAAAAACCTTTTCAATACCCAATACTTCTGCGATTTCTGATGCCTTAACACGTGCATCAGAAAATCCATTTTTGCGATACTCATAAAGAAATGCTTTTGTTGCATTTATTTCACTAGCTAATATGTCAAGAGAGGTTGCAGAAGACTGAAGCAGCTTCTTGATTTCTTAATTTGAAATAAAACGTCATACCAAATAACGATTGATAATAAGAAAGGCCATGTTCTAATATATTCTGTCAGCCATCGTACTTCTGTGGCTGTTGCCCCATCTCTTTTTTCTAAGGCATGTTCTTCCAATTTTTCAAGTGCCTCTAAGATTTCTTTTAAATAGAAGCAAAGTGGTTTAACACAGTTTATTCTACTTTCCCATCTGGTATCTGATTGTGGCTTGACTGAAATTGTCACGCATGATTTTAAAATTTCTCATCGAGGAGACGATGAAAAGGGCGTGTATAACCTTGAAAGAACACCAAAAAAAGAAATTGCACTGATGGATGACAGTGCACCATCAACAATAACAAGATTGAGTGAATGGTTAGCACATGGAACATATAAGGCCTTAGGATTCATTTCCAGAAACCTTGTATGAACACCTTTTACTATTCCTTTCATATTAGCACCATTATCGTAAGATTGACCTCGGCAGTCTAAAATATTTAGATCCCAATTTTTTGCCTGATTTAAAAATGCATTGAAAAGCCCTTTTCCAGTGGTATCATTTACTGTTAGATATCCAAAGAAATTTTCGGAAATGTCGGTACCTACTCCAGGAGTACATGTTACTGATCACAGAATAATGCTCATTTGTTCTTTGTGCGAAACGTCTGGCGTACAATCTAAACTAATAGAATAGTATTTTGCCTTTTTTACCTTAGAAAGGTTTTTGGATTCAATCTCCCTGGCTAAAAGTCTAATCAACTTGTTCTGTCATTGCTCAAGTAGTGCTCCTTGGTTTCTTTGTCCTGAATTCTTTGCATAAGCTCATTGAGAACGGTATCATACTTAGCCAGTAATTCAAACACCCCAAGAAAGTTTCCATTGCTCTTTGAACCAATGGCTGTGTCTGAACCACGGAATGCAAGATTTCTTGCAGAAAGAAATAAGGTAATGTCTAGTATCCTTTCTAACACAGCCCTCCAAAATATCCGCTCTTTATGAAGCAACTTTTGTTGTTTCTTGTCTATGGTAGCTTGATTTGCAATGCCTGCATTACCAAAATTGAGGAAAAAGAAATTAATTAAGAAAAAAAAAGTAACAAAGCAATAAATTAAAGAAAATATCAGTTAACCTTTTCGTAAAGTCATCCATTGTTCAAAGCACTTGAAATGTGCACTGCATGTTTTGTGTTCTTTAAGTTTTTTTGACAAGCCTTACCAAGTGTTCATTCCTTGCCGGAATGGTGAAGAAGTTATCCCAAAAAGTTTGCAACAAAAGCAAAAAACTTTATTACTGTTCAAAGAATATATGAGCCATGTGCGTTCAAAGATTTCTCCATTCTTCATCTTGCGGTTATAATAATTCAGTAAAAATCGTCTTCTTTCTAAATTGTATAGAAAATCAATTTCGATCTTTTTGAAACCACGTTTAACAATGTCACACCTCTGTGCGTCAGAAACATTATCTGGCCACTCAGAAGGATCATTACTGAGAAAAATAGGCGGAATTGTTATGCCATTTGATGTAGACTCGCATATCAACCTATCTGACTCTACTCTAGTATTCAAATAATGACAATCAGAATTATTTGTAGTTTCTGTTGGTATCGAAACACTTCTAGTCTGAACTAATAGTTTCAAAAAATGTATTAGCTTGGGGTGATTTGCGATTTCCTCCCTGGCTACAGCTTTTTCTCTTCTCTTAGTGGCACCACTTTTCACTTTTTTCATACCAATAATTATATCGTGATATACTATCGAAATATAATTATAAATTTTTAGAAACCTTCATTGTTTGTTTTTTTTTTATATAAAAAACTAACAACGCATAATAATAATAATAATAATAATAATAATAATAATAATAATAACAAAAAAATCAGTTCAATGATAATGGCCTTATAATCATTTAAACTTTAAAATAAACAAATGCAAAGCGTAACAGTTTTCCAATGCTATACATTTGTTTCTTTAAAAACAATGCGTATGATTTAATTGAAACAAATAATAGACTTTTTATTTCATACTATTAAAGTAAAAGTAATAACATATAGCATAGTAATAAAATAAATTATTACCAAGATAAATTGTGAATCGCCAAAAATAAAAAACGATTTATAATTTATAAATAATTAAACATTGAAATATGTAATCTAAATACAAATAATAATATATTCGCACCTAATAAAATATGTGAATTAGAGAAATATATTTCTTCGCACAATTGGCTGCTGCTTAATGGTTTTTCTTTAACGGTTTGACAGATTTTTATAAAGCTCGCGTTTTTCATAAAATTCGGACCTTGGGAGTTAAACATTTTTTTTCTTTTTTTTCTACATGAAAAATATTATTGCTTTGTTCACACTTGGTTAATTTTGGTAATATCGTGTTTTAAAGGCCATGTTTTTTTATTAATAGTAACAGTAACTATATATATATATTCAAATATTCTTATTATAAAAAATACAAAAAAAAATAGTTTCAAATTACAAAAAGGCCCCTAAAAATGCTGCCCCCCCCCCAGTTGGGGTGTGTGTGGGGTAGCCTAGCCACGGCTCTGCTTATATCTAACACAATTATCATTCAAACTTATGTAACAAGTATTTTACATACACGTCATTCAAAAAGTTAATGTGATTTTTATTCACATTAAACATTTGAATGTTTTTTTGAATTAATTTTATCACATTAACTTTTGAAAAGTTAATGTGATAAAATTAATTACTACTTTTATTACCGCTTATAGAATAATTTAAAAGTTAAAAAATGATAAAAAGTCACTTAACCAAAATTGCTTACTGCTTACGTAAAATTGCTTAAGGCTTATGTAAATAAAAAGCTCTACGCTTTTTATTTGCATACGCTTTAAAACAAGACCTGCTATATTAAAGTCTTTCTAATTGCTGCAGTTAAAAAACAAGGCCTGCTATGTTAAAGTCTGTCTAATTGCTGTAGTTAAAAAAGTCTGTCCAGAAAAAATGAATCTTTTTATTAAAATTAGTCTGTCACATCAAGCTGTATACAGAAGAATAGAAAACATTTTGAGTGAGATTTGTGCATCGCTAAACAGTTACAAAAAAATTTGTATATTTCTCACTGGCTTTGAATGAAATGCCAGAATGTCAGATATTAATGATACTGTTGAACTTGCTATTTTTATTAGAGGTGTTGGCAGTCAAATGAATATTACTGAAGAATTACTCAAACTTGTGAGTTTTAAAGTTACTACAACCGGAAGGAGTATTAATAATAGTGTCATAAATTGTGTGCAAAGTTGTCAGATAGATTTTTAAAAATCTTGTAGATTTAAATCTTTAAATTACACCAAATAGAGCCTCAATGGTTAGAAATATTTCCAATGGTTGGAAAAAATGTTGCTGCTGTTACATTCATTTTCGATCACATAAAAGTTTTGGGAAAAAGTTTAATTGGTTTTAAAATGTTCATTTGCCATTATTTTTTGCACCTCGAGAATCTTTTGCACAAATGTTAAATATGCCTCATGTGACAGTTCCCTTGACAGTTGTTTTCAAGTTAATTAATTCAATTAAAAACAATTCATTGAAGCATCACCAGTTTCTTAGAAAAGAATATCTTAGTGAACTTGAATCTGTATATGGCAATCTCATTTATTAAACTAAAATTCGGTGGTTAAGTCACAAAAATTGCTTATTTCAATTTTGGAAATTAAAAGAAGAGTTTAAAACTTTCATAACAATAATGGTCATAATATAAGTAAACTTTCAGATGATCAATGGTTTCTAGATTTATGTTTTTCAACTGATATAACAATGAAACTGAATGAACTAAATCAGAAATTACAAGGTTAAAATAAGTTGATTACTGATTGTTATCAAGATATAAAATTCTTTGTATCAAAGCTTCAGCTTTATGAAAATTACGGTCAAATAATTTGATTTTTCATTCATTCATTTCCATTATTAAATGACTATAAAAGTGAGGATAAAAACTTCTTCTAATATTCTCATACATAATTCAAAAATTCTTATTGCTAATAACTTCTTCAAGAAGTTTTTATCATCACTTTCTTTCTACAGAAATTTGCAATTTCTGTAGAAATTTCTTTCTACAGAAATTGCAAAATTACTTTAAGAATTGAATACTCTAGATTCTCATATATGCAAAAGAGTTAAATGTAACCTCACATATCGTATGTGAGGTTACATTTAACTCTAAATTTTAATGGTGTTGCTTGATATTAAGGGAGTCTTTTTAGACTTATAAATAATTAATTTATCTCTCGTTAATTTTTGTTTGACCTCTAGCTTCTGCAGATTTTTTTGGTTTAAAAGTGAAGTTTTGAACCATTCCAACAGAATGCTGAGTCTTGAAATCTTTCTATATATAACTATTCATTGTTTTTAAGTTGTTGAATTACTAAGAGTTCAGCTGATAAAATTATTCAGTAGCGTATGAAGGTCATAGCCGTTAAAGGGGGTTACTGAAGCAGCCAGGGTTAGGGATTTGTAAAGAGGGGTAGCAGTTATCCTCCTTTTGACTAAATATGGAATGGGTCTGTCATTCTCTTTTCCTACACATGTGGTGCTACTGATAATCCACACATCTACCCACATGTTTAAAAAGTAATAACAGTTGAAAATTAAAGAAAAATTGACCATTTATGTATTTATTATTTTTTCCACTAAATTTCTAGCTACTTTAAACAAAGTTGTTAATCTGAAAAATCAATGAGGACTTTTATATTAATTATTTTATATAGAATTTAAATAAAATGCTCCTTTTTTTCTATTTTATTTTTATTTTTTTTATTTAGAATAAAAAATTTATGTCTATTTTATTATCTTCTTTTATGTTTTACCCAAATATAACAAAAATGATACGTTTTATTGCAAATTTTATTTTTGATTTTTTTTTTTTTTTAATTTTTGGTGCACTGTAACAGCAAATTTAGTTAACCAAAAGTATTTTTAATTCATTTAATATAAAATAAAATGTTAATAACTTATATTAAAGTATATTATTTATTAATATGCAAAGATTTTTGTAACGTTCTTAACTTAAGATTAAAAATAAAATGTTTGTTTGCTCTTTTTATTTAATTATTTTAATTAGAATTAATTTATAGCATTTTTTTAGAAATTCAAATAGCAAATAAAATTGAATTCTTGCGCATGCCAGTCTAATATAGACCATCTGCCCAGTAGTAAATGATCGTAGCTGAAATTCGACCAGGGTTGGGGCCGGGTTTGATAAAAAATAGCCGGGGCCGAGTTTGTGACTGGGGCTGCATAAACATTGATACATCCTAAAGTACATCTTTTTAATTCAAAATTCATGTTATATTTTATATATATATAGGCATGTATATTTATATATAAACATTATGAAGCTGATGATGATCATCTTCATCATCACCATCATTATTTTGATGATGATGATAATGATGATGATCATCATCTTAATCATAATCATCATCACCATCATCATCGAGCTTTAGCCTTCCCCTTTTATCCTGATAAAAGGATAAAAGAAAGAAAATCTCAAACATTTTCTTTTTTTATCTAAAGCTTGTTCATACCATATGTAATGTAATAATCTCTCCAAATTTTCATACTTCTACCATTTCATACTTCTACCATTTTCTCCTGAAGTTCTCTCAGCAAACCACTTTAATCTTCTCTGACAAACATTGTTGGATACAATGTTTTTTCTAATCTCTAAGATTATGGCTCCTTTTCTTGTCTTGTAAGAGTCATCAATCACATTATCCAATATTCATCTGATCATCATACCATGCATCAATCTAATCATCATCTTCTCTTTTGGCAAATGCTACACCATGTAAATACTAAAGTTTATACAAATATGTAAAGATATTGTATGCCTGTATCTAAATAAATAGCAAACATATGTTTATATCCATATATATGTTATGTATGCATAAATGTGGCTCTTATCTAACCTCCTGGATCCAAGTAGGCATGAAATTTTTTATTCCTTATCTTTGGTTTTAAATCAACCCTCATTCTACTCCACATTTTTCACCTTCTCGTGCAGTTGCTATATAAACCGTTCATTAAATCATTTTTTTGTCTTTTTTACAAGAACATCTCGTGTCTTTTTATTAATGGATGGTGCTAAGCTCCATTATTCTCACTAAACCTTGTATCTTATCTTAGATGTTGAGTTCTAGGAAAATCTTTAAAAGTATCATTAACTAAAATAACTCTGACATTACATCTCTATTTCATGGGTCTGATCTTAATGCTTCTCTCCAGGATAAGACAGAGTAATTTGCAAAGAACTTTTCATCTAATTTGACTTTTGAATGTAATGGCCATACTTTTTCTCCCATTAACTGATGTTTTCCCCAGAACTTTTCCCGCAGTTAAACAAATTGACCATTCTTAGACATCCAAATGACATCCAAATTTCCTATGGCTTGCGGTTCAGACAACATTTTCATCCAATATTTAAAAACTCTAGAAAACACTCAGGCATCTTTCTAACTGCAGTATTAAAATCATTATCAAAGGCCTATACTCTTCTTTATTCAGTAGCCTTAGGAGTACTGCAAGGTTCTATTCATACTCCTGTATTGTTTCTCTATATTTAATAACAATTTTCCTGACAATTTTATATCTAAAGTGGATCTATTTGCTGACAACTCAACTTTATACTCGTCTTGATAAAATGTCTTTAGCTTGGGGTATGCAGTGGCTTGTGGATTTTAACTCCAACAAAACAGTTATTTACTACGGACTTTTTACTAACCCAGCTATTAACCAATGCTTAATACCTTATACTAAGGTAGTATGAGACCCAGGTCACATACTACCGCCCATTATTTTTTCACGCGTTGGCATTAAATTTCAAACAGAAAAGACTGATAAATACGCATACAAAAGATTATATAATTTTTTTTCTTTTTTCTTAGGAGTTAAACTGTGGAAGTACTCAAGCAGTTCAAGCAGAGCAATATGGTTTGTATATGCAGTTTAAATATTTATGAAGTAAATAATTTAAGTATTAGAACAAAGCTAAAACCATGGAATATTACTCAAGCATCAGAATTTGAAAACTAGAGGTTGAATTAGTAAACACTTCTTTTTGGCTAATTTTTGTTTTATCTAATTAGTTTAACAAATTAATTCATTTCTATTTCGCTAAATAAAAATGATGAATGCAAAACTAATTTATACTTGTTGAGTAGGAATTTATAAAAAAGATTTCAGTAGATCACGTTTTATTTATAAGATCTAGCTGACAAGACCCATAGAAATATGGGTCTTTGTAAGTCTATTCCACATCAACCTTTTCTATACTCTTTCCTTATATTTATATCATATCTTTCTGGACCCGTAAAATTTACCAAACCTACCATTTCCATACTTATTTATTTCACACTGATCATTTCTATATCTTTTTTTAAATTACTTCGATATTTTCTAGTAAAATAATTCATTTTGAAAAATTGCTTTAAGAGCAAAAAAATTAACATGCGCACCTTTTCCGCATAGGTAGAGTTTATTAGAGATTTATAATTAGGTTTGTTTTTTCTCCAAAACGTAGATCATTGATAGCTCAGTTTAAGACCTCCCCTTAGCGTAATTAATTTTGAAATTTTTTCAATAATGCTTGCATATTTATAGCAAAATAATAATAATATAGCAAAAAAGGTTTCTAATTGTTAAAATAAAATTTTAAAGTTTACTCATTTTATAGATTTATTGTATATGATATACTGCCTGCAAACTCAACATATGCTAAAGACGTTTACTCTTACAGATGTTTGTACATAAAACTATACAAATAGCAGAACTCAGAAGATTTTAGACCATTAATAAAACTATAGATGTTGCCTCAGCTATAAAATGCTTATCTGAAAATTTTATACATCAAGTTTGCTTTTGCATTTATCTTATATTTTTTGATTAATTTTAATTATGGTGCATGCAATTACACAAAAAGATATAAAACTGGTAAAGATTTATATCATTTCATGGATAAGAGTTTGCATTTATTACAATAATATTAGGGGAAGTTCATGTACTTAGGGCCAGATTTTTTCAAAACTTGTCTAAAGTTGGTGAAACTGATATGATCACATCTTTATACTAATTAGTTTGTATTAATATAGGTATAATTACTAAAAATATATAAGTCCGTCACGTAGAAGGGTTTAAAAATTAGTGGCCCTAGGCACAATAAGCTTTTTTTAAATTGTACCTAGGACCATAAATTAGGTGTAACTCCATAATCAATAGACTACAAAAATAGTCACTTAAATTTTATTAAAAATTTGTTTAATCTAGCATTGTTTTTAAAGTCTATCTAGTGTTATATAGAATCTTAAAATTTTCAACATTTAAAAATGTTTAATGTTGCTGGTTCCATTCAAATCAAAGATTTTTAAACAAGTTTTCTTTTTTTTCCAATTTTTGTTGCACGTTGAAGTGCAATAGCGTTCCTTTCTGGAGTGTCAGTGAGAATTCGACATTTACCTGGTTTTCTACCTCCTCTTTTAGATAAACGAGGTTTTGCTTTCGGAAAAGGACAGACCTGTTCTGGCTTTATACGTGAAACAGATTTTGATAGAGAAAAGTCTATTTCCATTGCAGACGAATCGTTGCCTTGTACAGGAATATAATTATTTTGTGAATTTATTGATGAATCTTTGACTAACTCATTTTTTTTGTCAGAAATAGAATTATTTGGACAATTTAATGCTGGATCTTGTCTGTCGGTTACACTTAAACTCAAATATTCATCATCAGTAAATATGTTTTGATTAACTGACCATACACCAGACACACGAAAACCTGCTAGAATGTTTAAAGGAGTAAAAGCCAAAGGATAACATTTGCCAATGTTTTCTGCAACGTCATATATGGTGATTGACTTTACTGGATTTGACAGCAGCCAATCACAACAAGCTGCACTGTAGTATTTCTTTAAAGGTCCAAAAACACCTGTCTAATGGCTGAAGCTTATGGCTGGTATGTGGAGGAAAAGTAAGCATTATTATACCATTTTCTTTAGCAAAAGTAATTGCTTCAATACTGGCATGACTTTCATGGTTATCCTATAGTAATAATACTGGCTGATCTACAGAACATTTGATATGGTAAATAAAATGTTTCAAAAACTCTAAAAAATTTTCAGCATTTGGCCATCCACTTATATGTGCTGTTCCCTTAGTTCCTGGAAGTGCTCCTTTCAGCATATGATTTTTGAAATTCACTTTTGGAAAAATCATCATAGGGGGTATGGAATTTCCAATTGCATTCACACAGCTAATAATAGTTATATTAGTTCCTCGTTCACCAGAAGTGAAGCTCCCAATCTGTTTTTTGCCTTTCGGGTCTACAACCTTAACAGGTGTGTGCACATTTGTAATACCTGTTTTATCCACATTAAAGATGCATTCAGGCAAAAACATATTTTGAAAGATATTTTGAAAAGAAATATGAAACATTTGCTTTGTTGAAACTGGTGGCTCTTGCTAAACTTGTGGCTTGCGGCTTCCTTAGTGAAAGAAATTATTTCTTTTTATAAAATCACCATTGCTCACCGGCTTTACTATTTTTATCCCAGGAAGTTGGATATATTTTATCATTGGCTTTTGCATACTCAAAAGCAAGCTTTTTAAGCTGTGGCTTTGACATTCCATAATGCATATTGCTTGCAATGACAAGGTACTCAACTAAGGCTTTTTCTTCATCTTTAGAGAATACATTCCAAACAGTACATTGGTTAAAATATTGATATTTTGGTTCAGTTTTTTTAGAACTATTCTTCTGACAAAAGTCTATATGTCTTTGGAGTGTTGTTCTGCTGATACTAAAATGTCGTGCTGCAGTCCTAACCGGAAATCCATTCTTCATTACTGCTTCTGCAGCAAGAATTAAAAATAATAACAAAGAAAAATACTTCTTCACTTCTACTATTACAACTACTACAACAATAACAACAACAACTACTACTACTATTACTACAACTACTACTACTATTACTACAACTACTACTAAAATATAATAAAAATCACAGAGATTTAATATAAATACATCAAAAGCAAAAACATTTTAAGATAACAAAAGGTGTGTAGCAAACATCATAATTAAAATATAAATATCACATTGATATACATCACTGTAATGTATTTTAAAAAAAGTAGATAATTATACAAACATTAAGTACACAATTTGATTGAAATACATATATCAATAACAAAATTGACTAATAATTCTGAGCAAAATTAACAAACTGTACGCGTTAAATGGTGTTCCCAAAACAGCCGCAAAAAAAAAAAAGCTCTTCGCCACTCAGAATTTAACAATCTACCTCGTGATCAAACATTCTTTATCAGAGAAACAAACATATGGCCCTAGGTACAAGCAAACTATATGGCCCTAGGTACAAGACTTGTTAGCCTCGTACAAAATGTCATCTATTAACAAGTCCGCATTGAGAGTAAACTTATTGAACATTGCATTTAGTACTTAAGTAACAAACAATATTATCTACTAGAACCTATAGAAAAGCATTTCCTCTAGGATTGTAAAACAATATGAGATAAAAGTAGCAAAGCTTAACTTTAGACCATCAAAAAGCGTTTTTTAATTGTAACTTGCCGTGGCAGCACTCTCTGAGTATCAAAATAGGATTAAAAAGTAATTTTTTTAAAACTAATCCCCTGACTGAGAAGCATAACTTAGAACTTTTTAGATTTCAAATAAAGTGGGGTGCCCCTAGGTACAAGGAGGCCCTAGGTACACAAACTTCCCTTAATAGTTTTAAAGAAATAACAGTAATTTAGTCTTTTTTAGAATATATCTCATAAGAATGTTTTCTATATATTTTTAATAAAAGGAATTTTTCTAAAAAATTTAAATAAAATTTCTGGTAGTTTTTTTGCCATAAAGTGATGCCACATACGCAATAAAATTTTGACTTCAATGATTTATGTAAGAGCCACGTCTATCATATTTAATGGTATAAGAAGATGGCGTAATTTCAGGAATCAGAAATTATCAAGAGAGAGGCAAATCTCAAATCGAGGTTTCAAGTTTTCCATTTGGATTAGACACAATATGTTTTTGTTTTTTTCAATCTTGTCAATTTTTTTTAAATACAATACCATAAATGCAAAAATTCAAAACAAAACAGCTTGAGCAAAAAAGACTTGTAATTATTAGAAAAGTTTTCTTATATTACACACGATCCTGTATAAAACGTGGAATATAAAATATAACTTAAAATGTCAGCTGGTTTTGTCAAATTACTTCTATCTAAGCCATTAAGATTAAAACCATACACATAACAATATAAATATGTATCAGTATTGATACTGATCTCACATAACTAGAACCTGATAGTATTATCAGAATTATTTTTTTAATATATCAGATGCATGCTTATTACATGCTTCTTCCTGTAATTTTTTTATGGTCAGGTTTTAAATGGTTCCAAAGATAAGATAAAGTTCCAGTTTTCTGAACAGAAAACTTTTTATTACTTTCTGTTTGTGTTTCCAGATGTTTTTTCTACTATAGCATATATAGCTACACTTTTGCCTAGTTATTTTAAAAATGGGAAGGAAATGAAGAATGATTAAAAAATATATACATTTGGTAACTTCCTCTTTTGCCACTATGATAGCCAGAACCAATTTTGGCATACTTTTATGCAGTTGTTCATTACAGTTTGGGTTGTAAAATTCTTTCTATTAAATACATCATATTTGTAATATTTTCTTTAGATATTTTCTTCTTAAGCTCCACAATATTTTCAGTAGTATTAATATTAGGGATCGTCCATAAAGTACATATGCTTGATTGGGGAAGAGGGAGTTTGCAAATAGCGGATATGAGATAGGGGAGTCAATTATAAAAGTAAGACGATAATACATTTTAAAAAATATCATAAAATGTTGGGTAGGTAAGTTATAAGCTTAGATACTTTTAGGGAGGTGGAGGGTACTCAAAAAGGCATATAGCAAAATGTGGGGGGTGGGAATTTTTTTTTCACCTGGACCATACCATTCTACCATTCTCTCACTACAATCTTTGTTCCAGGACTTTATTATATTACAACTGAATAATTATTCCATCAAGAATGTTGAGCCATCTAATTCCCCTTCAACAGATCATCATTAAGGATATTTTTTTATTTTATTTTTTTATTTACTCCCAACAAGACTGCAAGCAATCACTATTAAGTTGGGAGTTACTAGGAAAAAAAAAGAGTTAAAAAGCAAGGAAATGGTTGACAGAAGACTTGTTGGTTGTATGAGTCAGGAATACATAAAGGTGGGAGGAAGTTCCAAAGGGTTAAAGTGCGTGAAAATAACTAGATAATTAAAAGTTTTTAGAGCATGCAGGGACACATACAGTAATTAGACTTGAATAAAATGAAATTGAAAATAATTAGACTTGAATAATAAAGCCATAGGCTCAAGCTTGGCAGATAGAGCATCTTCAACTATGTTAACAATGCTTTTGATTTATTAGAAGAACTAGCCCAATTTGACAACATCATCCCATACAGGGGCAAACAAGAGATTTGTAGAGGCAGAGAATGGAATCAGGAGTAAGAAAATGACAAGCACAATAAAGAGAAGCAACTTTAGCAGATACTAATTTAGCAATCATTTTTACATATGGTTTTTATGAGAGGTCAGTAATGAACAATAATCCAAGAAGACATAAAGAAGAGGACTCAGAGAGAGGGTTGTCATTCATTAATGTAGGAATAAATAATTTTAAGCCACTGCAAGCCCCAATCTGTTACAAAAGTGAGATCAGATTCAAGATCAGCTGTGTGTTCTAAGTAATCAAAAAGAGAAGAATTTTTGTCAAGACAAGAGTTTAAAGTTGAGTCATCAGCAATTAGAGCCACTTTAGATGTAAGATTGTTAGGAAGATCATTAATGTAGATAAACAAAACAGGACCAAGGGTAGAATCTTAAGGTACCCTAGAAGTTATTGGAAATGGAGAAGAGTGTTGGCCTTCCAGGATGACTTTAATAATACGATTAGAAAGAAATGGTTTGATAATCTTAACTTCCTCAGATACACCATATGAAGCAAGCTTATGTCGAAGACCAGCATACCAAGCGTTGTTGATATCAATTCGTTGTTGTTACCAATATGTCAAGAGCATTGCCTTAGCTTCACTGCCTCTATTTAATGTGCGGTTAAGTCTTTCAGTCGCAGCAGTATACAAATCAGCAGTAAAGCAAGAAGATCGAAAACTGTATTAATTGTGTGACAGTAAGTTATATGACTCAAGATAAACTGCAAGAAATTTGTTGATCAAAGACTCAAAGACCTTGCTAATAACAGATAGAAAACTAATTAGACTATAGTTAGAGGGGTCAAAATGATCTCTAGAGTTTTTAAAAATTGGAACCACGGATACCATTTTCCAGCAGGTAGGTAAACAAGATTCAGTGAAGCACTTATTAAATACTTTAGAGAAAATTAAAGAGAGTTCTGGAGAACACTTTTGTAAGACTAGGACAGGAATGTTATCTAGACTACAAGTCATAGAAGAATTTAATTAAGATATGACTTTAGCAACGAAAGGTAGAGTGATTTGAATGTCTAACAATTGGTTAATCTATATAATTGAAATAGAAGGAAGAGTATGGCCATAAGATTTTAGGGTCAAATAAGGAAATAGTATCCTTGTGAGAGGTAGTAAGTTCAGTTACACACTTAAACATTTACTTAAATATTTTTAACTTCAAAAATACCATAAACTAAAAACATTTTTATTTTAAAATGAGAAGCAATACTCAGGAATCAAAATTTTCACTGATTTAAATATATATTTTAAAGATAAAAAATTTAAAAAAGAAACAAATTAAAAACTGTGGATATAAACTCAGCATGTGCACAGCAACAAAGTTAATAAGAAGATGACATCATATAAAATAGCTGTCAAAACTCACAGTGTTGCCTGTAGCAAAACGAAAAAAACTGATCTGATTAACATGAGTTAAAACCTCATTTTAAACAACTAATTAACTTATAATAACAATTTCTATTCCTCATTAAAAAATGAATAAATATTTTAAAATAACCAAAATTATTAGGTGGCCATAGTAAACTGTCATACAACAGTATGTCTGTTAGTTTGTTATGTTGTAATAAAAATAGTTTCTTTTGTTATAGATTAATATTTTCAAAATAGAAAAATAGTCATTTTTAATTTTAAATTATAAAAATCAATTTGTTTCTTTTTTAAAGTTGAAAGTCCATATTCCTCGAAAAGTAAACGAGAGAATAAGTTATTTAAAAAACAAAGTCGCATTGGTGGTGAAGAAAGCGATGAGGGATTTTGTGATGTAAGTTTTCCAATAACTTTTTTTACAATTACTATTTTTGAACACGCAATTTTGGTTAAGCGACTTTTTATGATTTTTTAACTTTTAAATTATTCTATCAATGGTTAGATAAAAGAAGTAATTAATTTTTTAAAAAACCACATTAACTTTTGAATGACAATTATGTAAAAATATTTGTAACAAAAGTTTGAATGACAGTTATGTTAGATATAAGTGCTATTTACTTATGAAAATAACTCAAATATAATTAAAAATTTTATTTTTTATTTTGTTTTCATTTTATGGTAATGATTGATTTTTTTGCTTGAAAAATGCTAATACTTTAAGCTTAATGCAAAGAGTATAATAATATAATTTAAATCTGTTGAAAAATATTTGTTATTAGAAAAAAAATTTGGACATACAATGTTTTAGAATTAACACATCAACATATAATAAAAACTTCTATTTATCATCTTGCGAGCACAAGTATATTTATACAACTTTTGATTGCAATAAAAAAATTTATTTAAATTTCTGTTTAATAATAAAAAATAAATTAATAATAAAAAAAAAGCCAAATTTTATTTTGTATTATGATATTTTATTTTTATTTATTTTTTTATTGTAATGATTATTATACAGCTATTCACAAAAGTTTAAACAATTACAGAATTTTAAGATCTAATCTTAGATTTTTCTTGAATAAACATCTAACGGAAATAGATATCAAAATAATTTTTTTTTTCCAATTTGGAGAATAGGTTATTTGTTAATAGAATAAAAAAAAGTAGGTTTTGACTCATCACTGTTTACTCAGAAATTTTATTAAAAGGTAGGTGATACAAATTAATAGGTTTCACAAAAGTTTAGACGATTTTATTTAGGTTCAAATCTTTGCTAATTAATTGATATATCCGGCGCAAAAAATTTTTTTATTTTTAAATAAAGTTAAGATGATTAGTTTACAGTCAAAAAATTCATCACAACATCAGGCAGCTTTTTCATTAAAAATCAACTTGAAATATTTTAAATTTCAAATTAATTTCAATTGCGTGCAAATAGGTAGAAAATCAGTTTCTAGTGAGACAAGTGGCAAGTTATTGGTATGGCGAGGAAAAAATATCACACAAACATTCAAATAGGCAAAATACTTTACGTTTCTGAATATTGCGTTCAAAAAGCCATCAAAACCTGGGAACTAAAGGCGTCTTTGACATGCCGCATACTGGGAGACCATCCAAACTCAGTAACAAAAAGTGACAAAAGTGGTATATTCAGAATAAGCAGAGAAAACCCCAGAGTCAACTACAAAAAGCTAGCACAAATCTTCAATGATTCAAAAAATAATCCAAAAGTTAACAGAGAGCTTGTGAATCAAACATTGTTGGACAAATGTATTGGAACATACATAGCTGCTAGAAAACCTATTCTTTTAATCACGGATAAACGTAAATGACGAGTGTGGTCTAAAGAAAGGCTGGACTGGTCTGTAAAACAGTGGGCAAAAGTTATTTGAAGTGATGAAACTAATTTTCAAGTCATAAACCGCAAAGGAAGAATCTATGTCAACAGATTTGCAACTGAGAAATATTTAGACAGGTTTTTGCAACATCGTTGACAAGGCAGTGGAGGTTCGGTTGGCATCTGGGGATGTTTTTCTCACAAAGGTATAGGCTTCTGTGAGCTGTACGAAGGTCGAATTAATCAGTACACCTACAAGAACACATTGGAAACATGTTTAGTTCCATCAATCAGACACTTGTATGGCAGAAGCAAGCAATTCATCTTTCAACAAGACGGGGCTTTAGCTCACACAGCTCACTCAATCAAAGAATATTTTTTGAAAAAAAAGTTCAATGTGATACCCTGGTCCCAGAGAGATTTTCAATTGGATTGAGATCATCAGATCAATTGAAAATATTTGGTCTTGGATCGACAATCAACTGACATACCATGAGATTCAATATTTGAAATTCAATAACTCAGTATTTGAAGCAACTTTTGAATGAGTACTGGCTGTAAGTACCTCGCGTGATATGCATGAAATTAGTTGAATCAATGCATAAACAAGTTTATCTTTGCTATAAAAACAAAGGAGGACACTTTAAATATTAATTTTGCTTTTTTTTTCATTTTTTGTTTGAATGTTGCAATTTGTTTAAACTTTTGTGTTTCTTATTTTTATTATTTTTATTATTTGTAATTAATAATATGATAATTTGTATTTTTTTCTAACTAAATATTAAAATTTTATAAAATGTTCATATTCATTTTAAAGCTAATTACTTTTTCTTTAATAAATAAAAAAAATTAATTCAATATCATTTTACAGTTTTTTTTAATTAAACAAAAACCAAACATACTTAATAAAAGTTCTGCAATCGTTTAAACTTTCGTGAATAGCTGTAGTAATGTATTTCGCTTGAAAAATGCTAATACTTTAAACTTGAAGCAAAGATCATAATAATGTAATTTAATTCTGATAAAGAATATATGGTTTAATTTAAAACTAATTTTATAAAAATATATGATTTTATTGTGATAAAAAAAATGTATAACTTAATTTTGATTTAAAAATATAATTTAATTCTGATTAAACAAATATATTTAAGTTTATTAAAATTAAAGTTAATGCTTGGATTTAACTTAAGTTTCAAATTTGTTTAAAAATATTACTAAATATCGTTCAATATTTAAATTTTATTTATTCTTAAAAAAAAAATTTTTTTTATCGCAATTATTTTTTCGGTTTTCCTTCCTAAATAATTCCTAAATTTTTTTTACTCAAAATTAATATTTAAACAAACGTGTTCTGAGGCTGCGTCAAATATTTGCACAAAATGTAAGTTAAACTTTTTTTAATAATGCAAGTTGAAGCGCAGCTATTATTTTATAATAAATGATATATACAGCAATATAATTTTAATAAATGGAAAAATAATCATTGCTTTCAAAACAAAATCGGTAATAAATTAATAAATTTTTAATAAATAAAGTACTGGGTTTTGCACCAATTTAAAACAAATATGATATCCATTTAAAACAACCATGACATTCATTTAAATATCAATGATAATCAATTAAAACAATCGTGATTTCCAATCAAAACATTTAATGCATGCGCATTAAATCTCAACATTCTATATTATTTAAAAAAAAGGTTTTATATATATCTTTATTTATTTAATGTTATATAAATTTATTTTTATTAATATTATATTAATTTATTTTAATTTAATGGAATTTATTTTAATTTTAAATGGATGTGTTAAATGATTTGTTTTAAATGGATAGAAAACCTGGTATTTGTGTGTACGCCTTACTTGGGAAATGCACTGAGTATTCTATAAAAAAAAGATTAGGTAAATAGTGTTACAGTAAATGTATATATGGTCAACAAGATATAAAAGAAAAAGAAGAAAAATTGTCCAAATGAGGGAATTGAACCATGGCATTTCTGGGTATGAAAAGAATGCCTTACCAGGTTTGGCATCTATTTAAAGCAACCATGATTTTCAAATAAAACAACCATGACGTTCATTTGAAAAAATAAATTTAAAATAAATTCCATTAAATTAAAATAAGTTAATATAATAAAAATAAATTTGTATAATATTAAATAAATATATATATATAAAACCTTTTTTGAATAATATAGAATGTTGAGATTGCGCATGCGTTAAATGTTTTTATTGAAAATCATGATTGTTTTAACTGACTACTTTCGCTTATTCATTTTTCATTTTTTCGACCCCTCCCAGAGCTTTTAAGGACCCCTCTTCTTTCCCCCGTTTATTAATTTTGAAGCAATAAAAAATAGTTTCGTTATTTTTTTACTTTGAGAAATAAATTTTTTCTTTACTCAAAAGCAAGTCTCTCCATCATAGATGAAAATAATAAGAACCAATCAAAAAACTTCTTTTCATCTTAAGAAAGGAGAAGCGTATTTGTTTAGAAGAATTCTTTTCATAAATGATATTTTTTTTTTGTTATAAAGTGTAAAATAACTTTCTAAAGCATTTTTCGAAAACTATTAGTCAGTATTAATTTCATTTGCTGAAGCTATTAAAGATATCAAGAATGTTTGTTAGTTGGGAGAAGGATAAATATTCTTTGTCACCATTATAAAAAAGCAATATAATATTGCGCGCCACAATATGAAGAAACAAAGCCAAACAAAGAAAAATTTAAAACTTGTACTTTGAAAGTACAGTTTTAGAATTTTTTTAATTTAAAAAAAATTTCCTCTGAGTTTAATAATTTTCTTCTTGTGTTTTCGTTTTTTTAGCTTTTTTAAAATTCTGACCCTCCGGTTTATTAAGACCCCCCATTTGTTAGATTTTAGAAATATTTCTGACCCTCCCATTTATTAAAACACCCCCCCCCCCTCCATCCACTCCCCACCCCTGTTAATTTGGCAGGCGAGAGTATCATGGTTGTTTTAAATGAAAATCATGGGTGTTTTAAAAGGATGTCATATTTTTTTAATGGATGCAAAACCTTGTAAATAAATTAAAGTAATTTTTTTTTTGTTACTCGCTAATTTTTTTTAATTATAAAAATTATTTTTAGTTGCAAAGCCGCAATCAGAAATTTAAGAAATAGTCATTTAAAGAAATTTAACATCTTTAAATTCATTTACACAAATGTCAAGAAAAGAGAGAAATTTGTTTAAATCAAACACTATAAAAAATGTAATATTAAATTGAATTATTTAATATAAAAAAATTGAAAGAAAACAAACATTCTCTAATAGCAATATTAAAAAACGAATTAAAAAAATATTTAACTCCTTTTGCTGTAAATAATATTATTGCAGTAATTTCAAAAAGTTAATGTCTTTGAAAAATAAAGAAAATTTTATGACGTCGAATTCACATTAGGCAAATGCATTAAGCATTTTTTTAATTTAAAACAAGGCCTGCTGACCTCACTGAAATTAGGCTAAAATATTGTCCTTGAACTGAAGTTTACATTGTAAGTGCTTGTGCGGTTATCACAACTTTCTTTATCAATAATTATTGATAAAGAAAGTTGTGATAACCGATTAAATGTGCATTGTTTATAAAAGTTTTCAAGAATCCGTTTTGAAGAAGAGTTTCAGCTATTGTCAGTTTATGCAATTGCAGCAGCTTTAATTTATTGAACTGCTGCAATCATACGTAAACGTTTTTCCACTACCTGCTGGTACCATCAGTAAAATAATAAATGTATAATTTAAAAAAACTATTCATCAAATCAAAAACAACAAATAGTTTTGAACAAATAGTTAATATAAAAAATAGTTAAAATAAGGTGAAAATTTAATTACAAAATAAAATTAAAGTTGCAAATTAACATTTGAGTAATAATTAACCATAAAAACTATTTTATAGTGTTACCAATAATCAAATTTGTTCATACTTTTTTGGTTTTAAATGAATTTTTTTTTTCTAAACTGTTGGCTAATGATCAATAAAGTAAATTTCAAATCTTGATCATTACTGAGTTTAAACCATGTCTCAACATCCACTAAAATAAGATGTTGGAAAATTTAGAAGGATTTTTAATATAAAAAATTATAAATGTTACATTAATTAAAAGAAAGTTATTAAATTTGCTTTTATATTGCTGCAACTTTTCTTTATCTGTAAATATTTTTTTGAATTTGTCCCAAAAATCAGTCAATAAATATCAAACCCAAATATCATTATAATAAAAATAATTCCATTATATAAAAAAAAAACAATAATATCATTTATTGAAAAGTTGCAACAATATAAAAAATCAATGCTTACATGTATCATATATAACATATTCATGTATTGCACATATAATAAATTACATATATCACATGCAAACAATACTTACAGGTATCAATAGTGATTGGCTTAATTCAATTTATTCAATTTGAACATATATAAATATGATATATAATATAAGTTATATCATCAGGAAACATATAATATATAACAGGAAAATTCTTTAAGATTATTCTGAACAAATTAGGAAATATCTCTATTATTAGAATGTTTTAAATAAGTTAAAAGTATAATCTAAAATATAACTTTTTAGATTAAGTTTTTGAAGTGTCAAATATATTCTAAACATGTTATTGGTCAACAGCAGTTGCTAAGGTTTTTTGGGAAGCGTGATGCCATCTTGAGCTCCTTAAGTCTGCATAAAATTAATTGATTTAACTAACTTTGTTTCAAAAAGCTCTCTGATATCAAATGTATGTGTAAAAGCATTCGATATTTCCCACTTCTTATGCCTAATATCCTTTGTTTAATGTCTTATAATATCCTTGCTGTTTTGTTTGGCTTTAAAACATTATATTTGTGAAATTAGAAAATGAATTGCTAACTTATGATAACGCAATTAATGTTTGATTGTTAGAGATTTCACAAGTAATATATTAACAAATCAACAAATAATGATTTCACAATTAGTAAATTAACAAATCAACAAATAATGATTTCACAAGTAACATACATTGCAGTGCAGATTAACAACCTCACCAAAAATCAAGATCTCACATATCAATAAATAATCATTTCTAAATTATTCAACTGCTTAGCATCTAAATTGATTAATATTTTATAAAACTTTCTTTCTGGTGAACCATGGGATGTTTGACTTTTTTCTATGAATAAGCATTATCATGCTCGAAAATAAAATTTGTGTTTCCCAATTTTTGTAAAATATCCTTCAAACAATCATCCAACAAATTTCTATATCCTTCAGCATTTAATTTAATAGCAATAAAGCCAATTGTACTTTTTCCAAAATAACTGAATGCACCCTAAATCTTTACTCCTCCGCCTCCCAAAGCTCTTTTTTTGAAAATATGTTATTTTTTCTGTTATGCCAGTAATAATTAAAGCCATCTATACCATCAAGATTGAATTTTTTTCATCGGACTACACAATTTTTTGCCATTCATTTTTCCAAGTCATGTAGTCCTTGGCCCTTGAAGATGAATACATTTGTATGCTTTAGTTAGTGCTAGAAATATGCGGGATTTTTTGTATACCAGAGAATTCGTAAATTGTTAATTGCACAATTTACCCTCCATCTTGAGCATTTCAATCCCAAATCAGCGCTAATTTGTCTCGAGGAGACTGTGCAGTTATTAGCAACATACACATGTTGTTGCACTTGGTGAGCTGTAAGCATCGGTCTTCTAGCACTTTGATGCTTTGTGCAATAGTTTGTTGGATCATTTAGGAAATTTTTAATCAAAATTATTGGCAATAAGTGCGTATCAGCTTGAAAGCGATTGTCTTGATAATGCAATAATTTCAATCTTATAGGCTAATAATAGGCTTCAATATTGCCTTTTACTTGATCGGAGAGTGTAATTCCTCTTGGTAATTGTTAAAATATACTTGATTGAATAAATTTAATTTAAAAACGGAATTCACTGTTATTTATTTTATAGCTTTGGTGTAATTTAGATAACAAAGTTATAAATATGCACCACGATTTTAAGCAATTTTATAATTTGAATTAATTAAAGTATAAATAAATTCAATTGAAGTGTTTTGTTTATTTCAAAAAATAATCTACAAATAGAATTTGATAAAAAATTTTATCAAAAACTTGATCGTTGCTTTCAAAGCTGCTTTCAAAGCTGCTTTCAAAGCTTCCATACAGGTTAGGTTATAAACTTGCGCTGCACTGTATTAACAAATCTGATTAATTTTGAAAAAGTTATGACAAAAAGAAGTTCTGCAATTTTGGTTTTATTTAATTTTTGTTTATTGGTTAATAGTTAATTATTTTTCTTCAATAGTAAGATGGTTTAAAACTTTTAAAAATAAATGCATACAATAGTAAACATTTATTTGCAAACATTTTTTAGCATATATTACATTAATACTAAAATTTACATCTTGAGCATTTAAAAATATTAAGATGTAAGTTTATCTTTATTTATTTTTTATAGGACAGTCCAACAAATGACACTGGTTCAGGTGATTTTAAAAATATTTTAAAAATGTTCTAGGAATAAGTATACATGCACAAATATGTGTGTGTGTGTATATTTAAACAACTTTAAAATATATTCTACAAAATAGAGTGCTCAATACTCTTAAAAGAACAGAGCAATTATATATTAGTAGAAAATCACTTAATAAAACATATACATATATATAACAAAGTATATATATATATATATATATATATATATATATATATATTTATTATATATATATATATATATATATATATATATATATATATATATTACATAATTATAACAATTCCCAACTTCCTGTGAAATAATTTTTCTATAATTTGAAAATTTTTTTATGTTTAGACATTCTTCCTGATGAACCTACTGATGGTGAAACACAGTGTTGAAGTAATCAAAAATTAGATAAGTGTTTTTACTAATTTATTACTGCTCTGTTCTTTTAAAACATTGAGCACTCTGTTTGTAGAATACACTAACATAATTTATATATATATATACATATATACATATATATATATATATATATATATATATATATATATATATATATATATATATATATATATATATATATATATATATATACATACTAGGGATGCGCCGAACACCAAGTACGAATGTTCGGCCATGAAATTTTACCGAACACTGAACGGTTTGGCAACCAAACCTTTACTATTTTTGGAAAAAAACATTAGCTTTGAAAAATTGTGTTATTAAACATTTAACATTTTATTGTGTTATTAAAAATTTGTTAAAACATTAGTAAGGGTTTATAAATTTTGTTAGAAAAATTATAAAGTAACTTTGAAAAGTTAATTTATTATTCCAATAATAAATTTGTTTGTGGTGTAAAGAAAATAAATGTTAACATTTTTATTTGTAGTGTAAATAAAAATGTTAACGATTTTTTTGAAAAAAATAATTAATACAATTATTAAAGTTAGGTAATATAAATAAATGTATAGCCTATAACGTATTGAATAAAATAACATAATATGTGGCATGTTGGTTATATTTTAAGATATATTTACACAGTTTAAATTTAAAATGCTTTATTTTTGGTTGAACTTCTTTTTTATAATTTAGAAAAATATTTTAATCTTGTAAAAGTATAAAACAATGTCTTCTGAAAAAATGTGTTTTAAAAGTACTGTGTGGAAATACTTTGAAGTTTCTAAGAAAGACATTCGTTTTTGTATATGCCTACTATGCAAAGCAATACTCTCTAGAGGTGGGAATTGTCCAAAGACATTTACCACTAGTGTAATTAGGCGCCATTTAAAAAAAAAGCACCTTGTGTAGTATGTATTGGCTGAAAAAGAGTCTGATAAAAAAAAATTATTGAAACATCAAATGTTTCTCTTTTTTTATTTCCAAATCACTTAATCAAGTGATTCGGAAATTAAAAACAATTAACAGTAGAGAGTACTAATAAAAAAAGGTTGTGGAATATTAATGACATTGGAGCAATCAAGATTCACAATCACATTGGAGAAATGATGGCATTGGATATTCAACCATACACAATTGTAGAAGATCTTGGTTTTAGAAAACTAATTGAAGAGATGCCCTAATTACCAAATACCCAGTAGGAGTTACTTTAGTGAAAATATTGTTCCACAAATATATGGTAATCTGTTTAATTCAATCAAGAGTAATATATCTTCTGCCAGTTAAATCTCCCTTACAACTGATATTTGGACAGCATATAGTTTAAATGTTGCCTTCATAAGCATGACAGAACACTGGCTCAATAATGAATTTTTCCAACAGAGAGCAGTACTCAAAGTTATGCATTTTCCAGAAAGTCACAAGGGAAAAAATATAAGTGAGTGTTTACATAAAAGTTTGCTAAGTTTTGAAATTCCACACGCAAAAATTCACATTGTTTTACGAGATAATGCTGCCAATATGGTAGCTTGCGTTAGAGACAGTGGTTTTAAGTCAATTCCATGTTTTATACATACAATACAGTTATGTATACATGACTCAATTTTTGTCGCAACAATCCGTGAAAGAAATTTTAGTTTGTTGCAGACGTTTGGCAACACATTTTCACCATTCACAAACAGCAGCAGCAAAATTAGAAGCAATTCAGGAACAACATGGTACAAATAAGCATAAGTTAATACAAGATGTTACTACAAGATGGAATAGTTCCTACAATATGATTGAAAGGATGCTTGATAAAAGAGTTCCTTTGGCAACTTATACAGCTGATCATGCTACCCAATCAACATTAAATTCATTCCAATGGGGCTTATTAGATAAAGTTTTTCATATTTTAGAACCATTTAAAACTTTAACTGTTAATCTCAGCAAACGTGAGGCATTTTTATCAGATGTTATTCCTTCGATTATGGCTCTTAAAGTATTTTTTAATCAAGCATTAGTTTGTGAGGCTTTTTTAAGTATAAATACTTTAGTTGAACAATTGAAAGAGTCAGTAAACAAAAGACTGAGTATATTTTTACATAAGTATTTATGTCTTTCCACTTTTTGTGACCCTAGATATAAATTAATGTATCAAAAAGAAGATGATTATGTAATAAAAAATTGGCTAAATGAGCAGATGCAAGAAATGCAGCAATATAATTTAGAACTTGAATCTTCTGATTCTGATTGTGAAGAACCCACAGTAAGTGACACAAATGAAGTGTTTGTGAAACCAGCTTATCCAAAATTTAATGAATGTTTTCGGCTAGTTTCTAAACTGACAACTATAAATGAATGTGATTCCAATTTTTCAATTACTAAAGATAGCAAAAAGTTTAAAAGATCACACTCTAATGTGCAAATGATCAACATAGAGATTGAAGAGTATTTAAAACCCCCTCTTGTTATGGAAAAAGTCCTCTTTATGGTGAAAGTCCTCTTTTATGGTGGAAAAATTGTGGAAACTCTTTAAAAAATTTAAAGAAAATAGCCCAAAGGTTTCTTTCAGCACAACCTTCTTCTGTTGAAAGTGAAAGACTTTTTAGTACAGGTGGCAACATTTATGAACCAAGTAGAAACAGACTATCACCAGAAAGTGGTGAAAAATTAATGTGTATACATTATAACTTGAGAACAACAAGTGATAATTGATTTTTATGTTTTTGACATTTTACTTTTCTAAAATTATTGATTTGTGATTGTTATTACTATTACATAATACAGTTATACAATAATAACAAAATACTTAATTGGAGCATTATTATGCAACTCCATAATAATGTTTTTACCTAAGTTTGTTTCTTTCAAATATTTTTTATCAGTTAAACCAGTTGAGTAGCAAGCTTGTAAGAAACTTTCTCTGTAGAGAAATTTATTTATTTTACCACAGCAACAATAGGCATCATGTTTAACAAACTTAAGTTCAATAAAATATCTTTTTTGTTTAAGTTCCTATTTGTTATTTTAAGATTAACAAATGGTGATTTTATATTATTAGATTTTTGTGATTAACTAAAATAATACTCAATTGATGCAGGGGCATTTATTTTACAATTATTTTAATTGAGTAATAGTTTTGGTAAATCTGTTATTCCATTTGGTCAGATTAAAATTATTCTGTATTGAAAATACATAAAAAAATTTAAAACAAAACTGTATTGAAATACATTTTATAAAATCTTATGTCCTTCTATGTTCAATTGGTAAGCTTTTTTTAATAAAAACTTTATCCATTTAAACCGTAGCTATGGTACGAGTTAAATTTTATTTATATTTAGATATATATGTATGATGAATTCCAAATTTGAATTATTGGCCAAACATTTGCTAAGGTTCGGCTGAACCAAACGTTAAGCAAAACAGCCGATCGTTTGGCGCATCCCTAATATATACATATACATACATATATATATCTATATATATATATATATATATATATATATATATATATATATATATATATATATATATATATATATACATATACATATATTTGTATATACATATATATATATATACATACATGTATATATATATATATATATATATATATATATATATATATATATATATATATATATATATATATATATATATATATATATACACATACAGGGTTGTTACGACATAATACGTCTGGCAGATCTGTCGACATATTTTTAGACATATTTTCTGCCGACATAAAATATGTCCCACATATTTTCTATCGACATATTTTGACATAACTTTATGTCTGAATTATTTTCTGCAGACATAAAATATGTCAGACATATTTTCTATTGACATATTTTGACATAATTTATGTCTGAATTATTTTCTGCTGACATAAAATATGTCAGACATATTTTCTATGGACATATTTTGACATAATTTTATGTCTGAATTATTTTCTGCTGACATAAAATATGTCAGATTTTCTATTGACATATTTTGACATAATTTTATGTCTGAATTATTTTCTGCTGACATAAAATATGTCAGACATACTTTCAATCGACATATTTTGACATAATTTTATGTCTGAATATCTTTCTGCTGACATAAAACATGTCAGATATTTTTTCTATGGACATATTTTGACGTAATTTTATGTCTAACATATTATTTTATTTCAATCTAACAAATTTATAGTGCATTTCAGCTTAATTTAAAGAGTAAAGTGAAAATAGTCTAACAGATTTGTTGCTTTTTTGCAATCAGTTATGCTTTATAAAACTTTTATTTTAATCCCTTTAAGCAAAAATCAGTTGTTTTATAAAGGTCTTTTTCTGCCCTTTTTAGCAATGCATCATTTGATAGTAGTGACTAATATTGACTAGTATTGATGCATCATTTGATAGTATTGATTAGTTTCGATTAGTATTGGCGATTTCCCATTATAAGAATCTAAAAACCATCTCATACTAAGTTTCTATTCATTTCATTTCTAAGTTTCTGAAAGTGGTTTTTATTAGTATGACTAAATTTAAAATTATTCTTTTAATTAAAATAGTATAAGAAAAAAACATTATCATTTATTTTTAATTAATAGTTGATCTTGAAAAAGGTTTCATTATGAAAAATTGAATTCAAAAGATTCTAATAATTTATAACTAATTACGAATAATATACTTATAATTATAATAGTTATGATACATTTATCATTAAAAAAACTGACAATTGCATTATAATTGCATAGTTAACTGCCATAAACTTGCATAAAATGTTTTGAGTGAAATATATATTTTAATAATTATTTATTTTGTTTTCCTTATGATTTAAAGTCAAAAATGGAGAATAATTTATTAAATGAACAAGTGAAAACTCAATTTGAAATAAATAAAGAAGGAGGAAAATGTAAAATGTGCAAAAAATTTTACAAAGGCAAATTAAGTAACCTCAAAGATCACCTTCTTCAAAAACACAAAGAAAAAGCCGACGAAATTGAATTAGTTGAAGCTACCCCAGCTACAAGGCATCGAAAAGACGATGAAATTCAATTAATTAAACGAATCAAGCTAGAAGTTGATGTAAATCAATTAATTGGAGAAATGATTCGATTAATGATGCGCCGTAACTTGTCTTTAGCATCAGCTGATGAAATCGGACAAATGTCTTTAGTAAAAAATGCACTCAAAAAATTCAATATTTTTATAAATCGTCACAGTATGAAAACGCTACATTCAACATGCATGTGAAAATATTTTTTCGCTAATAAGAGAAGAAACTGAAAATGTTCTTATGTCGTTGATGTTTGATAGTGTGTCGCGATATGGAAGAAACGTGTTTGGAGTTAGTTGCAGATATATCAAGGACGGGGAAATAGTTGACAGAACCTTAGGCATAATTACTCAAGAAGGTCGACAGTTTGGCGAAATTTTGGCTGCTCAATTGGAAAATGTGATTGGAAAAATTGGAAAATGTGCTAATGATATCTACACAACTTGCACAGATCAGGGAAAGAATATGATGAAGGCTTCAAATAATCTCCAAAATGCACAAGATCAAATGAAAGTAATTCTTGAAATTTATGGTGACGAATTTATAGATTTTGAAGACGAAGAAATTGATATTGGCGCTTTAGAGAATGAAGAAGGGAATTATAGTGAAGCCCACACTGTTTGCGTTGAAAAATTGGTAGGGTTGTTCTGTTCAGCCATGTTTTGTGGCGCACATGTGTGTCAGCCAGCTGCCAAGGACATAACGTCAATGTTTGAAGATGCATTGAATAATATAAGAAAGGTTGCTATTGAATCCAAAAAAGTAGCATATATTCAAACATATAAAAATCTAAAAAAGCCTCGTATATACATTGCACCTCGTTGGGATTCTACTTTTTTGATGATAAAAGATTTTCATACCAACGCAGAATCATATCAAAGGATAAGACACGACAAGTTAAAGTTAAATGATGCATCATGGAGCTTAATAGATGAATATTTCAACACATTTTTACCAATACATTCGGTCATGATGGATTTTCAATCACCAAAATTATCAATGAGTGAATTCTACGTTCGATGGATTCAAACGAAAATAGAAATCGAGGACGTTCCAGCAGGTGATTTGGGATTAAAATTGTTACTGACCAACGCAATTAATACACGAGAACAAGTTTTTTTTAAATGTGAAGCATTTATTGCTGCTTTAGTTCTGGATCCTAGATTTTGCTTTACATCGGGTCATTAACTGTTTAATACAGAACTGTTGAATAGAGGAATCACACTGTTGATCAAAATCCATCAAAAACTTTGCACTCGACAATAACAGTCAAATTCTTCATCAACAGAAGAATCCATACAATTAAATGCGTCATATTCATCAAATACTTCTGAAGAGATACTTCCGATGAGCTCAGAAGATGTTGAAGCTGAAAAATTACGCCGTTTCATTAAATATACTGGAGGAGGAACAAGGCAAGGTGTTGTTAATGCATCTTCAGAATCAGATGAAGATATTCGTCAACTAGTTTTAAAATGGGCTCTTAATGAAGCGTGAGTGACATTAGACGTTGAATTCAACATTCTTGCTTACTGGAAGAAAAATCAAAAAACAAAATGGGATCGGCTCTATGAAATTTCGCAAGTAGTTTAAGGTGCAGCGTTCTCCAGCGTAAAAGTTGAACGTGATTTCTCTGGATTCGCTTTGGTTTATAGCCATCTACGTACTCGCATTTCAAATGATTTCTTAAACTCCATCATGGTGGTAAAAAACAATCTGGATTTAATTGATAAAATAAAATTCGTTTAAAAAACTTGTTTACTTATTTAAAAAACAATTTTCATTTTTTTTTAGTCAAACAACTGTTTTTCTACAAGGTCTCTTAATTTGCAGTAGAATCTTTTGAGATTTCATTTTTCATTATGAAAACTTTTGAGGAATTGTCAATTGAACCTGTCATTTTGAAAAGGACACAAGTCCAAAACTTTTAATAATTAGTTAATAAATTTAAATTAAAAATTTCTGTATGATTTAAATTTTTTTATAAAAAATAAAAGTTACATAAGTTATATATGTTCTTGATTT
Source organism: Hydra vulgaris (assembly GCF_038396675.1). NCBI lineage: Eukaryota > Metazoa > Cnidaria > Hydrozoa > Anthoathecata > Hydridae > Hydra > Hydra vulgaris. The sequence continues at coordinate 37,772,962 of NC_088932.1, read as the reverse complement.
ATCTACTTTTATGTTAAATTTCTTTAGTAGTGTAGAAATTAATTTATTAAAAACCATGTTTTGTTAATTTTTAATAGTTTAAATAAATGGACTTGTGCCCTTTTCAAAATGACAGGTTCAATTATTTTATTGTTAAATAAATCATAACTATTATAACTATAAGAATATTATTCGAAATTAGTTATAAGTTACTACCGGTTAGTCTTCTTAATATGAATTTAATAAGCTGAATATATTTTTTGCGAAATATTTCAAATTCTTCAGCTTAAAGGAATTTAATTTGGCACAAAATTTTTGAAATTATGTGATTTTTTCATAGAATCTTTTGAATTCAATTTTTCAAAATAAAATATTTTTCAGGATCAACTATTAATTAAAAATAACTGAAACAGTGTTTTTTTATTATTATTTTAATCAAAAAAATAATTTTAAGTTTATTCAAACTAATAAAAACCACTTTCAGTAATAAAAACTCATCTTGAGATGGTTTTTACATTCTTATAATGGAAATTGCCAATATTGTTCAATACTAATCAATAGGGATGGTACTTTTACCTACTTTTTTTTTGCTTACTCGAGTAAGTTAATTTTTATTAAAAAGTAAATTACATAAGTAATTTGAAATGTTTTATGTAAATTTACATTTCCCTATAAGTAACTTATTTTTTTGAAACGACTTTTACTTTTTAAAGTAAGACTTTTTACTTTCAAAAAAAAGTTATGTAAAAGAAGATTACATCAAAAAGTAATTTACTTTTACATGTAAAAGTCACGTGATTACATGCAACGTGAATAAAAAGGAAGTCACGTGAAAAAGCTATTTTACTTTTACATTTAAAAGTTAATTACTTTTGAAAATTACATTACATAATATAAAAGTTTCTCAAACTGTAATTTACATTTACCTATTAAAGTAACTAATTTTAAATAAATTATATTATAAAGTAACTTGCATATGAAAGTAAATTACATAAAAGTAATATGCTACCAAATGTAAATTAAATTTACAAATAAAGTAATATTTTTTTATTAGGAATTTTTTATTTTAAAAGTAATAACAAATCTTTATTAAAAATAAATTACATCAGAGCCGTAACCAGCTTTTTTTGGTCTTTGAGATAGCTAACTTCCAGACATGGAGCAAACTCCAAACATTTATATGTTTATACTTATGTCAAATAAGGATGCTATGCATAAAATTGCGATGATTGGAGGCTGGGAACAAAAAAGCCCCAAATTTGTGCCCCCCTGCCCCAAATGTGAGAGCAACAAGTCGATGAAATATTTTTTGTACTGTTTTTAACTAGACTAATATTAATCAATAAATTTTAAATTTCATAGTAAAATATTTTAGCTTTCAAAAATTATGACCATATAAAGTTTAAACCCCCCTCAATTTGAGGGGGTTATAAATTTTATATGGTCAATATTTTTGAACGCTGAAAGATAATACTATCAAACTTAAAATTTATCGATGAATATAAATCATCGATAAATTTTAAGTTTGATAGTATTATCTTTCAAGTTGAGAACAGTACAAAAAATATTTCATCAAGCTGGTTCTGACTCTGTACATAAAAACAAATTTAAATTAGATAAGCTTACATTTTATATAAATTGTAAAGTAAATTAAAAGTAACTTATATAAAGTAAGCAAAGAAATTTACTTATATTTTAAGATAACTTTTAAATGATCTTGTATAAATGAAATGAAAAAAAGAAAAACTTTAAGGCACTAACATTTAGTTTGCTGCAACATTCGATTTGCGCGGTTTTAGGTATTTCTTCCCTGTAAAGTTTGAAAATATTATTAATAGGTTTCCACCCATGATTAAAACCCTCTCTAGTTCCGGTCCAAGATAATTTTAACAATTATAACCCTTCTCTGAATCAAACTGTCTCAAAAATGTTCACTATCTGGCCAACCATTCGAAAGGTCTGGAATTTAGACAAAGCTAAAATAAGGCATTTAGCAGAAGGTGCATATACCCATGGGTGACTCAGAAAGGGTAGTTTATTAGAAAAGAAAATAATTGGCGTAGTTGTTAGTCTTTTTTTACAATTTTTTTGCGTAAATGTATTTATTATTTAAAAACTAAGGAAAGTTTAAACTTGTCCTGAATTATGGGAGCTATAACACCATGGCCTGAAGATTAAAGAGCCCCGAACTTTATTAAGAGGACTCATTATTTTTGTAAAGATTTTTCGCCACTTTGATACAAAAAAAGTCCACCTGCTCAAGAATATCTTTTGGCTCTAAAAGTCTTATATCTTTATCTAAGTGTAGTATCAGTGGCCTAGCTACTGCAAGGCTAGTATAAGCAAAACTTACGGTCCCACAAGCAACTAAACCAAGAACCACAAGGTTCAGAAGCACTAAGATATATTTAAAGAGTTTTTTTGTTTGTTTTTTTAAGAAAAGTTATCGCTCCAGAGAAACAGTAATTGGGCACCTTGGCCACGTATGTCTACTAACAAAATGCACTTTGCTTGGCTGTTGTGTAATATACCTATATCCCGAGCTGTAGCGTAAAAACGATTTATAAGTAGATAAAGAAATAAAAATTGTGGTGATTAGAGCCTGGATACAAAAATGCCCTTAAACATTTACCATCCCTACAACAAATGTGAGGGCAACAAATTAGTAATTTTTATTGTTTTTGTTTTCTTACACTAAGTTTACATCCTTGCCAAATGAAGTGGTTGTTTCAATCTTTTTCTAAACATTCTTATGTGATAAGGAAGAACACACTTAAGTTTGGTACTTTAGTATATTTTTGTTTATACCACAACATTGCACAAATTTAAAGAAAATTTAATATGAAATCTTATAAAAACCATTTTGACTAAAGTTATTGCGTTTACATAATTATATTAATAATACATCTCATAATTTACGAGCGTAAATTTTGAGATGTAATATTGATGTAATTATTAAAGACGTCATTGTGTTATTGGTTATTTGGTTATCCATAAAGTCTTTAAATGAGTTTAATGTGGTTTTTAACAACAAGTTAAAAGTTTTTAGAAAACCTCATTTGTACGTAACTATATAATAATATTATTAGTTAAAGAAGAGGCTATTGATAAATTAATTGTAATTGGTTTGTTGATAAAAGTAACCGTTGCATGTACAAATCGTAAAACTTTTTTACATTTTCCTAAACATTCTAATGTGATATAAACAAGAACATACTTGAGTTTGGCACTTAAGTATGTTTTATTTACCAAAAGTATATTTATTAACCAAAATCATTGGTTTTTCAGAATCATAATATTACATCTCAGAGTTTACGCAAGTAGACATCATTATATTATTGGTTACCATAAAGTCTTTAAATGAGTTTAATATGGTTTTTAACAACACATTTAAAGACTTCATTTGTACGTAGCTATTAATAATATTATTAGTTAAAGATGCTGTTGATTAAGTAACTTTAATAGGTTTGGTAATAAAGAATACGCCGCATTTTCAAATTATGAAACTTTTTTACATCGCTTTTAATGTGGTATAATACCACGCAATACTTGTATTTAAATGCATTTAAAGTTAAATCATGTATTTTGTTTAATTTATATTTTCCTGGATAAAATTTTTTAAACCATTTTATTTATATGTTAAAAAAAATAAAAAATTCAAAATTTCTGTTATTTATGCAATATTTCTTCTGTTTTAGTATGTTATTTTAGAAAAAAGTTCACCTTTTTCTAAAATAACATACTAAAACAGGAGAATTTGGTACTTCAGATACATATATTTTAATTTTTTAGATATATTTTCAAAAAATACAAAACTATAGTTGTCAACTTAAATAAGGTTGTTAAACTCAAACTTCAGAAAAACAAATGATCATCAATTTTTAATGACAAGTTTTTAATGTCTTTATGGCAATAGGACTATTTTTGTCTACTTCTTTTCCCCGCCTTTCGTATATTTTACAAAAGAAAATTAATAATTTGTAACGGCAAATTAAGAAAAATAAAAAGTTATAAAAATTAAAAATCCATCACTGTATTAAAGAATGTCTTTATATAATAATAAAAAAAAAACCAATGACGAAATTATATTTAAAAAAAAATTAATTTGATAATTATCGAATCCCATTTAAATCCCCTAAATAGTTGGGGAGGTTGCTCAAAATTTATATGTTTATAGTTTTTGAACATTAAGAGATTATTGCATGATATTAGAGACTTGTTAATGAACTTAAATTTAGTTTAAAATGTTAAAAAAATGTATTTATAAATGTTATAAACTCATCATTCTCACACCAGTGGTATAAATGGGAAGTCAACATTTTTAAGGGTTTATTTTTAGCAGACTCCGATTAACTTTAAGTTTAATTTGTTATGAATAAGAATGTTCGATACAGAGTCTACTTTGAAAAAAGAATGGAGGTGGTTTTTACTATGCTTAGAAATATTAAAAAATGATTTTAAGACAGATCATCCAACTTTATCAATATTCTGTAGAAACTTATTGTTACAACCACCCAATTTTAATCCGTAAAATAGCGTTGGAATAGCTAGGGAATTAAATAAATAAATAATCGTTACAGGCTGGCAAAAGCGAATTCCGTTTCTTATAAGAGCTTTTGTAACAGATAAAATTATCTGTTGCCGTTATTTTTTTAATAGGAGCGTCGTTAACATAAATCACATTATTGATAATCGAGTTTACTCCAGATATTCAAAATTCAATTTTTTCTGTATTTAGTTTGATAAAGTTTGAGATGGTCAAAATTTTTGAGCACTTAGAGATTATTGCACGACATTAGAGACTTGTTTATGAACTTAAATTGAGTTTAAAATGTTAAAAAAAAATGTATATATAGATGTTGTAAACTCGTCGCTCTCACACTAATGGCATGAAAGGGAAGTAAAGATTTTAGGGGTTTATTGTTAAAAGACTCCGATTTTCGCAATACTTTTGAAAAGCTTTACATAAACATGAATATATAAATGTTTGGAGTTTGCTTCATGTCGTTACATAAAGTTAAGTTCTCAAACAAAAACAAAAAGCTTGCTACGGGCCTGATTTTAAATTTGTGATTGGAATCTGGTTGTTTAAATATTGTGATTTGCACTTTTGTTATTTTTTTTACTTTAAATTTTTTGAAAATTTAAAATAAAAAAAGTAACAAAAATTTACTGAAAAAAAAAGAATTTGATGTTATTTCATCTGTATGATAAAACAACATCAAGACAATCTTCTTCACAATCGACCATATAATTTTAAACTTGAAAGTGTGCTTTTTTGAACCATCCTACTAAATACGCTATATTAAATAAATTAAAATAAGCGGTTTTTGCGGTTATAAAAAGTTATAAATTTTTTTTCAAGTTAAATACTTTTACATTTATACTTTTTTAACTTTAATTTTTTTTTTCAAATTAATCTTGATGTTATTTACATCAGTTGTTTGAAAGTTTTTTTTTGAAAGACTGTCTGGTTTAATGTT